>NC_090341.1:38947662-39258116 GCF_035084215.1 Heptranchias perlo | reverse complement strand
ATGGTTAGAATTAAAATTAATGTAGTTATTTTTTAAAAAGTGAGAGTATTTCAGTGTAACTGAGGCAGAATTCTAATCAATTACTTTTTACATTTACAAAATTGAAAATGCAATTGAACTTGTGTAGTTTTGCGGGTTTATTGCTTTCAACTATGTGTGCATTGCATCTTGTTAAAGTAATCTAAAATTTTGCATTTAAATTATTTTATATTTTATTGCAATACAAGGTGTAATGGAGTTATAGTATTTAAAATGAAGCAGGTCAACAGTAAATTGCTGTGATTTGGGAGGGAAGATGAAGACACCTAGTGGCAGCCTTTATATTTGTACTTTAAAGTCATCTTAATTCGGCTTCTGTACAATAATGAAATAGCAATGGTGTTTAGAAATAGGTGGCGATATTAATTTTAAACATTATCCTGAGTATTTTCAGAACAATATTGCAAAGATTAGTTTTTTATTCAAAAAATATACTTTATTCATAAAATTTGTAGCAAAAACATACAATACAGTTGTCATATCACATTCCAAACGTACACAATACAGATTATACAATTTGCAGTTAAATCAAGTACAGTTCAATGAACACATTGTGCATAATTACAGTTCATGACACTCTGGGGTGTCTCATTGCATTATACTCAATACAGATTATTGATTACAGATTCATTACAGGTACATTACAGCAATTTGAATTTTACATTCTGCCCGGGGTGGGGGTTTCCCTGATTGCAGCCCCTCAGTATACAATGGCGGGACGGCTCTAATTGGTTGCAAAGATTAGTACCAGAATCATTAGCATAGTCTAATTTTTAATAATCGACAGCACCTGCAAGAAAGGAAGTGGCATCTGTTCCGTCTCACTTTTGATATGAACAGGAAACAGTCTCGGCTTTTATAGGCATAGGAGCTGTGTTAAGAGAATGATTTGTTTTCAAATTACTCTGTGGGAAATTCTTATAAATTGATGTTTCTTCCTCTCTGAATAGTCCATCTCAAAAATGAACTTTGTATTCTGCATTTTCCGATTGTTCTAACAAGCCAAGCACTGATTTCCTTTTTAGTCTGAAAATATATTGTTATTGGCATCTAAGCTTGACTTAAATTATTTTATCTTCGGAACATCAGGACCATCAAGGTTGTTTTCACTGGCATATTTTTTCCAAATCCCAATTTTTAGCAAATTATTCTCTCTGCCCTCTTTATATCTATGAAAGACTTTGGTTCCTAAGCAGTCATATTTAGCTAAAATGTGGGCTATTCTGAACTACAGATGAATGCATGGCACATGAGTGTCACTCTCATTAGTTAGTCTTGAGAGTCCATTCAAATTGAATGAATTGCTTGCACTCCTCAAAAAAAAATGAGACAACTTGGTCTGGTACAGTGTTCTATTTTAACCTGGATGACAAAAGAGAAAATGCATCCGAGTAAAGCAAGCAAGTTTGCGTGCCATGTACCCCTGAGAGTAAAAGGTGAATGCCATTTCAACTAATCGGACATTATTCTTGTTACATTTTTGATTTGTGTAAAATGCAGGTCTAATTCAGCATGGCTTCATTTTGCTCAGGATAAGATTTGTTGCTGAAGTCTGTTAAAGTGTTCTATTCTTGTCTTTGTTTTGTAGTGCGCTGTTAGCCTTGTACAACTTCCAGTTTTTGACCAGTGATCGTCTGTTGAAGTAACTAAGTAAAAGATTTCAGTTGATTATTTGATCACTTTTTAACAGTGGCAAATACCACATAAGAAAAGAAACTAGCCTTTACTTTAAATGGAAATAAATCTGCATTACAATTCCTTGAACATTTTAGTAAAACAAACGGTTCAGCAACTCCATTAAAATAGCAAACAAAGGAGTGCTATTTACGCTGTTTTTGTACACTAATATTGCAGAAAGTAATTTCTAGGTTCTCGTGTTAGTTATCTGGTCCCTGTCTGTTTAAGCCACATAATTGCAATAGCAGTTGGTGTTTTCCTTACAGATGGCAAAAGAATGCCTTTACGGTGAATCTGAAATAATAAAACTAAGCTTTTCTATGTTATATAGAGATCACAGAGCACAAGAGCCTGCTGCTTATTTGTGTATGTTTCTGAGATACCGCTTTAATATCCTAACACCAATTTTTAAGTAGAAAAATGCATTTTATAGCATGTATATCTGAAAAGAGACTATGGTGCAACTCCTCGTGTTGAAATCGTAAAGTAGGACCCTTAGGAAAACAAGCTAAATGTCTTAAAGTTAATAAAATTGATACATGAGTTAGAACTCTATGGGGGAAAATTTTGCTGGTGTGCTAAAACGGTAGACGACAGGTGTTGCAACTGCATCGATCACGCCGATCATTCGACCGAACACACACTGTGAGGCAGCTTCCCAGCTGCAGAGGGCAGTTATTCAACCGGCTTCTACGCCAAGTCGACTGGCAGTCTGGTCCTTGTAGTGGTGGAGGGGAGAGGGAGGCGTTCTGGGGGCAGGTGGTGTGGGGGGGGGTGGCGGTCGCCACAGGGACTGGCAGCAGATCTGAGCATTTCTGTGGGGCCAGGAGGAGCACTTTTGCCCATATTTTTGTCTTATAAATTGAGTAGCTCGGTGGTGAAGGATAGAATACTAGAGGCTGGTCTTCAGTTGTTTCCAAGCCTTTATTCTCAGAGCTCCAAATTACATACCTCCACACCCTAGATCAGCTCTCATATATAAGGATATAATATAGTCCCCAATTGATACGTACCACCTGAATATAATTAACACTAATTGATATAAGTCACATGGATACAATTAACATTTTAGGTCCTTATTTGGAGCGCCTGCAACCGTCCCTTCAAGAATTGTTGATTCTGCAACGGCACATACTGTCAACGAAAATTGGTCCTACAATGGTTGTAAAACCTTGATTTAAATATTGAAATAAGCCTGCCGTCTGTTTCAGGCAGAAGCACTGGCCACAGGTTTCAAGACTCGTTCAAAAATCGAGTGAGGGGGGTTTCGGACGGTCAAATTCAGGACTCGTTTTCTTCAAATTTTTGTATGCCTACAGCCCCATTTTCCAGCGTAAATAGGCATACGAGAAACATCCCCTTTGTTTTCATTTGGGAAATTCATGTAATTGGCGTGTTGTGATGCAGGAATATCTGGTATTTTCTATATTTTGCAGTCATTTGTTATGATAATACATTCACAAAACATCTATTGGGCCTCAGAAATCATCTGTTACCCTTTTTTAATGAACTCTTCCCAGTCTAATATCAGGATCTGCGTCATTTTTATATAATGCAATTTTTATATTTACTCGCTGGTTTCAGGATGGTGATGCTTATAGTGAATCAGAGGAGGACACTGTTTTATGCAATGTTGTGCACAATATAGTATCAGGACCACTGATTTATGGTGATTAAATAAGTGAAATTGTGTTTTAATTACAAAGTATTATGGAAGTGTTTGCAGACTTTAGCAAAATAAAGGTCTTGAAATTTATCCTCCAGCTTTTCTTCAAATTATTTTTAAAAACAACAGATACCATTGGAGGCTGAAGAGAAACATTTTCCACTTGGACTGACAAAATAGTCCTGATGCATCATGGGAAATTGTGCACACGGTTAAATTGTGATCTGCCTTCAGCTAACAGAATCATAGCTGGGGCCAAAATATCAAGCTCAGGCTCAAGCTTTTGAGACAGGCCTTCAAGTGAAAACATTAATTAATGTACTCAAAAATACATAAGCCAACATTATAGTTAAGTTTAGATATAATTTGTAATTTTAAAACATTTTTATGTTACAAACCTTATTGTGGACTTTGGAAATTTCAATTACTGAGAAAAATTCAAAAAGTATTTTAAATAATTAGATTTTTTTTTCCTTCACCTTTCTTTTACTGGTCGATTCTTCTGACTGATAATTAAGGATTGGTGCTTTTCATAAGTCCTTACAGGTTTTGGCAGTTTTGCAGATGCTTACCTTGCTTTTGATATGTACATTCCCAACTTCTTTATTTCTAATTGGCTCAAAATAAAACAGAAGCAAATCAATGACGTGCAATGGGAAATAAGTTTTTGATAGAAATAGGTAATATGTTACTGTACCAGTATCTTGTATCATGGACGTATTGCACACATACATACAGTTTTTTTTTAAAAGCTCATAATTGCAAATTGCTAAGAAGAAATGGGAAAACATATACCTATGAAAAATCCAGCCAGAAGATGACAATTTTCTTTAAATATTAAGAATATAAAAAAAATGAATAAATAGTACTGTCACATTTTGTATTTTGATGGATGGGGTAGAATGAAAATAGAGATCAGCCTTTCATTCTGGTAACTCAATATAGGAAGGAAGTAAAACTCCAAATCTGGTAAGTTGCCATGGAAATGCCAATTACGAACAGGAAGATCTACATTCTGTCTGACTTGAAGTGTTTATTTGCACAGGTGGTGCATGTAACAGATGACTGCCGAACATAGCAAAAGCATTTCTACTGGTGGGGGGGGGGGGGGGGGGGGGAGTTTATTGCCTGTTAGCATGACAGTATGTTTCACTCGATTTTCAATTTACGTTCTATTACTGGATTATTATTATCCTGTTCTACTTAACACAGGACAATCACCTTCTAATCCTTGCTTTGTAATAAGAGTACTATTTAGTTTTTAAAATGTAGTTTTCTCTCCAGTTTTGAAGGCATTGGCTCTCATTGAATCACAAGTGCTACTGTGTAGATGTTGCTGGCAAAGCACTGTTCATGTTTATGTAAATGTATAATTAATAAAAGTATTCTAATTTATTAACAAGCAAGGTCTTTCTAGATGAACAAATGTAGTGTAGTTACTTACAGTCAATAATAATTATGTAATTGATCCAGAGTCTGTGACTGTTCTGTCAGAGCCAAAGACCTGAGGGTAACAGAAAAGAACAAGATTTGTGTTTTAATGCTCAAAGCTAATAGTAATTTATTTAACTTCTGTGACTTAAGAGGCTATGTGTTCTTTATAGGCCAAAGATTTCAGTCAATATTTTTTTATTATATCCTGACTTTTTTTAAAAAGAAAACTTGGTTAACTGTTTTGTGAAGACCTATGCTTTGTAAATGGTAACAGGTATTCTGTTCTTATGCTGACAGATGGTCACTGACTAACGGCTGTTGCATGCTAGTGTTAATTAGTACACAATGAGCCAAATGTTGCTGTAGCAGGGCACCTAATGGCATCTGCCATTAGTTAGACTTGCCCTTGCATGTTTAGGTTTTTAAATTTTTTGCGTGGCACGTTGCTGAAAGTGTGAGGTGATAACGTCGGAACGAGGGAAACAGGGCATCTGGGACCTGAGTGAACAGGGCAAGCAACAGGGTATCTCCTTAACCAATCAGATTGAAGGATTATGAAATTAACAGTGCAAGGACAGAGGAAGGAAGTGTAAATTAGAGTGGGTGAATTCAATATCAAATCAGGTACAGAAAGAGGAATAAAGAGAGGGAAAGAAAGATTAGATTAAGAGAGAGAGAATAAAGAGACACGGGAAAAGTTTTTTAAAAAAGTAAACATTTTATATTTTTAAAATCGCCAACAATTAAAACCTGAAGGAATGAGACTCCACACTTGTAATAATTAATTTTCAGTGTGTGTGAGCTTGATTGGCAGTAATTAACACTAAGCATGTCATTAAAAGGGTACTTTGACTTGAAATGACGACTTAACATTCTGTGGTGAGTTTAGTTCATATCTACCGTGCAAATACAGCAACTTCACGCCACTCAATGTATTTCAGTGGTGAGGCAGACAGCAAGATGCTGTTTTTGCGAAGCTAACAGTGGAGCAGCGCAACTTGGACAGCAACTTTTGGATATTTGAGTTGAACCCCGCATCTGCCCCTTGCCTCACCATTATTTTGACAGCAAAATCTGGCCCAATAGTAATGTCTGTTTTATTAAATGTGACTGCTCTTCAGTTCCAATGCAACACTTAGCTGGTTGTCATATGGTCTTCTGTCATATCTGCTGCCCTATAAGCGCTATTTTTTTCTCTTTGTTTTGCTCCCATTCACTTTTCGTGAAAAAAAATGAGCAAGACTGTTTCTACATCGGATCTGCCTTTCCCTGTGCTAAAATGTGTCAAAGGAATAGTGGAAAAAAAATGTTGCTTGCTAAGATCTGTTGGGTCCTTGCTAAAGGCCAATCAAGAGAGAAACTCGAGCAGATTTTCCAAAGAAAGGTGGGAAGAGTGAGGGAAATAAAAACAAAAAGCCTTAAGCTTCAGGTCAAACCCTGGAATTAATCTAGTTAACAAAGGACCAGATTTCCAAGTTTCACCATAGCAAGGACACAGGTGGAAAATACAGCAGAATTTTCATCCCCACAGCACAGATCAGTGACTGTCGTTGGTTATCTCTGTCAGTTGTGATGTTATCCACTGCTGCAATAAGAAGGTAACTGAGGGCATGTTTATCTATGTACCAACCAACTTATCTACACTTTAGAAAAGACAGCTACAGTTTTACCACTAATACTCCTTCAAGATAGGGGCATTGTTTATTGTATCCCTATCACCATCCATGGCCTACATTCCTACCATAATCCTTTGGTGTACCTAAATAGAAAAGAACACTATTTCATCAATGTGCAAATGTTATGCAATGCCTACTGTAAAATAATGTATATCAATATACACTTCCTGAGGGCTGAGCATGATACTTTCATTCTAAGACCACCAAACATGACCCATTCTTTGAAGTAGAATGAATGGTCTGTTAGACATAAAGAATATTGTATGTAACAATGAATGATGAAACCTTTGCACAACCACCCATACCCCATTAGAGAACAAATACAACAAGATGTATGGATGAATCAAGGCCCTCACTGAGCAGATAATGCAACATTTCAGATATTTTGAGTGATCAATGGGCCGAAACATGTGCCACAGTGCAGGTCAGAAAAATTACAGCAGTGTGCTGCATGATGATAATATTAGCGTGGACTCATAATTGTTTTAATGAAAGCAGCAACGAGGCATGGAGCCATGAGAAAAATGAAGCACAACAGCCACCAATGGCAAATGAGCCATTACAGCCACAGGGAAGGGTATCCCCAGTATGTCTATTGAGCTGTGCATTTGTCCACTATTATTTTGCCTTGGACAAATTGCTTTACCTGTTTCATGTTTGCCAAGAATTACATTTGGTCAATTTGGTTCATTTTTGTGACAGCAAGATGTATTAAAAATGAAATAATTTTATTTAATAACTGAGTATGAACATACATTTTCCAGTTGTAGTCACTGGCGGGGGAGTGGGACTAACTGTATTGCTCTTGCAGAGAGCTGGCATGGGCTCGATGGGCCGAATGGCCTCCTGTGCTGTAACCATTCTATGATTCTATGATGTTGACAGCAGAATGACCATCAGAAAATCTGTTGGAGATCTATCTTGATGAATCTCCGCCAGACTCAAACTTCCATTTGGGCTCTGATGAAGTCGTAGAATCATAGAAATTTACGGCATAGAAGGAGGCCATTCGGGCCATCGTGTCTGTGTCGGCCAAAAAAGAGCCATCCAGCCTAATCCCACTTTCCAGCTCTTGGTCCGTAGCCTTGTAGGTTGCGGCACTTCAAGTGCACATCCAAGTAATTTTTAAATGCGATGAGGGTTTTGGCCTCTACCACTCTTTCAGGCAGTGAGTTCCAGACCACCTCTGGGTGAAAATATTTCTCCTCAACTCCCCTCTAATCCTTCTACCAATTACTTCAAATCTATGCCCCCTGATTATTGACCTCTCTGCTAGGGGAAATAGGTCCTTCCTATCCACTTGATCTAGGCCCATCATAATTTTATACACCTCAATTAAATCACCCCTCAGCCTCCTCTGTTCCAAAGAAAACAACTCTAGCCTATCAAATCTTTCCTCACAGCTAAAATTCTCCAGTCCTGGCAACAACCTCATAAATCTCCTCTGTATCCTTCTCTCGTGCAATCATATCCTTCCTGTAATGTGGTGATCAGAATTGTACTCAGTACTCTAGCCGTGGCCGAACTACTGTTTAATACAGTTCTAGTATCTGAGCTGTATCAGTCCTTGTATCTAGCATCAGTCCTTGTATCTGGATTGCTACTTGATGCAGTTGTATGTGATGGAACTTGGTGATGTGGTGACTGTTCCTCTGAAGCTGTGCCCTTGATTCTCCATGCTCTGTGAAGAGAGCAGATGGACAGTATCAGTACCTGAGTAGACTTACTCAGGACTTGTGCATTGTACTTTCATTGCACGCACTTGTGTGAATGGACATGTTAATGTTAGTGTTCTCCACCGGAAGATTGCAGAATCCCTGGAGGAATGACATAAACGGCAAAGAACTGTGGAGGTTCTGCTGATCTCCTGATGAAGTTACTGTAGGAGATCAAGAAATCCCCATGGAAATTCAGGACCATGGTGATATGAACCATGTAAATTCTTTCCAGCAGTCCATGCTTTTTACTGCCATGGTATGTGTAATGTAATTTGCATCAGCCTGCTACTTTAAGCTGTACTACATTTCTTGCTACATCTTTCTTAACACTTTTCTATGTGAGTGCAGTGTTTCTTCCACAGATATATGAAAACTCCCACTTCAAACCCATGAATATACTTCAACACTATATTAACTGAGGTTGATATTGTTGCCTTTCCTTGGTTTTCTTTTACAGGTTGTGATGTTTCTTCCAGACATCCTCCCAGGACTTCGTAATGGTTGACCCCAGCCAGCAATTCTGCAATGTAATGCCATACTCTTCATGTCCTATGCAAGTTAGTGACCTCCCACCAACTTAAAATGGTGACTCACAAGGCCACATGTCCTGATCAATGAAATGGACTTTTTTAACATTTCACACAGACATATCTCTGCACCATGATAGTGTTTCGCAGCTGGTTGAATAAAATATTGGTCATTTATACCTGTTAAATGGCCCGTTAGTTGTTTGAGAATATGAAAGGATCATCATTTCAAGTGTGTCTTTAGTGGCCAATTTTGTTTTGTTTCTGCTGTCAAATTTCTATTGTACAAAATTATCTGCAGCACAATTGTCCATATCTACCATCTTGATCAGCAGCAATTTAAATAAACATATTTCACCCGTTCTTCAAAAAAAGAAAATATGCCCCTTGCTGACCTGTACAAGATATTTTTAAGACCTTCAATTGTTCTTTCTTTCCTTCTAGGGAATCTTCTCAGATATTTTTGAAGTAAGGAATTTGTTCTATGAGAGAAACTGTGTCCAACCACTATGGCAGAGTCAGTTGGAGAAGTGCAGAATCTGTTTCTGCCCATACAGAGTAAACCAATATAAATAACTTGGACTATTGAGTGGAGAAACTTCTGGGAAAATTCTTGGTGAATATAAAATAAGTCAATTATTTTTATCCCTTCAGACATCAGATTGGCCAGTTAGCATAAATATGTAGAAAAGTTGCATGCTTAATTTCAGAAAAATGTCCTAACAGAAAAACCTGGAAACGACTTTTACTTTTGCAAATAACAGGACTGACATTACAAAAAATATTTTTTGCATTATTCCTACCGACTGTGCTTTACAGATTTTAAACTACAAACTGATAATATACACAAGCTATTTAAATTCAGTTCTATGAGGCGTAAAAACTAGTGACTCTAGGAACTGCCAACCTCATGTTTGCTGTTCCAGCTGTTCTTGCTATTTGTAATCATGAAAGATCTTGTCAGATTTGTGACTATTAGAGAATCTGACGTGCAAGTAGCAGACTCATGCTTTTGTTTAAAGATGTGGCTCCCGAAACACTTCACTTGTTTGAACTGATTTGTGATAGTTTCAATTTAGCTAAAACTCTGCAACCAAATACAATATGTGTAAGAAAATCTCTGCATTACATATGCTGTTTGTTGAAGACTGTTCAGAATTAAGCTTTACTTTCAGTGGAGCAGTTTCACTATAACTGTGCAAAGCTTATCTATTTGGTTTAAAAAGCTGAAGCTTGCTTCTCTAAACTCAACACATGCCCACTCAATATTAAAAAAATTGGAAAAGGATCTTGACTCTATCCCATGTTTCAATGCAGTTTAAATGGAAGATCTGCTGGAACATTAAACTAAACAGCTACTATGATGAATCTTGAGTGAATTTAACATTGAAACAACTTATTCTAACCTTGTATAGATTACCGATACAACTATTAGGCTAGATCTTATTGTCGGTGGTGATATTTAATACGTTTGTATTGAATTCCTAACTCTGCAAGTTAGCAGAGGTGTTAAACTGTTTCATTTTAAACCCATTTATATCAGTGTTTTGTATACCCAATCTTCAAAAAGGTATTGATGCGTTATAAGGGAAAATTTATAGAGCTGAAATCATTATGATCTAACGCTTTAAAATTCTGAAAGGCATAGATAATGGAAAGGTAAGGATGGTATTTAACATGGCTCTGAGTGCAAAACTGGAGCACACAGTTCAGAATTAAAAGCCTCAAGCCGAGCTGGTTATCAGAATTTTTTCCCCACAGCGCAAGTGGATATGTCGAATAGGTTCCAGTAAAAGCAGTTAATGGACTCTCGTCTCCTTCAAATAAGAGCTAAATAAATATCTGGTTCAAAATAGGATTAAACTTTACTTGGATTTAAGTATAGACTGAGACGATATGACCCATGGGATATACCTGTTCTGAACAGGAGGGGTGCATTGATTTAGAACCACCAGTCACAGTTGAATTGTGGAAATGTCAGGATGGACATTCAGTCTGGAGTTTTGCTTGATCATTTGGAGATCAAGAAGTATTTATGCTGTATTTTCTCTCGGAGATTGAATTGATGGGGTATAATCCACATGTGACGAAAATGTCCTTTGTATCTATATTAAATTTCTGATTTGGATTCTTTATAGCTAGAATCAACATGTTACAGATTAAAATCCCACAAAAATGCAGGATATTTATCAACAGGAAAGCTATCAGCTCAGAGCCCAGACAGGATGGCTGCAAAAGGAGAAGGTGGGGTGGGGGGTGGAGTGGGGGCTGGGGAGGGGAGGAATCACAAGATGTAAGTTTATAAAGCAAGCACAATGAGATGTCTAAGGTGTAAAATGATTTAATTGACCAGAGCCATCACATTCAATCACAGAATTCTTTGCCATTGACAAAGATTGGCTATACATTCAATATTTATGGTAGTTGTTGACCTAATGTAATTATGAGAAATGTAGTCATCTATTGCCTTTTGTTTCTGCATAACATCAAAGGGGTTTAAATTATATTTCTCTGAATAAGGTACCTGAGAAAGCAGACTACAGCGAGTATCAGTTTTTCAACCAGCAGCCAAAGAGCTGCGTGTTTTACGGTTTGTGCCAGCCTAGTAGGCAAGCTGGGCAGTTTGAAACTATAGTAAGTAAACTTCTGTTTAAAGTATATGTTTAGAGAGAAAATGAGTGGTATTCTCTTTATGACTTGAGGAAAATAGAGAAATGCCTTATTTATTGTTGTATGCTGTTCACTCTTCTTTCACCTGCCATATGTAAATAAAATCAATTGTCGATTCAGAGCCTGAGCCTCAGTCTGGTAAGGTGTATATTCAGCCGACATTTTGAAGAGTAGAGGGTCACATGGCAGCAAATGTTGCATTCCATGCAAATCCTGGGTTTTGCTATCACTTACCTAGGTATTGGGCAAAAAATGTTCCCCATAGGGGACATGAAATCTGCTAAAGGGAGTGGCCGGTGACTGAACCTGAGAAAGTATGTAGCATAAAAGCCCAAAAATGTGACATCATGATAGGGTAAATTTTACTTGGTGATAGCAGTGGGCTTGATGGATCAAATGATTATTTAGAATTCCACGTTTTCCTATATTTTAATTGTACCACGCAAAGCATGCTGCCTGTCAACTAATAAGGAGCTACATTTAAGGACAGGCATACAGAAAAATTTGCATCCCATTCTGTCATGTCTTCCTGACTGCAGGGAATTGCGTGGAGGAATGAAAACACAGAAAGGGGTTGGACATGGGACATTTGTGACAAGTACAACAACAAGAAAAATGATTCAAATCCGCCATATGTTTGGCAATGATTTTTGGAACAGGCTTAACTTATTTATGGTTTTCTTAATACAGTAATTGCTTTTTAGGGTCGACGATTTGTGAAACTCAATCTCTTATTCTTTCAAGCTGCAGTATTTGGTTTGGTCAGCTTCCATGCGATTATGCCAGAAGGAAAACTTCTACAGTCAACCTCGTTTTTATAAACTATAAATGTTAAGTGTATTTTCTTTAAATGGTTGAAGTCTTGAGGAAAAGAAACTGAGGGGTTTGTTTCTGACAATCATATCATCAGGCTGTTAAGTCCATTTAATGACAATAATTAATTTCAAAATTAACCTTTAATTACTTTACAGCAATTTTCCCATAGAAACTAATTGATAGAAAAACTTAAAAATACTAGAATATTTGCTCCTTTTGGAATGAAATAAAAAGTCTTGCACTCTTAAGTTGTAGCCCTGAATTGGTTAAATTAGACAGCACAACGCACAAGGGATTAGGTTGGTACCTACTGCTATTTTCTGATAATGAGTTCGCTTTACAATAAAATGGAACCACATGTTGAAATGGAGCTCCAAATGTTGACTGGTCTGTGTGCTGCCTGTCAGTTGGTATGTTTTTCTTTTGATTCATTACATGGTCCAGAAAGGTTTAAAAATGTGAAGCTGGCCTGTATTTAAAAAGCTGCGGTTCAAGAAGAAGTCTTTATATGAGTATCGATCAAGTTGTATTTATATGTTAAGTGACAATTAAAACATGGAAGGACCGTCCAAATCTATCTTTAACCGTTTATCTAATGCCTTCAATTCCTCTTAGGGGCAAGTAAGATTTCAGGACAAAATGCTCTTAATTTAATCAAAAGCTAGATACTGAGGATGCTGGAAATCTGAAATAAAAACAGAAAATGCTGGAAAAGCTCAGCAAGTCAGGCAGCGTTTGTGGAGAAAGAAACAGAGTTAACATTTCAGGTCGAAGACCTTTCATCAGAATCTTAATTTAAGTTGTGCTTAGTAGTGGTTATTTTTTGTGTCGATGAATCCAGGAATTACTTCTTTCCTCACTCTCTCTATCCATCAAAATTTGACTCAAATTGTGCTAAGTAACGATGCATAACGATTTGTGTATCTACCCAAATAATAACCTATTACCAACTTCACAAACAAGAATTTGGAAAAGAACTTAAATGAATAAATTATGCTGCTTAAAATTCTACATGGCAATGTGGGACGCATCACTGAAAATAAAACAGCTCCGAGAAAGCACACAGTGGACCAATGGAAGCATATTTAAACCCACTTGGGAATCTTTGGTGCCAATTGAGATACATTAAAAAAAGTTTTTGACCAAAAATGGATTTATGAGGTCAAATAGGCACGAGACTGAATTGAAAAGCCAAATCTTCATATTTCCTCTGTGACTCAAGAACTAAAAGTTAACACAAGGAGATAAATTGTGGTTAAGGTTTGAGTACTACATTTTTTGAGTGTTCCCAGAAATTGCCAGGATAGAGAGCCACATATCCCCAAGTTTGCTGATGACACAAAGATAGGCAGCAGTGTAGATGGATGCATAAAATTACAGAGAGATATTAATAGAAGAAGTGAATGGGCAAAATTATGGCAAATGGATTTCATTGTAGGCAAGTGTGAGGTCATCCATTTTGGACCTAAAAAGGATTGATCAGAGTGCTTTCTAAATGGTGAAAAGCTCAAAACAGTGGAGGTCCAAAGAGACTATGTGGTCCATGTACATAGATCATTAAAATGTCATGGACAGGTACAGAAAATAATCAAAAAGGCTAATGGAATGCTGGCCTTTATATCTGTAGGGCTAGAATACAGCCCTGTTTAGACCACACCTGGAGTACTGTATTGAGTTCTGGGCACCGCACCTTAGGAAGGATATATTGGCCTTGGAGGGAGTGCAGTGCTGATTTACTAGAATGATATCTGGACTTCAAGGGTTAAATTACGAGGAGAGGTTACACAAACTAGGGTTGTATTCGCTGGAATTTAGAAGATTAAGGGGTGATTTGTTCGAAGTTTTCAAGATATTAAGGGGAACTGATAGGGTAGATAAAGAGAAACTATTTCTGCTGGTTGGGGAGTCTAGGACTAGGAGACATAGCCTAAAAATTAGAGCCAGGACTTTCAAGAGTGAAGTTAGGAAACACTTCCACACGCAAAGGGAGGTGGAAGTTTGGAACTCTCTTCCGCAAACAGCAGTTGATGCTAGCTCAATTGTTAATTATAAATCTGAGATTGATAGATTTTTGATAACCAAAGTTATTAAACGATATGGGCCTAAGGCGGTTATGTGGAGTTAGGTCACAGATCAGCCATGATCCCATTGAATGGCAGAACAGACTTGAGGGGCTAAATGGCCTACTCCTGTTCCTATGTTCCTAATTCAATGAAATGAGCTCTGAAGCCTTTGTTTTAATACATTTTTTGTTCAGCTATTTTTAAATTCAGCTGTAATTTGATCCATTGAAATGAATGGTAACAAGAAATTGATAGTGATTAAATTTTAATGAGAGAGACTGAGATGATGATTGCTAGAATTTCCAGTACCTGGGGGCTACATGTGGTCCTAGGGCTGCAGATTGGGCACCCTTATACGAGCAGAGTGGTAGAAGTAGGTTGGTATCCATAGAACTTTTTGATGACTATCTTTGCTATTCCATCAGAGAGTGATGAGATTCCTAAAGACAGGAGGAGCCCTGACAATATTCCTCTTTCAGGCTGGAAATGGCACTTCTAACTTTTAAATAACACCTATGGGTTTTCACCTGCCACCTGTTCATGATTATCCTTATCTAAGAGTTCCATTTTCAGACCTGCTGAATCTGTCTTTGGAAAAGACATTGAGCCTCTGATAGAAAATAATGTTGACCTTCTCAAATCTCATTTATCGCCCATCTGTAGAGATTATTTCTATTTGAAGCTGGAAATTGTTCCAATACTGCCAGAAAGCTATCAGTTCATCATTACTAGCATTAGTCCTTTCAGAAGGAGCACAATTCCAAGTACATCCGTTCTCCACATGCTATGCCTGTAAATAACCATGACTTCTCTAGTTCAAAATGCCTATTTCAGTTTACAGTTTCTCTCGTCATGTTGGTGTTCATATCTGAACACAGGAGGATTCTGATCAAGTGGAAATGTTTTGCATTATCTATGAATTGGAGAAAATTCCAGCTCTAATTTTTGTAGGAGCATTTGCAATTGCAATCAGTTCCACAAATATGTTTTTTAAGTTCCCATTTTGCTATCTGGCCCTGTAAATGACATGATTGAAAAAGAAAAAGAGATGTCAAAGGTGAGAAATGCATCTGGGATCATGACTTTGTTCAGAATTGCAGGAAGAAAGGTAGCACTCTATTCTTTTGCAGTGTCACACTATCATAAAATGCTCATGACCTTGAAACAGTGCTTTTGAGCTACAACCACGATAATCAATATCAATAATACAAAGGCAGCATTCCACAAGAACAACAACTTGCATTTATATAGTGCCTTTTACGTCGTAAAACACCCTAAGGTGCTTCACAGGAGTGTTATCAAACAAAATTTGACACTGAGCCACATAAGGAGCTATTAGGATAGGTGACCAAAAGCTTGGTCAAAGCGGTAGGTTTTAAGGAGCATCTTAAAGCAGGAGAAAGAGGCAGAGAGGTTTAGGGAGGGAATTCCAGAGCTTAGGGCCTAGGCAGCTGAAGGCATGGCCGCCAAGATTAAAACCGGGGATGCGCAAGAGGCCAGAATTGGAGGAGCGCAGAAAGCTCAGAAGGTTGTAGGGCTGAAGGAGGTTACAGAGATAAGATGGGGGGGGCGAGGCTATGGAGGCATTTGAAAACAAGGGTCAGCATTTTAAAATCGAGGCTTTGCCAGACCAGGAGCCGATGTAGGTCAACGAGCACAGAGGTGCAGAAAAATTATCTTAGCAATTAACAAATTTGGGATTCAGGTTGGTACATCACACGCAATTGATCTCTAAATGGATTGTAAAATGTCATTCTCAGCATAGTAAATTTTTTCCTTTGGGCATTAAAAATGACTATATCAGAATGCCATGTCAACTTTTTCCATTATAAATTCCTATATCCACATTTATAATAGAAATTGCTTGTGTAAACTTGTCCCGATGTAATCACCACCCTCCCAATTGTGGTGGCACTGTTTTGCATCGCCCAGGTCATATTGTGGAGACATTCCTATGCTTCAACCAACTCTACTTCTTTGCTTTCTGAATTGCCATCCAATCTGATATTTAACTACAAGTAATAAATCAAAGTATTATACAAAAATAAGGACAGAATGATTGACTTTAAAATGGGAACTAAATTACGACGTCTGCACACCCTGTGCAATTATCTCCCATCCTCCAACTCCATTTCATCTGAAAACTGCACTTAGTCTTGACTCTCCTGGATTGACTCGGATGTCAATAAAATCTGTATTGGTTTAAGAAAAATATGATCACAATCAAAACACACAGCAATTCAAATTTACTTTGTAACAAATTCAATTAGCTTTAGCACCTTTTGCAATTTTTTTGTGTATTTATGTTCACTGTTTTTCATCTTTCTCTGGTTCTCTTAATAAATGTATATGGAAAAGTTGACATCCACATAGGACCACTTTGTCCTGAAATGATTTAGATCCACAAAAACTCTCCTCAGTGTGCTTGGCCAAGCAATATTAGATCATTTCAGCCAGCAACTTTCTTGGCAAGCTAAGGATGAAGCTGTCTCAGTACTTGTCTCAGATGGTTCAGTACACTGAAAGTATAATGTATAGAAAGGTACTGGCTGAAAACATTCAGAATTACTTGGCTAGATCTACTGAGGAATTTATTCAGGTGCATGTCATTTCAGGACAAAGTATTCCTATATGGATGCCAATTATCCACCCATCTGCTAAATTAGAGGTAGAATAATTTCCACAAAATATGTGCTTCTGCTTTGTTGTCCTTTAACACCATCAAATAATCACACTTGTGGAATACTGTCTGTAGTCCCATCACCAACATTAACGTGGCCTCTGTATAGCAAACTAGACTAGCAGGGAAAACCATTGGTATCAGTGGCAGTGGCAGTGGTCAGAATACAAGGGTTCATCCTGTAACTTCCTATGTTATGGATATATATATATCTTTATATATAAAGTTGTTATGTATCTATGTATTGTAAGTCTTGCGTATGGCACACACATCCTGTACACATTTATCTTGCTTCCTGTGTCATACGTTTACAATAGAAATCTATATATCAACATCCACAATCGAAAAATGCTTGGTCAACATGTTATAGTGAGAAAACCAAATGTCATGCATTGTTGATGAACCAATCTAAAATTCATCCTTCATTTTTTCTCATTAAATTACATTTCTAATGTCCTAAACTAAGTTTAGAACAAAGTTTTCAAAAATTAAAAAATGACACCTTTCCCAATAGCATGATTCATTGTTTTTTATGTTTGTTAAAAAACTTTATTAAGGTTTTTTACTCAAAAAGCCTCATCTCCTCCCAAAAGCCCAGGCTTGGACATGCTGTTTTGCTCAGAGCCATGACTGTGAGCTGCACCGTTACACAGGATGAATCAGTGTAATTTAAGCTAGCCAACTGACATAATGCTCCTCTAAGTCTCTCACAAAATCTATTTGGTTGTTTTTCAAAATTATTTAAAAGCCAGAGACTTTTCAAAAGCTTTATTCAGGTAAAAATTATGTTGAATGTTTATTTTTAAACAGAGAGGCTCTCTGTGTCTGAATGTATATGATAAAGAGAGAGAAAGAGAAAAAAACATGACAGACTACTGATTATAGAGGTGTGGTAGTTTTAGTTGGTGTTTGAGTTGTTTATTATATATCAAAAATAGTGAGTGGGTTACAATATTCTGTCTCAGATTGCATTGAAAACTTCTATGTCAGGCCTTGTCAATGGGAAACTCATTTTAAGAGTGTCAACGTTTACCTGTAATACCTGTTAGGTCTGGAGGTAGCGTTATGATTGCCATTAATGATGCTAAATGCTTGTCATGGTAACTGTAGAAAAATGTGAAGGCTTTGCACAGGATTGCAATATGTGGTTTTGCAACATGTAATCACCAACTAGAATTTAGATTATGATGTACTTCCTGAAGTTACATAGAATTACATGGAATGTACAGCACAGAAACAGGCCATTCGGCCCAACAGGACCATGCCGGTGTTGATGCTCCACACAAGCTCCCTCCCTTTCTATTTCATCTAACCCTATCAGCATATCCTTCTATTCCTTTCTCCCTCATATGTTTATCTAGCTTCCCCTTAAATGCATCTATGCGAGTCGCCTCAACTACTCCTTGTGGTAGCGAGTTCCACATTCTAACTCCTCTCTGGGTAAAGAAGTTTCTCCTGAATTCCCTATTGGATTTATTAGTGACTATCTTATATTTATGGCTCCTGGTTCTGCTCTCCCCCGCATGTGGAAACATAGTCTCTACGTCTATCCTATCAAACCCTTTTATAATGTTAAAGATCTCTATCAGGTCACCCGTCCCACTTCTCTTTTCTAGAGAAAAGAGCCCCAGCCTGCTCAATCTTTCCTGATAGGTATAATCTCTCAGTTCTGCTATCATCCAAGTAAATCTTTGTTGCACCTTCTCCAGTGCCTCTATATCCTTTTTATAATATGGAAACCAGAACTGTTCACAATACTCCAAGTGTGGTCTAATCAAGGTTCTATACAAGTTTAACATAACTTCTCTGCTTTTAAATTCTATCCCTCTAGAAATGAACCCCAGTGCTTGGTTTACTTTTTTCATGGCCTTATTAACTTACATCACTACTTTTAGTGACTTGTATATCTGTACCCCCAGATCCCTCTGCTCTTCTACCCCATTTAGACTTATTATTCAAGCAGTATGTGGCCCCTTATTCTTCCGACCGCAATGAATACCTCACACTTCCAGCACTGAAATTCATTTGCCAATTACATGGCCATTCTGCAAGTTTATTAATGTCTTCCTGTATTTTGTAGCAGTCCTCAGTATTAACTATACCCCCCAATTTGGTGTTGTCTGCAAATTTTGAAGTTGTACTTCCGATTCCTGAGTTCATGTAAATGGTGAACAACAGTGGTCCCAGCACTGATCCTTGTGGAACACCACTTCCTACCTTTTGCCAGTCTGAGTAACTACCTTTTAACTCCTACTCTCTGTTTTCTGTTTTGTAGCCAGCTTGCTACTGATTCTGCTACTTGTCCCCTGACTCCACATGCTATGACCTTCATCATGAGTCTACTATGCGGTACCTTATCAAAGGCCTTTTGAAAATCCAAATATATTACATCTACTACATTACCCTTGTCTACCCTTTCTGTTACTTCTTCAAAGAATAAAATATGGTTGGTCAAGCATGACCTTCCCTTTTGGAATCCATGCTGACTATTCTTTATTATATTTTCGTTTTCTAGATGTTTTCCTATTACATCTTTGAGTAAGGATTTCATTATCTTTCCTACCACTGACATTAAGCTAATTGGTCTATAGTTCCCTGGACTGGTTCTATCTCCCTTTTTAAATATAGGAATCACATTACCTGTCCACCAGTCCTCTGGCACTATTGTCTTTTCTAATGAATTTTTATGTATATGTAATAGTGCCTCTGCTATCCCCTAACTTTTAATATGCACGGATGCAACCAGGGGTTTTATTCCCTCTAATTTTGATTAGTTTATCAATTATTTCCCCCCTTTCTATCTTAAATGTCTTCATATCTTTTTTGATCTATTCTAATGTCATGCCCACCATGTTAGTCTCCCTGGTAGATAATGAAGCAAAGTAATTATTTAATATTTCTGCCATTTCGCTGTCATTACCTGTGAGTTTAGCGTATCCCTATTCTGATTTTTCTTTGTTATTTATGTGTGTGTAAAATACTTTAATATTTCTTTTTATATTCCTTGATAATTTAATTTCATAGTTTCTCTTTGCCTTCCTAATTGTTTTTTTAACTTCTTTCCTAACCTTTTCGTATTCCCTTTTGTCATCCTCTCCTTTGTTGTCATAGTGTATGCTTTTTTCTTTCGATTCAATTTTGCCCTTATTTCTTCATTCATTCATGGTGTATCATTACTGGCTAGTTTGTTCTTGCTTTTTAGTGGGATATATTTATCCTCGATTGTATTGATCACCGTTTTAAAACAGAAGTACAAAAGGACTGTTAAGAACCCATTTATTGTCACATGTATAATAACTGTAAATACAATTTTAATGTAGGCTGCGGAGAACAAAGTATTTAAAACTGATAATGGACAAAAAATATTGGCAAAGTAATATATGTATAAAACAAAAAGCTACTTATTCACAATTTTCACAGAATAATGGACAGAGTCATGGAATTAAATCACCAAAGCAACAGTGAAAATCCCAGAATGCCATTTAATAAAAATAGAATTTGGCTTATTCTGCCACTCTAAATCAGTGGCCTTGATGTTATCCGTCCCATGGCAAAAACGCCCCTATTATAATAAAACATTATCTACTCTGACTTACTGTGAGTAAAGCTACAGGCAATCTTGTTTTGACATGGTTGAAGATCATCTATACGTAAATTGACTAATATCTTATAAACACCAGAAATTGGCTTTGAAATATTCTAGATTACTATTATTTCAAGAGCGTTTCCACATTAGCACCATTTAGAACTACTCAGTGTTTCTTAACCGCTGAGGGCCAGCCTTGATCTGATGGTATTTAGTGTCTATGATACGGCATTTTCATTGTGATTAAGGGTGAGGTGGCTATCTCAATACTATATTTATTCCCCCATAATGGATTTGTTCACTCCCATGGCATCCTCTATTTAGCAGCCCATCTTCCCAAATATGATGAAAAAATGTGAAATATAACTACATGTTTGTGATACTTTTCAAAAGTGGACCATTTTCTACTTTGCACTCCTAATATAAATGTCAGGCACTCCAGTGAGAGGCACAGCACATCCAGGTGCAGAATAAAGTTGTCTCTATTCTTTTCCACCCAAGTGTCTTAACTCAAAACGTTGAGGATCATGTTGCACCAATGTGATTTTTTTTTGTTTTCCAAACTAGCCATCCTTCTGAATGAAATTACCAATTAATAAAGAGGTTTGGGCAGTTTTCTGCTGTCCAAAAACCGTAAGGAACTCAGTTGAGACATAGAACTCTTACAGTTCACAGAGAAGAATTTCATACCACCAGTCTTGGCTGCTTGTTACCTTGTTTTCAGGCTGCTTTTTGGAACTTTTCCAGAGATTCTATATGTGCAGTAAAACCATTAAATTCTGTCCTATGAGTGATGCACCAATATGTCATAACACAGTCACAAGCCCTTGTGCTACTCTTCTTCTAAAAATGAGTGATTACTAATTTTATTTGTGTGCCGGTCCTTTTGATAATTCTTTCTAATTTTGTATAGCTCATTCAAGGAGTGGGCAAAAGTGTGAATGGCCTCCTTTTGTGTTTACAAGTCTATGAATCGGAAATTCCTGGGGTCTTATTCCCCCGGGGCAGTGCGGCATAGCAGAAACCACCACCACCACCCCTCCCCCCCTCCCCCCATCTGCCTCTGCCCAAAGTTGGAGAGCTCCTTAAAAGTTCTGGGGACGGGGTAATTTGTATAACTGCGACAGGCTACCAGTACCTGTAAGTGTGCAACATTAGAGCCCACAGCAGCTCGATGTGATGCACTCTTCAAGGTGGAGCACTGTCTTACCGCTTCATTTGAGTTCCCAGAAGCCCAAATGAGCCAAATAGCATTTTAAAAAAAAACTCTTTGGTCTGATGCTGGTGCCTCTGGGATCAATTACCTTATTTTTTTCATTCATTCTTGGGATGTGGATGTCACTGCCCATCCCTAGTTGCCCTTGAGAAGGTGGTGGTGAACCACCTCCTTGAACCACTGCAGCCTGTGTCGTGAAGATGCTTCCACAATGCTGTTAGGTTTGGAGTTACAGGATTTTGACCCAGCAACAATGAAAGAACAGCGATATAAGTCCAAGTCAGGATGGTGTATGACTTGGAGGGGAACTTGGTGTTGCCATGCACTTACTGTCCTTGCTCTTCTAGGTGGTGGAGGTTGCAGGTGTGGGAGGTGCTGTGAAGAAGCCTTGGCGAGTTGCTGCAGTGTATCCAGTAGATAGTGCACACTGCAGCCAGGGTACGCCAATGGGAGGGAGTGGATGTCTAGTAAAGGTTTGTGGCCTTCAGAAGGTTTAATAGGGACTTATGCCAGGTCCCAGCTGACGTGGATTTCTCTGAGGCCTTTCAAGGACGTAAAGGGAGGAATTTTCTGGGGAAGCCTCGGAACTCCCCCGACACACCCCATTGACATAGGGGATTGGCGGATGGTAGGTTAGCTTCTGGTCCCCCAACTGGAATTTAAAGGTTCGGTCTAAACAGGATAGAATCCAAACACAGTTGAGTCCTGGCCCATATTCCGGGCCTCCCCAGGTGAAAGTGGGATTGATGCTCTCTCCCGAGCGAAGACTTTCAGGGGCTATGATTCTATTAAAACAACAATCCAATGCATAATTGGACACAATAGCTATTGAACTGGGAAGATTAATGAACTGAAGAAAGTTTTATACATAGGATGCCCACAGTGTAAGTACTAGAATTTGAGGGAACCTTTTAGTGTGCAGCTAATAACTTGCAGTTGAACAGAGAATTGGAGTGTTTTTATTAAGCAGTTGGTAGCATTGATGGTCACTTCCTACTTAAAACCAGTAGGTGGCAATAATGTACCATATACAGAGATCAAAGCAGCTCTTCAGAATGGATTTATGAAATTATTTGTTGGGAAATGAAAATACTTTGTTTAGTTATTTTACAGTAAATTATATAATACAGTACAATAGTTCCATATTATCAGTTTGTTAGAAACACAAGTTTTAATCTGAAAGCTGTAATAACCTATTCATAATTATACTTTCACTATTGCACTGAAATTGTAGTCCTTTTTTTCTGGCATCAACAAGGCAAATTCAGTGCGAACTTAAATATATTTTTTATCCAGTGAGAATGTATTTTAAATATTATAGTTTAGCTGCCTGTGATAACATACTTAGTATACTTAATCCTATCGAAGCTGCAGTATCTTCATATACATTACACATACAGATCATAAGCCAGACATGGGTCATATTGTTAGCAGACTGGTGACTTCAACATTGGATTGCTGACACGACAGCAGAGTTTCAATATCCACTTATGATTAATGTTTGCTGTTAGGTTTCCATTCCATTTTCTCTTCTTGATATGGTCATCTGTAGAAAGAACAGAAGCATCGGATGGGTCCCTCTTACACTGTTCAAGTGATACTTTTAAAATTATTATCTGCTGCAGCTTATCTACCTTTATAGGAAATTGTGTGTTCTTCCAAATGGACAAAATGTTTCAAACTACTTGTAAAGCAAGAAGAGCCATTCTGGCTTTGAGGGCAAAGCCACATACCATGATAATATCAATGATAGGGTTTTTTTTTATTCGTTCATGGGATGTGGGCATCGCTGGCGTTTATTGCCTATCCCTAATTGCCCTTGAGAAGGTGGTGGTGAGCCGCCTTCTTGAACCGCTGCAGTCCGTGTGGTGATGGTTCTCCCACAGTGCTGTTAGGAAGGGAGTTCCAGGATTTTGACCCAGCGACGATGAAGGAACGGCGATATATTTCCAAGTCAGGATGGTGTGTGACTTGGAGGGGAACGTGCAGGTGGTGTTGTTCCCATGTGCCTGCTGCTCTTGTCCTTCTAGGTGGTAGAGGTCGCGGGTTTGGGAGGTGCTGTCGAAGAAGCCTTGGCGAGTTGCTGCAGTGCATCCTGTGGATGGTACACACTGCAGCCACTGTGTGCCGGTGGTGAAGGGAGTGAATGTTTAGGGTGGTGGATGGGGTGCCAATCAAGCGGGCTGCTTTATCTTGGATGGTGTCAAGCTTCTTGAGTGTTGTTGGAGCTGCACCCATCCAAGCAAGTGAAGAGTATTCCATCACACTCCTGACTTGTGCCTTGTGGATGGTGGAAAGGCTTTGGGGAGTCAGGAGGTGAGTCACTCGCCGCAGAATACCCAACCTCTGACCTGCTCTTGTAGCCACTGTATTTATATGTCTGGTCCAGTTAAGTTTCTGGTCAATGGTGACCCCCCAGGATGTTGATGGTGGGGGATTCGGCGATGGAAATGCCGTTGAATGTCATGGGGAGGTGGTTAGACTCTCTCTTGGAGTTGGTCATTGCCTGGCACTTATCTGGCGCAAATGTTACTTGCCACTTATGAGCCCAAGCCTGGATGTTGTCCAGGTCTTGCTGCATGCGGGCTCGGACTGCTTCATTATTTGAGGGGTTGCGACCGCTTCCGCTCAGTACAATTCTGACGTTATAATGGAGGGAAGGTCATTGATGAAGCAGCTGAAGGTGGTTGGTCCTAGGACACTGCCCAGAGGAACTCCTGCAGCAATGTCCTGGGGCTGAGATGATCAGCCTCCAACAACCGCTACCATCTTCCTTTGTGCTAGGTATGACTCCAGCCACTGGAGAGTTTTCCCCCTGATTCCCTGATGTGTCTCTTCCGAAAACTTAACTAGAAAAGCAGTAACTACTTTCCAGAAATATTCCACTGTCGGTCATTTCCTGAAGAGATGCAGTAGCATGCCCTCGGATTCTCCACACTACCACAACTATTACACGGCACTCCCATATTACCTCATCTGGTGAAGGTAGGGGATATTGCAACCTATTTAGTATCTTGAGCTCTTTTAACTTTATTCTAGCATTACCTAAAACACTGATGCCTTTATTTTCATTTTCTAAGATCTATTTCAGTGCTTTATTTTAGCACCCATATTTCAGTGCTTCTACAGCCTTTCAAATAACTGTCGAGAAGGGAGATTGCACTCCCCATATTTACAGCACCTAGGAGCTGTTTTCAGTGGAGCCTGATAAATCTGACAGTGAACTTAATCATCACAACATGAAACTGCAACTATCTTGAAAGATTAATGAAAACCAAAGTTTGCCATGTTTAAACCTTTTATTGGCCAGTCGTGATATTGTGGAAGCTTTTAGTGTGGGAGAGAAGTTGTGAAGAGCTATCTGTTGCTGTTGTCGGTTCATTTGAAGAATTTTAAAATTGTGCTAAAGTTGGTATTGAGCTGCCTGTAATTTACGTGTTTTTTATTCGCAGAATGTGAAGTAGATATCAAATGTTATTGCAAACTGGTGATCTAGATTTATTTGATGGACATTTCTTTAGTAGGAGCACAGTATTCAGCTTATTTTCTGAATGTCTGGCCATATTGTTTCATAGATCTAAATTATTTTAGGTTTTGCTTTGGTAAATTGTTTGGGCCACAAAACTCATTTTAACATAGAATCAGTTTTAATTGAAATCAATCAGAAGTATATTGAAGATTTTGATTTAAATGCTGTTATTAAATTTTGGGTTGGGTAGTAGCCTTGTATAACCTCCGTACAAAAAGCTAGTATCAGCAAAAGTGATCGTGAAGCTGTTCGATTGTCGTAAAAACCTAACTGGTTCACTAATATCCTTTGCAGAAGGAAACTTGCTGTCCTTACCTGGTCTGGCCTATTTGTGACTCAAGTCCCACACCAACATGGTTGACCCTCAACTGCCCTCTGAAGTGGCCTATCAAGTCACTTACTTGTGTCAATACCTTCTCACTGCAACTAGGGATGGGTAATAAATGCTGGCCTTGCCAGCGATGCCTACATCCCAAGATTGAATGTATTTTTAAAAATCCTCTAATGGTAAATTTGAATTCAGTATAATATATGTGTACAGTTTTTATTTTGAAAAAGCTGGACTTGCCAGTGACAGTTCATGATAATTCATTGGAACTTACAAAATTTGGGAACATCACAATAAATCTAAAATTGCTCACTTTGAATTTGGAGTTAGATTATTCTTCTCCCTTTCCCTTGAGAGGACAGATTTATTTCAACACGCATTTGTTCATTGATCTTTCATTTGCTTGATTATGCAGTTGTGAAAATCAGGACTACTTTTCTATTCTATTCTCCACCCAGTCTTCAGAACTCACTTTAAACTCAATGCGTTTTAATTTGTGATGGGTCTAATTGAGCTCATTGGCAGTCTAATTACCACACTACTGTGAACACATTCTAACTTCCAGTGGGAGAAGGAATTGACTTTGGAACATGTGTCACATTTCAGAATTTTTCCACCAAAATGATTTGGATATGATTCTTGTTAAAAGTGTTGCTTTTAAAATATATTGAGGTCACAAAAGGTTCAAACCCACCTTACAGCCACATGCTGAAGCTGCTGGGACAAAGTGAGGTTAATGAGCTCATCTGAGAATCAATGAGTAGCCATTGAAACTGTTACCTATGATAATCAGGGACAATAGGGGATTCATCATCTTGTCTCAGATGCTCCTGGAAAACACTCACACCATAGGGGATTGGAAAGTCCCCTCCTGTTGAGCTTTACCTGAAGCTAGTTTCAAAGGGGGTTGTGTGGTCACAGACTTGAGTAGCAGCTCTACTGGCCAATCCCCAGAGAGGGTGAAGAATGAGGAATCAAGCCTCCAACTTCCTGTGGGTCAGGGAACAAGAGAAAAAAGATCCATACGTTGGAGGTCAGTTGGCAAGACCTGCTGAGAGAGAGGCAAGTAAGGCTCAGGCAGATTATTGAATAAAGCCAAGCAGTTCCAGCATTAGCCTTGCTCTGATTCAATACTAAAACTGACCAAAAGCAAGTACATTTAGGCCACTAACCAGGGCAGGTTGGTATAGTTTACTTGTTCCTTATGTTTGTATTGTTCTTATTTACAAGGAGGTATTGGGGTTAAATTAAAGTAAGCGAGATTTGCTGTAACTTCCGCTCAGTACATTCACTTACCAACTGGAAAATAAAGCATTTTAATGATTTGTAATTGGTCTCATCTCACTAAAATATTAATCGTTCTGCCTTTTGCAAGATTGGAGAAGCACACATGAGGGCAGGTGCGAGGATCATGAGATCCAGTTCATACATCAAGGGGGTCTCATTGTTACACCTGCACCATCACCACCACCACCCCCTCCCCACCCCCAAACCCGGGCTTCTCAATAGTAAGTAGCAAAAGTAAGCACCCGATTGTGATGGACGCAGGGCCACTTATGCAAGAGACCAATTACTCTAACCTCAGAAATATATAATACAGACCTGAAATTTGTAACAGTTACATGATTAAAATGTATACATCTTTTATTTGGAGCATCAATGAGTTAGAGAGCCAGAACTTTAAACTAGTTTTGTGATGAGTTTTAACATATATAGATATTGATGAGGGACCATTTCTTCATTTACTTGTACAACTTTTAAAATTAAAAATTATATCAGTTGTAATATATGGAAAGTTTCCTGATTGCTTCCTAAAATGTTTGAATGACAGTTGCAAGTAGTCTAGTTGAAATTGTTAAACAATGCACAGCACACATTTTGACGTTCTGAAACCTTTTCTAGTATTTTACAACTGAAGATAATAGCAAGTACTACAATGTGAACTCAGTGTCAACTATTATGAGGTCCTGGAAGGAGATCCAGAAGAGGTTTGAAAGAAGTTGCAGGATTTAAGAAAGGGCATTAGAGTAAAGCAACAATATAACTCTAAAGTAGCCATGCAGAATAGATAAGGAGCTGAAGGAAACTCCTCGTTGTTACAGATGTATGTATAAAATAGCCTACTCTCACAGGGAAATATCAAGAAGGAAGTGCCAGTGTCAGACTTAGTCACCAGAAGATCAACCATCACCACACACACTTGCATTAAACAGGAGCACAGATACAGGGATTTGGTAATAATCTGGGTGAGGGTGAAGCACAGTGAACAGTAATGAAGAAGTAGAAGATGTGCGGCTAGCAGTTAGAGGAGAGATCTGATATGCTGTCTCCCATCCTGAGTTATCTGATAATACAGGCACGTTAGAATACATGGTCTGTATTGTGCAATTCCTTGCCTTCGTACATATGGCAGTGGAAGGTGGTCGGGCTAGTTTGGACAAATAGTTGTCTGTACTATAGTCTGCCAGTGAGCAGAGATGTACTGCAGTGACATCAGGATCAAAGGCCAAGGGCACAAGAGTAGGAGAATCTCTTGAGAATGCTTCCACCACTGCCAGGGATAGTTTGGGTGCAAACTCCAAGAAATGGTCATGTCTGTCTTTAACTTGCTTAGAAAATGGTTACAAACAACTGCCCCCGAGAGAGTCAGAGAACGCAAAGATACCCTGTACACTGAGCTTAGGCAAAGCAGTGGGAATTGTGAGGAGATAGGCACTATCACTGCTATGTGAGGTGAAGCATTCTGACAACAGCAGTTCTGTACTATCACTAGCCCTGCACAGGTGACTGCAGGTGCTGTCTCTGAAAGCAGTGAGCCCATATGGTTGGGTTAGTAAATGAGGCCACTGGTTCTGATACAAGTAATTAGGGTCAGTTTCAAATACAGGTCGTAGGTTTCTGTATCCCATGTAGCTTGTCATTTTGCTGAGCAGCACCCACACTGCTACTCTGTAAGCCTGAGAAGCACTTGGGAGTTAGTGTTTACACAAGACTTACAGAAGTTCATAACTCACAAGAGGTAACTACAACACAAAAATACATTGAGCGCATATACCAAATGCACACAAACAGCATTTGCAGTGAAATACCATGCGCACTCAAACAATGAATAAAATTATTATTTTACTTTTAATAGTCTGTCGTCCTTTTATTGTGTAGAAGGAAGTGGCAGTTGTCCAAAAGTATAATAAATAAAACATACACAGTTCTTAGCAAAAACTGAACAGGTAAAATCATTAACAAGTTAATGATTGGAATGATGTCAAATAGAAATTAATAGTGGCCAATTGCAGAGCTAACTGTATACTCTCCAGGAAGCATGCATTGATGCACCTTATTTTCATGTGGAAATAACATACTATTTAACTAAAGAGTAAATCATAGCACTCATTATTAGGTACAGCATAGGGTTGTGGGTGGGCAAACAGTGGCGCCGTGTCTACAGTCATTGATGAACTATACCTTGGAGAAGTCACAAGTTTGGAAATAACTTGATCTGCCTCTGCTGCTGGTGCTAAAGTGCATGTTGGTGGGCAGGTACATGATGAAATGGGACTTGGGTTACATCTTTAAAAGAGTAATGCACGGTAAAGCATCTGACTCCTTGGGCATGATTTTAACGTAGAGGCGGGGGGGAGATAATCGGACACGAAATCCGGAAATTAAGTTGGCAGATCTTAATGAGGGCAATAAATTTTACTTTCGGGTTTCACGGCCGGCAGTCAGTCTGATTGGCAGGCTGTTGGGCAGGAATCAGAGAGAAGGCAGGGAGAGATTGGGGGTGGAGGAGGGGGGAGAGGCCATGGAGGACATCGCAGGCCAGGAGGTGATCAGCACGCCAGAAGATCAGAGGACGTCGTCAGGAGATCAGAGGATGTAAAGAGAAAAATGGAAGTCGGGAGGAGTCGGAGCTATGGAGGGGTCTCGGCCATCAGCGTGAGGTGTTGGCTATTGGGGTGAGTTGCACATGGGGGGTCCTTCACCATTGGGGAGGGTGACGTTAGCCAGTCACAGGGGTCCTATTGTGCCAGGTGAGCTTGTTGGGCCTGGATGAAGCATTCCTGCTCATTCCAGTCCACAAGCAGTTCAGTAGACGCGCTAACCTCATGGATCAGGCCCTTGTCTCCTGCTTTCACCTGATGTGAATCAGAAGCGATAGGAAACCTGAACAGGTAAGGTTAAATTCGTTTTACATTTGTAATACATTAAAAAAATTAAGTGCATCAACTATCGCAATGAGGTACATTGCCCCTATAACTATCGGCCCGCTGGCTTTAAGTGGGGAAGGGACTTCCAGATTTCTGTTGCGCATCCTAACGTGCCTGGGTTAAACCTGGAAGTGGGCGCATTGGAGCAGGGATGCAGTTCCACTCCAAAAATCAATTATTTTTACTACCCACCCGCCCCCAGCTCACCCTTTCTTGGGGGTTAAAACTCCCCCCTTATGTCCCTTGTGAGTGATGGAAGAATTTTGTGTCATACAAGTTGAGAGCATTCATGACTTTCACTGCTGCTGAGTAATGAAGTATGGCTGGTTGACTAACCCTGCAAGTCTTCATGGACCAAGTGGCTCATTTCAGTCATATACTCCTTGTTGCACTTGAGCTTGATGTATTAGTCCAGGTAGCTGATTCTGTTATGTTATATCTGCTGTTTGGGATAGTCTGAGCTGTTTTTCTCCTATGCCCAGTGTAGTTCTGGGCTACCTGCTCCTGCATCAGGAAATACCCAACAATTACCACTACCCATGCTGTGAGGTAGAAAGCTCTTTTGACGTAATGTATGCTAAGTTTTTGCTTAATTCCCCCTCCCTGCCGCATAACCTGCAAAAGTTCTTCATGACTGCTGCTTAAAGAGGCTTTAATTGGAAAAGAAGTAATTTATTTTTATTTTTGCTAATTTTTGTGAACACATTTTAGGTTGGGAGTGCTATTTGGAGTACAGCTACAAATGGATGAATAGTCCATGACTACTTTAAACCAAGTTTACACCGCTGTTAATGTTTCTGCTTTTTGAAAAAGTAATGTGCAAGGGGAAATATAGCACAGATAGTGAGTTGTGGTATGGATTTATTTTTCAATCCATTACCAGATACTGGCTATATTATTTTCCAATTTCAGCGGTTGATTATTCTATAGTAAACTTGCAGCAATTATGCCATGATCATTAGTCCATCAATATAGACATTACACATCAATGACAATTGGTATATAGGCCATCGGCTTTTGTGCTGACAGTAGCTGTCAGCAAAAAGGGAATTACATTACCTAATGTAGATCACAGTATATATTATACAAAAAAACAAGCGATTCCAAGTGCTAGAAACAGCAAGAGAAGATAATCATTCTCAAGATTTCTGCATTTTCTACCTTTACACAGTATTTAAATTCTGCAAACACATTTCAGAATCGCAGCATTTTCACTTTTCAGTATTATTTCATGATGAGAAAGGATTACATTGTGTTTATTCTTATTTATGTTATTTTCCACATTCTGAAATCTACTTCAGGTATTTTGGCATTGCATTCCCTGTTTAATTGTGCACAAATTATTGATCATAAGCAAAAACTATTGTGGATAATGAACCAAGCATAATTCACTGATACATTTGGTATTGCAAACTCATTAGGATCAAAATTGTGTTTGATGGGCTGGAATAATCCTGTTTTGTACCCTTCATTGGATGGGTTTTGATAATTTAATTCATTTAATCGGTCATTTTCACAAGGACGTTTCTGGCCTTACTTATCAAAGAAAATTACTTCCTGTCTAATCTATAAACTAGCTGGAATTATCTCCTGCTTCATAGTTCCAACCATTATTGTTAACACAGATTTGATGCAAAATGCTTTTTGGATGAGACGTTGAGCTGAGGCCCTGTCTACCTGTCCAGGTTGACATAAAAGGTTCTGTGGCATTCAAAGAAGAGCAGGACAGCTTTCTTAAGCCAAGGCCAACGCTTGTCCCTCAACCAATGCTGCCAAAAACAGATTAACCGGTCATTTGTCTCGTTGCTGTTTGTGGCATCTTGCAGTGTGAAAATTGGCTCCCACTTTGGGCTACATAACAGCAATGTTTACAATTTAAAAATAAGTAATTGGCTGTGAAGTATATGGGGACATCCTGAGAAATGTCAAGGGCACTAGATAAAGGCAATTTCTTTATCTTTTTTCTTTGCATAGCAGAGAAAACTGATGCAAAGAGCAGCGCTTTATCCCAATCATCCACTCAACTGCCACCGAGTGCCCTGGTTATCTACAAGCAACTCTTGAAATTCAAAGTCATCTTTGCATTTACAAAAATTTGAATTATCCAGTAATTTTAATTAAACAATTTTGAATTAAGTAGATTGTACACTAAGCAGAAGTAGAGTTCGGCACATATTCACCCCTTTCTTCTTGCCAGCTACTGCCCTATCTTCAACTTTTGCTTTTTTTTCCAATGCCTTCGGTCACAACTATTCTCCCACAATTCCTTGTTCAAGATCCTCCATTTTGGCTTCAACTCCACCTTCAACACTGAGGTGACACTAGTCCAAGTCACAAATGACATCCTGTGCGACTCTGACTGTAGTTATTTGTCTTGCCTTATTTCCTTGACCTGTATGCTGCCTTCAACATTGGCCACTGTATCTTCCTCCAATATTTCTCCTCTGCAATCCAGCTCTCTGGCCAAGCTCAATTCATATTTATTACTTGTAAACAATTTTACAACACCAAGTTATAGTCCAGCAATTTTATTTTAAATTCACAAGCTTTGAATTTAAAATAAAATTGCTGGACTATAACTTGGTGTTGTAAAATTGTTTACAATTGTCAACCCCAGTCCATCACCGGCATCTCCACATCATATTTATTACAACATTGGCACACATTGCTTCCAGTAGTTTCTCCTCCTCTGCCTGTTATGTCATCTTGGGTTTAACGTAAGGGTCAGTCCTTGATCCCCTCTTCTTCACCATTTACTGGCTACCCTTTGTCAATGTTGATTTGTAAATAAGTGTCTGAAGAGAGGAAATCACTTGCAAAAGTTTCACACATTCAAGTATTTGCATAATAATTTTGTCAATATTGACCAGCCATATAAATACTGTGGCTACTAGAGCAGGTCAGAGGCTGGGTATTCTGCGGCGAGTGACTCACCTCCTGACTCCCCAAAGCCTTTCCACCATCTACAAGGCACAAGTCAGGAGTGTGATGGAATACTCTCCACTTGCCTGGATGAGTGCAGCTCCAAAAACACTCAAGAAGCTTGACACCATCCAAGATAAAGCAGCCCGCTTGATTGGCACCCCATCCACCACCCTAAACATTCACTCCCTTCACCACCGGCGCACTGTGGCTGCAGTGTGCACTATCCACAGGATGCACTGCAGCAACTCGCCAAGGCTTCTTCGACAGCACCTCCCAAACCCGCGACCTCTACCACCTAGAAGGACGAGAGCAGCAGGCACATAGGAACAACACCACCTGCACGTTCCCCTCCAAGTCACACACCATCCCGACTTGGAAATATATCGCCGTTCCTTCATTGTCGCTGGGTCAAAATCCTGGAACTCCCTTCCTAACAGCACTGTGGGAGAACCGTCACCACACGGACTGCAGCGGTTCAAGAAGGCTGCTCACCGCCACCTTCTCGAGGGCAATTAGGGATGGGCAATAAATGCCGGCCTCGCCAGCGACGCCCACATCCCGTGAACGAATAAAAAAAATATCATCCTTGACGATAGAGTTGGCTTCCATGTAGGCAGATGACACCTAGTGCTACCTCTCTGCATCCTCCAATCTAGAACCCTTTGCTGCACTCTCTAAGTGCTTGTTCAACAACTAGACCTGAATGTGCCACAATTCCCTCCAACTAAATGTTGGCAAAACTAAACCCATCTTTTTTGGCTCCCACCAGCACCAAAGTGTTTCTGGCCTTGGCTCCATGTGTGGGGTGGGGGTTGGGGGGAGCCCTAGACCCTAGACCCTTCCCGGGGCTGAAGAAAAATAAGATAAAATGATTTGAAGTGAACCATGCACCACTTCAAAACAGGTAATCAATCCCTTACGGTATGGATCACTTTTCTCTTGTGGGCTTCTGTGGCATTTTTTGGGCGGAATGTCGCAGGGAAGCCTTGGGGACTCCCCCAGATACACTCCCTTGACATGGCTGGGGGGGGGGGGTGCTGCAAGCGGATGATCCACCCGTTCCACTGGAATTTAAAGGGCTACTGAAAACGGGGCAGAATCCCAGTGCAACCGGGTTCCACCCCAAATTTCTGGTCCTCCCCAAGCAACAGCAACCCCAGGAATTTTATTGCCACAGGTTTTGTTGTTACAGTCTGCTGCTGAGAATTCAAAGTTGCTTTTTGCACTAAACAAAAATGTGAATTATCCATTAATTCAAATTAAGCAATGTAAGTAGTACAGTAAAGTGAAAATTTAATGCTTAAAAAGAATTTGATCATGTAATTGATGAGTGACTGTGAATTAAAAGTAGACTGCACCTGCAGTAGTCTGTAATTCTGACTGACAGAACATTTTGAATGATAGAATAGATCTGGTAGAAGTTAATCTGTTTTCACTAACTGGACATTTAAAGGCAGTACAAGGAGCATTTAAACTTGGGTTTGGGGGAACGAAAAGGAGAGCACTGATTTTCTCTCTGCCATGTCTGTTGAATTGGAACCGAACCAGCAGAGGGAACCAGAGTTGTGCGTTCTCTTGCCCCACAGCATGATATTGTTTCTCTCATTGTAAGTAGTGTTGGAAATGCACATTTTGGCCTGGAGTTTCCCGGCGTAAGAGCATCATTGCGCCGTTTTCTTCCCCCCAAGAAAATTAGCTTGTAACTGATTTATGCAAGAATTTCGTCGACCGTTTTTGACGCTTGCGAGATACATCCGCCAAAACTCTGCTACTGCTCCTCCCCATCCAAAGGACGTCACGCGAGTTTCCTGGATTTATGTGACTAATGCTGTGGTGTAGATTTACGCTCATAGTCACCTGGTATCGACATAACTGAGATTTCTGGAGTTTGGTAGTGATCTTCTTTGCGATTTTAAAAAAATTCATGAGACCTGCACTATATTTAACCAAAGTGCTGTCAGTCTCCGTGCACCCAAAATTGTTTGTACCCCCGCTCTTCCCCCTCCCTCCCCCCGCCCCACTCATTCAAAATGACTTAAGCAGCTGGAATGGCCTTCCCAATGGACATACCCAAGTTTTGCATCATCTAATCTGTAAATCAAGGGGATCAGATACCTCAGTCGTCTTTATCATAAATCAAATAAATTCTGCATTCTAATTTGGCCCTTGAATATTCTGTTTGTCTCATTAAAAAAGTGAATGTGAAATATTGAATAAATTATTATGCAAATACTTGAATGTGTGAAACTTTTGCAAGTGATTTCCTCTCTTCAGACACTTATTTACAAATCAACATGATGGGAACTTTCTTTCTGTATGCTGTTAAACATTGGCATTCCAAAAATGCCAGAACATTTAGCAGCCCTGGAAAATTATATGAATGTTTTCAAAAATAATGAGCAACCTTCAGATATTTTATGTGTTCTGTGGTTAAAAAAAGAGAATATTTTAATTTAACTGGCACAGGTGTGTAGCTGACACTCATGAGACTTTGACTCCTTGAAAGCTCTCCATAGTCATTCCATGAAAACTTTATGCAAACACAAGGGGAGTGACCATTGTGCATATTTCTAGTCATACAGATTTAAACTGAATACATTGGAATTGGAGGAAGATGGTGCTTGTTAAGACTAATTTTGTCAAAAAGTGTACTTCATTTGAGTCTTTCAAGTGGTTTCAAAATATGTTATCTGTTACAGTTACAATGTGCAAGACAACATTGGGGTCTATTTTAGCTCCTGGGCAGGATTGCGGTAAAGTGAGCGGCTTGCCTGTCTGGGAACGGCAGCAGGCAGGCTTGGTCGATTTTAACAGCCAGGCCTCATTACAATGCCACTTCCTGACTTCTCGACTAAAATAATCGGAAGGTGACTAGAAGCGGCTGCCTGGCTGTTAAAATCAGGTGGCAAGAGACCGCTGCTGGGGACCCAGAACGGTCCCCGGCACAAGGCAAATGTTCTGGGAGGGGAATTCTGCTCGGTGGATGGGGGAGCAGGGGGCTAGGTTTCCTTGTGGAGCCTGGAGGAACACTCCTGTTTTTTTAAAAAAAACTCACCTTACTGGGCTTTGTCTGTCCCTGACTTCTGTTCCTGGCAGGTTTGGCCTGGTGGGGAAGCCACCGCTGCCCCCCCGCCCTCCCCAAACTCAGGCCTCAGGTTAAAATAGCAGATCAAGTCCCTATGATGTCATTGTAGCCCGATCGGCCTATTTAAATAGGACCTTGCTTGCTTGGGGTGGGTGTCCTTGTTGTCTGCTATTTAAACTTGGAGTCAGCCAGCTCGGAATGAGTAAATCACCAACTCTATTTTAACTGCCCACATGCGGTTGGAGGTAAAATTGACCCCATTATTTCTGAATGATGCTATGCTTTTTTGGGGGTACATGATAGAATGTATTCTAAATTCCCGGCTTTTCATTTGTAGAGGCTTTCTTTGCTTTTTGTTCACTAACTATTATAGTCTCTACTGATATGAACATATGGACAAAAGCTTGAAATATTTGCAGATGCCTTCAGTGTTACAAAGTCTTATGGATAAGTTTCAGCTTTATGTTGGATTTTATTAGTGGGCCTGAGGGACTGATTTTTACACCACTGACATCAGCTGCAGTTTGACTTTTATTTGCCATATATCAGTAGTTCTTCCTATCCAATAGCATATCCAGCTATTGGATGAGCTCTTTGGTACTTCAGTATTTTACTGTCTTATCCTGCTACATTTCCAGCCTGCTGTCTTTCCCCCCAACCGCCCCCCCCACCTCCATCCCCACCACCACCACATCCTTTGACCTGGGTATCACCAAAACAGAACAAAATAAAGGATAGAAACATTTGGAGTGGTAATCAATAAATGGTCACAGGGTGCACTTCACAGCAATAGATGGTCACATAGAGCACCTCGCATCAATAGATGGTCATGTAGAGCATCTTGCATCAATAGATGGTCATATAGAGCATCTCGCACCAATAAATGGTCACATCGAGCACCTCACAGCAGTAGATGGTCACACAGAGCACCTTGCAGCAATAGATGGTCACATGGAGCACATCTCAGGAATAGATGGTCACATGGAGCACATCGCAGCAATAGATGGTCACATGGAGCACATCGCAGCAATAGATGATCACATAGAGCACATTGCTGCAATAGATGATCACGTGGAGCACATCGCAGCAATAGATGATCACATAGAGCACATCACAGCAATAGATGATCACATAGAGCACATCACAGCAATAGATGGTCACATGGAGCACATCGCAGCAATAGATGATCACATAGAGCACATCGCTGCAATAGATGATCACGTGGAGCACATCGCAGCAATAGATGATCACATAGAGCACAACACAGCAATAGATGATCACATAGAGCACATCACAGCAATAGATGATCACATAGAGCACAACACAGCAATAGATGATCACATAGAGCACATCACAGCAATAGATGGTCACATGAAGCACATCGCAGCAACAGATGTCACATGGAGCACATCGCAGCAATAGATGATCACATAGAGCACATCACAGCAATAGATGGTCACATGAAGCACATCGCAGCAACAGATGTCACATGGAGCACATCGCAGCAATAGATGGTCACATCGAGCACATCGCAGCAATAGATGATCACGTGGAGCACATCGCAGCAATAAATGATCACATAGAGCACAACACAGCAATAGATGATCACATAGAGCACATCACAGCAATAGATGATCACATAGAGCACATCACAGCAATAGATGGTCACATGAAGCACATCGCAGCAACAGATGTCACATGGAGCACATCGCAGCAATAGATGATCACATAGAGCACATCACAGCAATAGATGGTCACATGAAGCGCATCGCAGCAACAGATGTCACATGGAGCACATCGCAGCAATAGATGGTCACATCGAGCACATCGCAGCAATAGATGATCACGTGGAGCACATCGCAGCAATAGATGATCACATAGAGCACAACACAGCAATAGATGATCACATAGAGCACATCACAGCAATAGATGATCACATAGAGCACATCACAGCAATAGATGGTCACATGAAGCACATCGCAGCAACAGATGTCACATGGAGCACATTGCAGCAATAGATGATCACATAGAGCACATCACAGCAATAGATGGTCACATGAAGCACATCGCAGCAACAGATGTCACATGGAGCACATCGCAGCAATAGATGGTCACATCGAGCACATCGCAGCAATAGATGATCACGTGGAGCACATCGCAGCAATAAAAGGTCACGTGGAGCACATCGCAGCAATAGATGGTCACGTGGAGCACATCGCAGCAATAGATGGTCACGTGGAGCACATTGCAGCAATAGATGGTCACGTGGAGCACATCGCAGCAATAGATGGTCATACAGCGCACCTCGCAGCAAAAGATAGTCACATAGAGCACCTCACAACAGTGGTATCCTGAGGCACACACCCACACCAAAGTGCAGCTCTCTCAGTGATATACTATTTTGCTTGATCCCAAAAATGGATAATGCACAAATTTGCAACCTAAAATGGGGGTACAATTTTTTTTAGGAATTATTAATAGATTTAGCATTATTGCTGGTATGTTTTGACAAAATAAATACATTATGGTCACAGACTTCTTGGTAAGATCCATATATCAAATAATTGTTGTTAATTCCAGACAACATACAAATGTAAAAGAGAATTCATATCTTGTTTTAATTCTATTTACATTGAAATAGATGATTCTGACTGATAAACTGATTTTCTGCGAGTAAAGAATGGGGCAGGAAATTTTATGCAAGTCCTTTTAATAGGAATTTTTTTTTACTAGAAATATATTTTCCAACATTTGTCTGGATAGACGTTTCATTATCGAATATAATTTTTTTTGGTATCACAGTGTAAATGGACAGAATGAAGCCTTTGCAAATGATGAATACTGATCTCAAAAATGTTCCACTCTGAAGCAACGCTAAACATGTTCAAAATGAAATGCCATAGTAACAGACAATAACAAATCTATAGTTTCTATGGCAACAAGAACTGACCATATTCTGAGGAATTGAAGTTACCTGTTTTCCACTGCACACCTCATTAAGGAGATGTTCACTCAGTACCTCCACTGCCGTGATAGCAGCCTTCCAGCCATGTGGCTGTAGTAATGAGCAGCAATCATTTCTGCTTCTCACAATTATAGCAAATTCAAAGACAGCTGCAGATGGGGCTCTTAATAGTGCCCTGTAGTGATGCACCAGTCATACCTATCCATGTTTAACTTTCCTCTAGTAGATCACAAGTCACTTTGACAGGTCTCTTGTTCTTTCACTGTGAAGGGAGCACAGATGTCTCATAACATGTTAGGCTTCAGCTTGAGTACCTTCAAATATTCATTATATATCTTGCTTTTTTCAGTATTGTTCCATGTGGAAATCATCAGCATATACAAGCTGTAATTTTGTGAACAAGTCAAGATTTTTTTCTCAAATTTACAGGCACATTGTACTGTATTGCTATTTTATTGCATCCTTTTTTGTAATTTAAAGAAAATTATTGGTAACTCACTGCAGCACATTTCTAAAGAATAATTCACCAAAGAATGTTGAATAAAGTAGCTCATTGATGATTATAAAAGACCCAAAAGTCAAAAAATGTGAGATCTGTAGACTTCCGAGTCAAATAAAATAACTGCTGTATTGCTAATCTTGGTTGACTTCTGTTTGGGATTCACGTTTTTAATTTCTTTAACGATAGCTAATTGTTAAATCTAGGTGTACACTGACTGCAGTAATGATATTTTTCAAGCACTGTAACTAAGCTTTTTAAAATTATTTTCTACGCTCCTGTACTACAACAACTTACATTTATATAGTGCCTTTAACATAGAAAAATGTTCCAAGGCGCTTTATAGATCAAAAACAAAACGAGTTTGGGAGACGACAACATATTCACAGACTTTGGAGAGGAAAGATAGGTTGGAGATGAACCAGTAGTTTGCAAGGACAGAGGAACCAAGGGTGGGTTTTTTGAGTAGGGATGTGATGACATGAGTTTTGAAAGGGAGGGGGACAGTGTCTTAGGAGAGGGAACCATTTACAATGTCAGCTAGGAAGGGAGGTTGGGTGGTCAGTAGCTTAGTGGGAATGGGGTCAAGGAAGCAAGCGATAGGTCTCATGGATGAGATGAGCTTGGAGAGGGCATAAGGGAAGATGGGAGAGAAACGCAAGAGAGGTGGGTTCAAGGCAAGGGCAGAGGGTAACCTGGCAGGAGGTTTTAACATGGTGGGCAAAGGGAAAGGGGGTATATGGCAGAGGCAGCTGCACGGACGATCCCTCATAGTGACAAAAAAAATCAGTGAGCTCACACTTAATATTGGTGAGGGTGGACGAGGCATAGGAGAGGGGTTCAAGCAGACAGTAGTGGAGAAAAGAAGCCTTGCTCTCCAGGATGATCTTGGAGTTGTGGGCAGTTTTTCTTGGCAGTTATTCCTATTTACAGTGCAGTTCCACAGACTCTAGACCACGTACAGTATCTCACCCAAATTGACATTTTTGGGGTGTGACTAGATAGTGATTGTGAGCAGTCTGTACAACCATAGAAAGCATGTGAGCCATGCCCAATCCTCAATGTTCTCTGCCACTTTTCCTTTAGTTATGAAATTTACTTCAGTAATGTGCAGATGCATGATGGGGAATAAAATATTTATGTTAGAAAAGCGTGCTTTCAATGTGCCAGAGTAGATGTTGATTTATTTTTAAAAGTGGCTACTGTTTTTGGCTCCGTTAAACCTGCCAATCCATCAAATTGTTTATTACCCTAAGAGTATTGGGGACAGCTAGAGAAGATTTTTACTTATATATCTGCATTTAAAAAATTGATCCATTCAGAAAGCCAAAAGCTTATTTCCCTCCACTTGTGATTTGAACTTTTCTCATGGATGCTATATGTAGAACTAAAGATAAATATAATCTGCATAGAAGTGGAATGTACATAGATGAGACAATGAATGTATCTGTAGCGGATGACCTGTAACAGATAACTTGTATCAAGCTGATGTCGTGCTCTGTGGAATTCCTTAGTGGACAAAATTGCTAATGAAAATCCACTTAAGCCACTTGAGCAATCAGTAACTAAAGTGAATATTAAAATATCTGTTGAACCAGTATCTACTTATTAGCAATTTTAAAAATTTTGCACCCTACACAATTGTTTTTTTTATATAGCGGGACAATTTTGCAGAAGTAAAATAATTTAAGCCTTTCTGAATTGAGTGGAATCTTTATGCTGTACCATTTTGAAACGACATTTAGATGTCATCGGAATCATTTATATTGGATGTAATTATCTTGTAATCAACTGATAATTTCTTGTTAAACCTCAAGTGTTGTGGAGACAGTGTACTCCAGTGCATTGCTGCTCTGGTGAGACTGGCAGAGTGGTGCACTGTAGCTTAGGGCCTTTGATTTTGTACATAGTGATTCTCTAATTACAGCCATGCCATTAGGTGCTTTCCCATAGGAAAGGAAAATGGATGGGCTAGTCATTGTGGCAACTCCCTTGCCCCTGCTAACAGCCAGCTGTGGCGTGGCACTGGCACAGGGGAGGAACAATCAAGAGGGAGACCTGTGAGTTGATGCCTGTTGCACATCTCCTTGTGGCTGGCTGAAGAGGAGAATTGGCAGAGGGATGGGAATCAGTTGCCTACCTGCTACATTGACTGCAGGATGCACATGCATTGGTGAGACCTAGAGAAAGAAAAAAAGGGGGAAGGTAAAGGAATTTCATACCCTGAAGAGAAAAAAAATGATATAAAGGAACAATTTCAAGACTGTAGTTTAATTTTAATTGCAAACTGCTAAATATTCATTCTCGTGACCTTATAAAATTATCTGGACTCTTTGATGACATTGTTGCCATATAGTATTGATTCTCTAAACAGTACTTTTTGTGTCACATAGCACTCCACATAGAATTTCAATATGTTTGTACTGCACAAACGTGTGGGATGCTGTCTCTTGACCAATAAATAATGGATGCTGCTTTGTTTGAGTTAGTCTTGAAATAATAAATCCTCAGGTCTAAAATAGTGTCAAAGCATCTATTCTAAATTTGTGATTTCCAAGTAGCTCAGTGCTGGTTAGGACTAGAATTTCTGCAGTGTAGATAATTCAGTACAATCTCCCAGAATATAATGCTCTTGACAAGCTGAATTGTACACTTTCAAACTCAGTTCAGTACAATTGGTACTGATTTGAGTGTACCCCAACAGGATGTTCCAGCTGGTGATGTAATATTAACTAGCCAGCTCCATCAGTGCTGATGAAGTGGCTCATGCTGGCTAGGCCACTTCTGAAAGCCTTCTCAGAACAGCCTTGGTACAGTATGCTGATACCTTATGAATCACTTAATACCGGCACAGTCAGTTATATACTAAGTTATTTGGCATGACTATCACTTTCTGTTAATTATGATAGCTGGGTACAGTGTTTAAAACTGGTGCCTTAAAATTCCAGTTATGTCACACCACTTATATTAGAACTTTACAATTGTTGGTATATTCGTATTGTACGATTTGACAGCTGGACATCTCCTTTTACTTGGGGGCAGGGGTAGATGTTCCCTTTTGAATTGCTTAATAATTTAGAGACTGTGATTTGTACTCTTGTTATCATGTCTTTCTTTTCCTAGGTTATTAATCAACATGAACAGACATCAGACTACTGACCTGTTGGGGTTTTGCTGTTGTTATACTTGCTGATACTAAAATATAACACAAGCTTCACAACCTCAGGATGTCATAAAGTGCTTCACAGCCAATGAATTTGATTTTGAAGTGTGGTTAGTGTTGTAATGTAGGGAAATGTGGCAGCCAATTTGCACACAGCAATGAAATAAATGACCAATTAAAGTGTTTTTATTGGTGTTGGCTGACAGATAAATGTTGACCAGGACACTGGAAAAACTCCCCAGTTGTTCTTTGAATTGTGCCATGGAATCCTTTACAGGATCTTGGTTTAACGTCTCATCCGAAAGATGATATCTCTGACAGTGCAGCACTCCCTCAGTACTGCACTTGGGGTGTCAGCCAAGATTATTTGTTGAAGTCCTGGAGTGGAGCTTGAACCCTTTCTGAAGCAGAGAGTGCTGCCACCTAACATTCTGATAATGTTTGTGAAAGTAGAAGGCAGCCTTCATGCTTCTACATATGGAACTGATTTTCTACAGCTTGCATGATAACACTAATTTAGAAGAACTCACAGCAGTGGTTAAGGATTTAACCAAAATACAATCCTGTGGGAATAGCCTATATTCTTCAATTAGAAAATCAGTTTTATATTGCTTTTCTTGTGTGTCTTTTCTTCATGGACCTCATTTTGTAGAGATGATACAAATGTCTCATTATAAACATCTGATTGTTTCATTACTGCCCTACCCCAGGGCCAATTATTCTAGCACTGTCCACTTGACTGATGTGCATCATATTAATGGCAATCCTTTGTCCTATATATCCTTTACACATGCATTAAATCTTACTACGGATGTGTGGTTTAGCATCTTTCACTGGTCAGTTATACCATGTTCAGTGTTTATTATGGAATCTTCTGAAAGTGTCACTTACTGAAAATATCTGATACATAAAAGAAATTGCTGATGGGAAGTTTTGTGATTTTAAGATTACAGTCTTTTTCTTCCCATAGCTGTGTATTTGGAATGACCAGTGTAGATGAAGAGAAACCATTTTACATCTTGGGGTTGGCACTGTGGAGCAAGTTAAAGGTTACATATATATTATTTGGCATTAAGAAAAGACAAAAAAAATCTTGTATGGTGAGGAAAAAAATGAAGCCTCAGTCTTTGTGTGGAACTCCAATATCACTCTTCTTGACTGTTCAATCTCAAATCAAAAAATCTTATCTTTCTTAAGTTGTGTTAAATTCCTCTTGAGCGTGGCTTCCCATAAATTTCTCTGATACCATGACAAAGGCCTTACCTATTCAGAGCTTCTAAGGCTGCTTTTGTGATGGATTCGGACCTGTGGATACTTTTATTTTAATTAGCGGGATGCAGCATACTACTGTACACTGCGCTGGTCTAATGTGGGGTTCATTTCACAGCATGGTTCCTTTATTGCACCTGAAGCTTCATCTATTTTGTCAGCTGGCAAAAGATGCTCTCTTTTTTTAAATTTTTTTTAGAGGGCTGAGGATAAATGGACCACATGCTGTTCTCTTTTTGTTCTATCTCCTGTCCTTTTTTTCTCAGAAGAGCATTGTGTCACCATAATAACAGTATTTTCTGAATACACTTGCAATAAATGAAGTTTGAAGTGGAAGAAAATTATATGCCTATGTTTTTATGTTGGAAGGTGTACATTTTGCAAGGTTCAATTTTAAAATGATGATGGAAGTGGATGGCTCTGACAATATCAAACAAATTCTGTCATTATGCGTGCTTGTTTGGATTGGGTCAAAACATTTCATATTATGTCGTTATAACAATTAAAAAGGATATGTTTCTGCATTTTCAAGCAAGCACAAATCCTCGAAATAGTATGGCATGATTTTCAGCTTTAGTTACTAATTTAAAATCACAATCTATGTGTATATATATACACCAATATTTTAAATTAATCTTGTTTTCATTTACAAAAATTTGTTGAGATTTGTAAGGAATAGAAAACATTAAAAGCTTCATAGTTATTGAAGAAAAACAGTATTAAAAGATGCTTTTAAGCCAATAAAAGAAAAACTGCAACTTAAAAAAACCTTTCAAATGTATTCTTTTTGCATGGTTTCCTCAATCTCTCTTCAATAGATTTGTAGAATTCATTTAAATGACAGAATAACTTTTGAATTGCTGAATAAAGATTGAGTACTCAATAATGCCAAATGTTATAGATTCTTTTTTAATCATTGTTAATTTGATTATACACTCACCTAAAAGCTGTGGTATTTCAATATGTAAAGAGAAGAGATACACTATAGTGCTGAGAGCTTGATGAATTTTTCTTTGATGCAGTCTAATTGGATTATTGAATTTTCTCATCTTCTAAATGTGGTTTGTATTGTTTTACCCATGTGTTTGAGATAGGGAGAAGGTCATTAGTGGCTATTGTAGCTTAAATGCAAAGGGCACATTTGGGCTAAAGTGATTTTGAATGACCACCGAGGTATGAGTCAATTAAAAGAAACAGCAAGTAAGATGCTATAAAGGGCTTGTGTGCTGACTGGTCAGTGTTATGGTCCCAAAGGCCCACTTGGTATGTCTAAAGCTCATGCTTTAGTAAATGTCTACATCTGCCTGAGGCGTCTTAGCTAATGACAAATTGCTCTTGTAATGTGCAGTTTCTCAGTGTGAGAATGACCAGAAACAGATCGTAAGCATGTAGTAAAGAATAAATGAGAGAAAGCATTAACTTGTGACCTTGGACAGAGGTTCAGCTAAACAGGGCTGTGTTCACACGATTCCCTGAACTGTCTTGTGCACTGAAAACATTTATTGTCTGCTCTAACCTGAGTCAAACAAAGAAAAAAATGAATGAATCTAAGATTTTTTTTTTAAAAAACTTTCCTGTTAGAAATTGAGAAAATCAAACCATAAAAAAGTTTTAAGTTGCAATTAAGTCCAAAAAACATAAAAATTGATTGACCAAGCCTACAGCAATTTACCAAATAAATGTCTACAAGATTTTGACTATTTGGTTGCTGTACCTTTTTTTTGACGGATTGAACATCAGCATCTGTGAAATTATCAATTACTGTGCCTTCAATTGGTTGTACAGTGATTACCTGCTCTATATGTTGTTCCAATAGGATTTGCTTGGGACAAATGGACATGATACTGGGTGGCTATTGCACCCACTATTTGTTTAGGTTAATATATTAAGACCCTCAATCCCTGTCTTTGACTGGTTGTGAATTTGCGGCTAACTACACATTTTGCGTAGATAAAAAGTGGTTTTAGTTTTGCATGGAAGCAAAATTGGCGTATAATTTGGAAGTGAAGTTCTTGAATTGACGGTGCTTTGTATTTTATTGAGCAAGAAGAGTGAGACCACTTTGAGGAAGTAGTCTCAGAGCCAGCTGTAGCATTTTGGGCTCCCCTGCTCAACATGCCACTTTCCACTCCACTACTTGGGTTTCCTACCTTACCCAACACAAACCATGCACAATATTATGTATAAAAATACATTACGTATATTTCAGTTTAAAATGAAATTAATTTCATTTCAGTTTGATCAATAATTCAGAGATACCTTTTGGACTTTTCCTGGTGCATTTTTCAATGGCCCTGATGTGCTGAAGCTCACTGCCTAGTTCATGTTCAAAGGGGACAAGAGCTAATTCAGCTCGCCTTTTTCTGGCTCACTGTAGACCTTAGATAGGTTTTTGTTTTTGAAAAGTTGTATTTTTGCAATAATTGCAGTAACTATAGTTGCCACCACAGTAACAAAAATGCAAAGTACTGTGCAGGCGTTGGTATATGACTGCTCCAGTCTTTAACCAGTGAAACATTCAAGGTTCAATTGAAGATGTTCGACTTGGATCATTTCGGCAAGGTGTTTTAGTTCACATTCCATCTTAAAGGAATCACAGAGATTACTTGCCTTGTCTGTTACTTTTCTTTTCAATGTTCCATGCCGTCCTCACAGTTCGTCTACTGAAGCATCGGCAAGAGCTTTGATGTTTTTGCTCCTTTGTCATTTCACCCTTTTAATGTTGGTGGAGAATTTACTGTCCTGTCGATCTCTCCCTGTCTTTAAAATTTAACCACCATTTTTGGACACCGATCAGCTCCACTTTACTTGAGCAGAGAGCATGATTCAGAGCTAGCAGTATATTTGCATTCAGTAAGTAAGTACTTCAATTGGGTTTAATCAGGAAACAGTCTCAAACCAGCAGTATGCCTGTATCTCTAATTTATTTAGTTTGGGGTAAGATTTCCTACATAGGAAGCCAAATATAAGATGCAAGAGGAGAATTCACTTCCTTGGACTTGTCATTTAATGTTTTCCATTGTATAAAATACATGCATGGTAAACCATGTTAATACTACAGAGTGCATTCCTGATTGTGTGTAGATTTGAACTGAACTCAGTCTTAATAATGTAAACGGAGCATTGGAATGAATTATGGTCAACACAAAGGCTCTCATTTATCAGAATTCTTGCAGCCTGGTAAAATGCAATTTTCTGCAGGTATTGGTTGTTTGTTGAGTTTCTATCGATAACTTCATTATACTTATATCAATTTGTTGCGTGTTTTAAAAGGTACAGAGAACAATGCAGCATTATTTTTCAGTGCAGGGCTTCTCTAATAATATTTCTGTGTTGCCATCTGCTATGTTGTGACTGTATGATTCTATACTCAATTATTAGAGATGAATCCAATGTAATTGGAGTCATTGTGACTTTCTAACCTAACTAATGACTTCAGTCACGTGCAGAATTTAGACTAATCAAAGAAAGTACAAAAGCTACATAGATTGTGTGAATCTGACCTATTTGGAAGATGCCAAGATGTCCGATTCAGAAGACCTACTTATCCTTGTGGGAGGAATTCCAGATCAAGGATACCTTGGTTCATTTGAAAAGCAGCGCATACAAAAGTTCAGTTGAGCAGCCAGGTTGTCAAAGCAGACTGTGAATTGGTTCCTCTGGATTTGGACACTGTCAATTCCCGCTAATCTGCCTGTGATGGTGAAAAATGAAAATTGCCTTGACTTATTTTGACTTTGCTATAGGATCTTTCCAAGTTGCAGGGGAAGATTGGTATTGTACCATGTCCAGTTGGAATGAAATTCAGTTTTAATGATCACCACTTATCACGATCATTTGGCTGGAGTGATCTGTCTGTCCTTGCCACAACCATCATTCAATTGCCTCTATGTGGTCACATTTGTTTCATAGAATCGTTACAGCACAGAAGGAGGCCATTCGGCCCATCAAGCCTGTGCCGGCTCTTTTTAAGAGCAATCTAGTTAGTCCACTCTTTCCATGTAGCCCTGCAAATGTTTTCCCTTCAAATATTTATCCAATTCCTTTTTGAAAGGCACGATTGAACCTGCATCCGCCACCCTTTCAGGCAATGCATTCCAGATCATAGCTACTCACTGTGTAAAAAAGTTTTTCCTCATATCGCCTTCGGTTCTTTTGAAATCACCTGAAATCTGTGTCCTCTGGTTCTTGACCCTTCCGCCAGTGGCAACAGTTTCTCTTTGCTTTATCTAAACCCGTTATGATTTTGAACACTTATATCAAATCTCCTCTCAACCTTCTCTGCTCTAAGGAGAACAACCCCAGCTTCTCCAGTCTATCCAGGTAACTGAAGTCCATCATCCCTGGAACCATTCTAGTAAATCTTCTCTGCCCCCTCTCTAAGGTTTTCACACCCTTCCTAAAGTACGGTGCTCAGAATTGGACACAGTATTCCAGTTGTGGCCGAATCCCAGTGTCTTATAAAGGTTCAACATAACTTCCTTGCTTTTGTACTCTATGCCTCTATTTATAAAGCCCAGGATCCCGTATGCTTTTTTAACTGCTTTCTCAACCTCTCCTGCCGCCTTCAAAGAATTGTGCACATATACTCCCAGGTCTTTCTGTTTCTGCACCCTCTTTAGAATTGTTTCATTTAGTTTATATTGCTTCTCCTTGTTCTTCCTACCAAAATGTATCACTTTGCACTTCTCTGAATTAAATTTCATTTGCCATGTGTCTGCCCATTCCACCAGCCTGTCTACGTCCTCTTGAAATCTATTACTATCCTCCTCACCGTTTACTACACTCCCAAGTTTTGTGTCATCTGCACATTTTAAAATTGTGCCCTGTACACCCAAGCCCAAGTCATTAATAAATATCAAAAAAAAGGAGTGGTCCTAATACCCACCCCTGGGGAACACCACTGTATACCTCCCTCCAGTTCGAAAAACAACCATTCACCATTTCGCTCTGTTTCCTGATACTTAGCCAATTTTGTATCCATGCTGCCACTGCCCCTTTAATCCCATGGACTTCAATTTTGCTAACAAGTTTATCATGTGATACTCCACCTTTTGAAAGTCTTTATACACCACATCAACCGCATTGCCCTCATCAACCCTCTCTGCTCCCTCATCAAAAAACTTAATCAAATTAGTTAAACATAATTTGCCGTTAACAAATCCGTGCTGGCTTTCCTTTATTAATCTACGCTTGTCCAAGTGACTCTTAATTTTGTCCCAGATTATTGTTTCTAAAAGCTTCACCACCACCAAGGTTAAACTGACTGGCCTATAGTTGTCGGGTTTACCCTTACACCCTTTTTTGAACAAGGGTGTAACATTTGCAATTCTCCAATCCTCTGGCACCACCCCCGTATCTAAGGAGGATTGGAAGATTATGGCCAGTACCTCTGCAATTGCCACCCTTAGTTCCCTCAGCAACTTAGTAAGCATCCCATCTGGACCGGGTGACTTATCTACTTTAAGCATAGCCAGCCTTTCTAGTACCTCCTCTTCAGCAATTTTCACCCCATCCAGTATCTCAACTACGTCCCCTTTTACTGTGACTTTGGCAGCATCATCTTCCTTGGTAAAGACAGATGCAAAGTACTCATTTAGTACCTCAACCGTGCCCTCTGCCTCCATGCATAGATCTCTTTTTTGGTCCCTAATCGACCCCACCCCTCCTCTTACTACTCGTTTACTATTTATATGCGTATAGAAGACTTTTGGATTCCCTTTTATGTTCGCCACCTGTCTGTTCTCATACTCTCTCTTTGCCCCTCTTATTTCCCTTTTCACTTCTCCTCATAGTGAAGTCTGATTGCATTGATCAGATTAATTATTGTTAACATAACAGAATTTCACTGACTGTTCTGTTTGTGACATAAAGGCTGATCTGTTTGTTTGGTGATCTCTGTTGCTAATTTTTATAAAAACTTTACTCCAAATCTGGAACACTGTTGGAAACAAAGGATGTTCAGATTTTAAATGGGTGTGTATTTAAAGTGCTGGTGAGTGGAATGCACTGTTGAATTAACACCAGTGGGTTACTTACACATTCAAAAATATGCACTCCACTCATTGGCATTCCTGTGCAAAATTAAATTCTAATGTTTGAACAGTCGGACACAAAGAATGTTCAGACTTTTAAATGGATTTGCAGAAATGCTTGCTGATGGTTATGTGCTGGTATTGAATTACTTCTGTTCAATCTTTAATGAAATTAGAGAAACTTTGATGGGATCAGAGAACAGGATATGACTGCCTCAAATGTAGTGATCAGTCGGTTATAATGATCAAACGTGAACCTGCCCAAACCAGTCATTATAACCGAAGTCCACTGTTTATTCATGGGGTGATTGAGGCTTTTTTGAGTATTCTTCATGCTTCTGTCAGTTTTCAGAAAAAAGAACAGTTACCAAGGCAGCAAAAATTTATGCTGTTGCAGGATTTCCAAAAGTTGAGTGTGCTTAAAAGCACGTACAATAAGAATTGCGTATCCTTTGAAAATTCCATGGTCTTTAGCAATAGTTCAACTTATTCAAATTCACTGCACAGTAAATACTAGAGTTTTCAGCTCGGTAGATTACTTTGTTAATAATTTATACTTAATCTTGAGAGATTTTTTATTTCCTGAAATGAAAAAATTAACCGCATCAACCTGATTGTTGATCTTGTTAAACTCTAAGCTTCATCTCAGAAATGGTTAGCTATATTTGCAAAATATAATTTTTATGGTTGTTAGTTATGGATATTACAAGTTTTTAATCTTGTTAAATACGTCTGAGGAAAGCCTCTGAGTCTTACTGCTAAACTGTCTATTTGGACGCTATGTAACTTGATTGTGGAGGCAAGCAAGATCAACTCAGCTGGGAAGTCTCTGTCCGACTGAAAGTTTTGGGGGGTGCAGGAATTATATGAAAAACACTTTTGACATCACTAATTGAGATAATATCATGTAAGATTTCGCCCCTTGCCACAAGTTTCTTGATGTTCTTCAAGAAACCAAAAAGTTTGGTTGTGGCACAGGATGGAATTGATTTAGGCTGGTTTTCATATTGTGTGGAATACAGACACCAAGGTGTTAGCCATGCCTCACTGATAACACTCTTGCCTCTCTTTGTCAGTACAAGTCCCACTCCTGAGATTTGAGCACATAATGTGCTGCACTTTTAGAGATGCTGTCTTTTGGGTGAGACGTTAAACTGAGGCCTCTTCTGCCCCCTCAGGTGGATGTAAAAGATCCCATTGCACTATTCGAAGAAGACCAGAGGAGTTCTCCCAGTGTCCTGGCCAACACTTACGCCTCATCTAAAATCACTGAAACAGATTATCTGGTCGTTTACCTCATTGCTGTTTGTGGGACCTTGCTGTGTGCAAATTGGCTGCATTACCCTACATTACAACAGTGACTATGCTTCAAAAATAATTTATCGGCTATAAAGCGCTTTGGGACGTCCTGAGATTGTGAAAGGCACGATATAAATATGAGTTCTTTCTTTCTTTCAGATTTTATCAAAGATGATATTAGATCAGTAGTGTCTAACCATTCTAATATTGGATTTGAACCGGACTGTTCACAACCTCGGGGCCATATTTGACCCTGAGCTGAGCTTCCGACCCCATACCATCTCCAGAATCGCCTACGTCCACCTCCATAACATTGCCCGCCTCTGCCGCTACCTCAGCTCATCTGCTGCTTAAACCTTCATCCATGCCTTCGTTACTTCCAGACTCGACTATTCCAGTGCTCACCCGGCCAGCCTCCCACCTTTCACCCTCCATAAACTTGAGCTCATCCAAAACTCTGCTGCCCGTATCCTAACTCACACCAAGTCCCATTCACCCCTCACCCGTGCTCGCTGACCTACATTGGCTCCTGATCCAGCAACGCCTCAGTATTAAAATTCTCATCCTTGTTCTCAAATCCTTCCATGGCCTCGCCCCTCCCTATCCCTGTAACCTCCAACAGCCCTCCGAGCAATCTTTGCTCCTCCAATCCTGGCCTCTTACACATCCCCGATTCTAATCGCTCCACCATTGGCGCCAGGCCTTCAGCTGCCTAGGCCCTAAGTTCTGGAATTCCCTCCCTAAACCTCTCCTCCTCTCTACCTCTCACTTCTCCTTTAAGTCACTCCTTAAAATCTACCTCTTTGACTAAGCTTTTTATCCACTGTCCTAATATCTCTTTAGAATCATAGAAAGGTTACAGCACGGAAGGAGCCCATTCGGCCCATCGAGTCCGCGCCGGCTCTATGCAAGAGCAATCCAGCTGGTCCCACTCCCCTGCCCTATCCCAGAGCCCTGCAAATTTTTTCCTCTCAAGTACTTATCCAGTTCCCTTTTGAAGGCCGTGATTGAATCAGCCTCCACCACCCCCTTGGGCAGTGCATTCCAGATCCTAACCACTCGCTATGTAAAAAAAGTTTTTCCTCATGTCACCTTTGTTTCTTTTGCCAGTCACCTGAAATCTATGACCTCTGGTTTTTGTTCCTTCCTCCACTGGGAACAGTTTCTCTTCATCTACTCCGTCAAGACCCTTCATGATTTTGCATACCTCTATCAAATCTCCTCACAACCTTCTCTGTTCCAAGGAGAACAACACCAGCTTCTCCACTCTATCCACGTAACTGAAGTCTCTCATCCCTGGAATCATTCTAGTAAATCTCTTCAGCACCCTCTCTAAGGCCTTTACATCTTTCCTAAAGTGCAGTGCCCAGAACTGGACACAATGCTGCAACTGTGGCCGAACCAGTGTTTTATAAAGATTCATCATGACTTCCTTACTTCTGTACTCTATGCCTCTATTTATAAAGCCCAGGATCCTGTATGCTTTTTTAATTGTTTTCTCAACCTGCTTTGCTACCTTCAATGATTTGTGTACATATACCTCCAGATCTCTCTGCTCCTCCACCCACCCCCCGGCAAGAATCGCACCCTTCGGCCTACCGCCTAATTTTTCCTACCGAAATGCATCACCTCACATTTTTCTACGTTAAATTTCATCTGCCACATGTCTGCCCATGCCACCAGCCTGTCCATATCCTCTTGAAGTCTATCACTATCCTCCTCACTGTTCACTACCCTTCCAAGTTTTGTGTCATCTGCACATTTTGAAATTGTGCCCTGTACACCCAAGTCCAAGTCATTAATATATATCGAGAAAAGCAGTGGTCCCAGCACCGACCACTGGGGAACACCACTGTATGCCTCCCTCCAGTCCGAAAAACAACCATTCACCACTACGCTCTGTTTCCTGTTACTTAGCCAATTTCGTATCCATGCTGCGACTGTCCCTTTTATTCCATGGGCTTCAATCTTTATGACTAACCTACCATGTGGCACTTTGTCTGGTAATGCTGCTGTGGTGGGCCTGGGATGTTTTTACTGCGTTAAAGGCATTATACAAATGCAAGTTGTTGTTGAATTTATTTGTGGAATCAGTTAATTTTGCAAAAAGATTGCATTTTAATAAATGAATCAATTAAGTCTCCACTTATGGTTCACCCGAACAATTTGTGTAGATCCCGTCAGTTGCAGTGACATCCATGAACATGTAACATTGAAGCATTCAACTGGCAATCACAGCCACATGTTCCCTTGATATCAGTGTATCTGATGGGAGAGGCTTGATCCTAACTTTCTCACGCATGTCAGGAAGTCCTGGACAGCAAAAGAAATAAAAATAGCCCAAAACAACAATTGATCGAAGTCCAATATCAGGAAGATCAGATAGCAATTACATTATTCAAATGTGGGAGTTACAGCCACTGAAGTTTTATGGTTGACATGATGTTTAATTGAAATACTTACGCACACGCTACTTCAGCAGAGATTCCTTTCAGACTTCATTAAAATGGATCAGAAAAAATTTTCTCAGGTATATAATTATATTCTCTTGGAAATGTAGTACATTAATTAATGAAATTGACCAGTTCTTACAAGTTGCACCTTATTTTTTCATTTCCTTGTACATTATACCACAGACAGGAGAACATTCAAATTCAAATGTTTGACATGTAGGCAATTCTTGAGACTGCAAAATTCCTGAGACATAAGGGATGTATGGTTAGCCTTTGAGACTCCAGTAAGATAAGTTTTCCCTAGAAAAATGAATGAAATAAAAAAAAAATTGTCATGTGGGGAGGGATTCAATCTAATTTCATTTCCCTATTCCCCTTCTATTAAAACTCCTTCTTAGCATTTTACTGACTCCTATACCCCTGAGAATGATTCTCATGCTTTCCCCACCCCCCCACAATCTCCTTATCTACACATCCACTGGGCCTTGCTGCACCACGTCCTTTGCAGGCTTGCCCCTCTCTGAGGAGCCTTGGCATTGTATGCCATTCTGTTGTCAGGACCTCATGCTATTATCTGCATTCCCTCTTGGTCATTCCCTGAACATCCCAATCATGCATGCATCACTTCTAGAACATGATGGCAGAGTCCAGCATGTGAGAGCAAAAGACAAGGCTGAAGCGTTTGCAACCATCTTCAGCCAGAAGTGCTGAGTAGATGATACATCTCGGCCTCCTCCCGATATCCCTACTATCACAGAAGCCAGTCTTCAGCCAATTCGATTCACTCCACGTGATATCAAGAAACAGCTGAGTGCACTGGATACAGCAAAGGCTATGGGCCCCGACAACATCCCGGCTGTAGTGCTGAACACTTGTGCCCCAGAACCAGTCCCGCCTCTAGCCAAGCTGTTCCAGTACAGCTACAACACTGGCATCTACCCGACAATGTGGAAAATTGCCCAGGTATGTCCTGTCCACAAAAAGCAGGACAAATCCAATCCGGCCAATTACCGCCCCATCAGTCTACTCTCAATCGTCAGCAAAGTGATGGAGGGTATCGTCGACAGTGCTATCAAGCAGCACTTACTCACCAATAACCTGCTCACCGATGCTCAGTTTGGGTTCGGCTCCAGACCTCATTACAGCCTTGGTCCAGACATGGACAGAAGAGCGGAATTCCAGAGGTGAGGTGAGAGTAACTGCCCTTGACATCAAGGAGCCCTAGTAAAATTGAAGTCAATGGGAATCAGGGGAAAACTTTCAAGTGGCTGGAATCATACCTAGCACAAAGGAAGATGGTAGTGGTTGTTGGAGGCCAATCATCTCAGTCCCAGCACATTGCTGCAGGTGTTCCTCAGGGCAGTGTCCTCGGCCCAACCATTTTCAACTGCTTCATCAATGACCTTCCCTCCATCATAAGGTCAGAAATGGGGATGTTCGCTGATGATTGCACAGTGTTCAGTTCCATTCGCAACCCCTCAGATAATGAAGTAGTCTGTGATCGCATGCAGCAAGACCTGGACAACATCCAGGCTTGGGCTGATAAGTGGCAAGTAACATTCGCACCAGACAAGTGCCAGGCAATGACCATCTCCAACAAGAGAGTGTCTAACCACTTCCCCATGACATTCAACGGCATTACCATCGCTGAAGCCCCCACCATCAACATCCTGGGGGTCACCATTGACCAGAAACTTAACTGGACCAGCCACATAAATACTGTGGCTACAAGAGCAGGTCATAGGTTGGGCATTCTGCGACGAGTGACTCACCTCCTGACATCCCAAAGCCTTTCCACCATCTACAAGGCACAAGTCAGGAGTGCGATGGGATACTCTCCACTTGCCTGGATGAGTGCAGCTCTAACAACACTCGAGAAGCTCGACACCATCTATGACAAAGCAGCCCGCTTGATTGGCACCCCATCCACCACCCTCCACATTCAGTCCCTCCACTTCTGGCGCACAGTGGCTGCAGTGTGTACCATCCACAGGATGCACTGCAGCAACTCGCCAAGGCTTCTTCGACAGCACCCCCCAAACCCATGACCTCTACCACCTAGAAGGACAAGGGCAGCAGGCTTATGGGAACAACACCACCTGCACTTCCCCCTCCAAGTCACACACCATCCCAACTTGGAAATATAGCGCCATTCCTTCATCGTCGCTGGGTCAAAATCCTGGAACTCCCTACCTTACAGCACTGTGGGAGAACCTTCACCACACGGACTGCAGCAGTTCAAGAAGGCGGCTCATCACCACCTTCTCAAGGGCAATTGGGGATGGGCAATAAATGCTGGCCTTGCCATGAACGAATAATTTTTTTAAATTCCCTTTTGCCCACAACATCAAATCTGGATCCTGCCTTCTTGCTTCTTCCTGACCCCAGATCCTGCTGCACTTTCACTCTGACTTGTAAATACTCTAATAGCACTGGTTGCAGCTTGATGTTTCAGTGAAGTTTTCTGACCCTTGGCCTAATTCCGGGAATGAGCAGGAAGCCAGGGCCAGGTCTACAGTCTGGACTCAGAAGGAGGGAGTCAAGCAGACAGGATTGGAATGAGTACTAAAATGAAACTTACGATTTGACAGAGAAAGCAGTATTACAGGAGCAGTAAATTGGAGCTAGTGGATAGATAAGAATGAAGCAGCTCAAACTAATACAACTTGGTAAAAAATCATGACAAGTGATGTCGGACTTTGTGATTTTTTAACCATACAACAAAAGCCATGTTTATTGACAAATCAATGTGTCATTTAGTGTTGAGGAAGCAATGTGACCAATACATGTACTATTATTTGAATATTTCTAGCAGCATTTAATAAACTCCAATTCTAATTTTAACAATAGAAAATCAATTTAGTATCCATCTTGTTTCTATCATTATTGCTTCATGAAGCCACCATGATTTTGTCAATTCCCTTATAACTGTGATTGAAGTGTTTAAGTAAGTAAAATTCCATCAGGTATTTACCTATCCCCTCACAATGCATTCAATCATCCCAACGTAATCATTGTGTTTGAAATCAGAAGCCCAGGGTGCATAATGAAGACGCTCCAACTCTTTCAGATATTCCTAATTTCAAATTTAATTACATCTGCCTTCAAGAAATTACTGATTTGTATTAAGTAGCACATTCCTATAATGAATTGTCTCTTTTTCAGAACTAACATAGATGTTAAAAGTTATCTGCTTTTCTTGTAAGGAACTGCAGATATGGTATAAAATGGAGTTCCCTCCAAGCCCTCAGCCAGCAGCTTCCTCCCACCCATGGCCTCAGCCCTAGCCTTCGTCTCGCTCCCAAAACTAGGTCCTGGCTCACCTGGTCCCTTCCCGCGATGGTGATTGGAAAAATCTCCTGGTCTGTAATTTGATGAAAATGTTTCTGGGGTGGTTGGATTTTTATGAAGTAAGGTTGAGGATCAGCCAAAAACCTGAGAGGGGAAGATGAGATGATTTTTGTCAGTATCAAAGGGTTGGGACCCAAGCCTGGCTGCAGGTATGCATGGATGATGAGATGAAAAAGAAACAGTGAGAGTCATACAGAAAGAGAGACGTAGACACAGAAACATCGAGAGGGGAAAAAAGTATGTGAGAGGCATATAGCATGGCAGACATGGAGAATAAAAGATAGGGAGAAAGAGTAAAAAAAAAGTTTAGACAAAGATACAGAGCTAACAGTGAAAGAATGTGAGACATAGAGAGAGGGACACAGAAACAGTGGAAGACAAACATAAAGACAGAAAAAGTAAGAAAAGCAGAGAAACATGAAGAGAGATTCACAATTTATTTTAAGTTTTTACCTGTGAACAATGTCATGGCACAAGTAGTTTGGTCTTTGTATATTAAAATATGTTCTATTATAGTATCATAGTAGGTATAGCACAGGAGGAGGCCATTCGGCCCATCATGCCTGTGCTGGCTCTTTGAAAGAGCTATCTAATTAGTCCCATTCCCCTGCTCTTTCCCCATGGCTCTGTAAATTTTTTCCCTTCAAGTATTTATCTAATTCCCTTTTGAAAGTTACTGCTGAATATGCTTCCACTACCCTTTTAGGCAGTGCATTCCAGATCATTACAACTCCCCATAACCTTCTTGGTTCGAAGGAAAACAACCCCAGCTTCTCCATTCTTCCACAGAACTGAAGTCCCTCATCCCTGGTAGCATTCTAGTAAATTTCCTCTGCACCCTCTGTAAGGCCTTGACATCCTTCCTAAAGTGTGGTGCCCAGAATTGAACACAGTACTCCAGCTGAGGCCTAACCAGTGTTTTATAAAGGTTTGATGTGGCGATGCCAGTGATGGACTGGGGTTGACAAATGTAAGGAATCTTACAACACCAGGTTATAAAACAGTTGGACTATAACCTGGTGTTGTAAGATTCCTTACATTTATAAAGGTTTAGCATAACTTCCTTGCTTTTGTACTCTATGCCTCTATTAATAAAGCCCAGGATCCCATATGCTTTTTTGACAGCCTTCTCAATTTGTCCTGCTACCTTCAAAGATTTGTGTACATGTACCCCCAGGTCACCCTGTTCCTGCACCCCCTTTAAAATTGTACCATTTAGTTTATATTGCCTCTCCTCATTCTGCCTACTAGAATGTATCACTTCACCAGTCTGTCTGTGTTCTCCTGAAGTCTGTTACTATCCTCCACATTGTTGACTACATTTCCGAGTTTTGTTTCATATGCAAACTTTGAAATTACACCCTCTATAGCCATATCCTGGTCATTTTACAGCACAGTTTGTTAATTAAATTCAATTTTAAACTAATTTTTACTCACCAACTTCCCAATCAGTTTCAGCTGATCTTAATATGGGGTGGATTTATTGAAGCAGTCTGAAATCAACAAAAAAATTAAATGTAATTTAAACATGTGACTAGCTCAGCTGCTGGTGGGGTAAGCCAGGTCAGGCCTGAAATTGCAACATTAGAAGCTGGTAAAGCAGTACAGGTTCCAGCAGCCAGATGGGAAGAAAAATACATAGACAGACTGGTGAAGTGATACATTCTAGTAGGCAGAATGAGGAGAGGCAATATAAACTAAATGGCACAATTTTAAAGGGGGTGCAGGAACAGGGCGACCTGGGGGTACACATACACAAATCTTTGAAGGTGGCAAGACAAATTGAGAAGGCTGTCAAAAAAGCATATGGGATCCTGGGCTTTATTAATAGACTCCCATGCCAGCAGGGTGTTCCCACAATGAGCCCCCACCCACACCCACATATCTCATGTCATCAAGCATTCTCTGCTGTAAGTGGCAGCTATAGTTTTTGGCAGAACTTATTAAAATCACTGTTAAGGCCAGAGGGCTGTAGATTGCATAAGAGAAAGGTACGGTGCTGTTCCTTAAGCTTGTGTGGAGCTTCATTGGAACAGTATGGTCAATGGTGGAGAGATCAAATTGGAATAGGGATGGGACCAGGAATTGAAGTGGCAGGTGACAGGAGGACAGGATTGCACATGCAGACAGATGGAGATGTTTGGCCAAGCAGTCACCTAATCTTTGTTTGGTCTCCCCAGTGTAATGGAGACCACATTATAAGCAATGGATTATTCAGTAATTTCAGGTCACTGTGGTGAGACAAAACTTTGTGAATGTAAAGTTATCCACTTACATAAAAAAAACTTCACTTTAAAGACTCTGCAGAAGGTCTTTAAGGACCAGGCGGGCTCTGTAAAGGGCATGCAGTCCTCCCCATCCAACTTTCCTCTGTGTCCTCCGCCCAGACGATACTTAATACCCAGGTGGTAAAGATGAAATTCTGCCCTATGTCAGACTGTCAGCGTGGTAGTATTCTGCCTATCGGGAAATCAGGAGTATGCCATGAGTGGAGATCCCATTCTATTTGGGTGTCACTAAGCAGTAAAAGAGCACATTGTTAGCCCTGTGGTGTTCTCTGTCCCATTCACTACACACACAAAGTTAAGTTTTGGTTCATAAGAGGCATGGACCTGCTTATGGAAACTAACTTTTGCAGTAACTATGTCTACAGCACTGGAAGGTAGTCCAAATTGCAACACTCCCAACATTGTCATCAGTGGTCAGTGTTTAAGCAAAAATATTGAAAAATATAAACAGAAAGGCAGAAATAAACAAAAAATGTTAATGAGGGTTCTTTGTAACATTTTAATTTCTAACTGGTGCTGGTGGTTACAATAGCACTTCTAGACAATTGATAAATGATTGGAGGAAGCATCTGCTGGTTTGACAGTTGGTGAGCAAAAAAAATAACATTAGCTACGGACTTTGTGTCTGCTTTATATTTTGTTTTTTTCTGTATGGTGAAGCATCATCTGCTGCTTTTCATCTGCAGCTTTAATGAATAAAAAGTAAATAAATGGATGAGAGCACTTCCAGCCCTCGATAGACACTTAATGTTCTGGCTATCTATCTTTTTTTTCTTGTTACTCTGCATTACTTTCACCGCATTGTCAACCAAGAGTGCCTCAGAGACAACAATCAGGCAATTAAAGCCAAATGTGTCAGGGTTGTGCCCCTGCCAAACTGAATCACACATTTTCAGTTGGCAGCTGTTTGAATAAGGTCTTCTCTTATGTTCTTATGTTCTCTTGAGGGATTTCAGCACAGTGGTTTACCTGCTGGTTGACATGACGTGCACTGCAATTTGAAAGGATGGTAGTAAAATATGATGAGAAAATGATCTGAAATACTTGCTACGAGACTGAAATCTGGCTTTTGCAGAGTACACATTGTTCACAATGCAGTTAGTGCTTTTACAGTTAAATGAAATGTCACTGTCATGAAGCAAATGTCACCCAGGTTTCCTGATACCATGTGTTATAACTGAGTGTGATTCCTTAGTTGAAAGGTTGTTAATAAAAATGTTTTATGTCTGTAAAAAAACAGGATTAAATCATTTCTTTAATCACGTCACAGAACACTGACCGTGAGATGTAAATAAAGGTATAGTTCATGTAAACTTTACTTACACTGTTTTATATCATATAAGTTTATATCGTGTTAATCACAAAATTACTTTTATTTACTATAAAATAGAACATTGAAAGAAGGGTGGTGTCATGAAGAGACTGCCTAGCATGTGGCACACTTTAGCATCTTGGACACCTTGTGCCTTCCAGTCCTTTCCCTCCTGTGCATCACTGTCCCTTTTTACTGTTGGATGACTCTGTGGAATATAGAGACCCAGTGAAAACATGGACAGGTTCCATGCGATTCCTTCACTGTTCATGGTTCTATGATACTGCCAGTTCCCCGAGTGTGGGGGTGTTAATGGCATGGAGTGCAGCTGATGGAGGGAAATCCTTGCGCTTTTTTTGGCTGCATTCCAGTATTGTAAAAGCATCTTTATGGAGTTAGGTGTACTCCAATTCAACTTCTTTTGATTTGTGGCCACACTTGACGATAAATATTATCACTTAGAAATGTATAAGAAAAATCTACAGAAAATGTAGACAAAAACGATAGGTAAAGTCCATTGTTATATAATGTAGAATTTACTAATTGTAGTAGAAATTGTGTTGACTGATATTCACTTTACCTGGTGATATACAAATCTATCAGCAGAAAGAATCTGTGAATGCAAGTAAACTTCGACTTCGCAGATTCTGATAATCTGCTAGTAATCATATGCCACTAATAATGAATATTTTCAGTCAACTGTGTGATTTAAAACCAGAATATGTTGTTTTTTTCATCTTTGGTGACAGAATTACCAACATTGTGATTCTACTAACACCATTCTGGAAATAAAATGTTTTTTAAAGAATAATGGTGTACTGGATGTGATTTTGCAAGATAGCTGGGTTTAGCAGACCGCAGTTGTGTATTCCCATTCCTCTGGCCTCATTCCCCCGATAGTGAATGATATGGTGACAGAGATCTTGTCACGACAGCTAACCTGGAGAGAGAAGGACTGGCTGCGTTAGGAAATTGATTACCTAATTGCCAATTTAATGAAACACTTTGCAAAGAGTAAAGGAAAGTCGGTGCTTGGGAATGGAACACTCAGCGTCCAGTGCTAACATCAAACACACCTTGGTAGGTATAGAAAGGAACAGATACATAGCAAAGTTCCCTCTACACACTACCCCCACAATATGCCTTCATCTCATTCTCAGAAGAGCATTCAATACCTGAACCAGTGTTGCATTTCTATTATTCACATCAACCATCCATGTATTTTGTTGAGTGTAAAAAAGAAAAACAGACAGATATTTTGAACATGTATCTGCATTTAGGAAGATGATCCTAGAAATTGGTGGTATTAATGTACAGAGGCTTAATGTGTTTGTATAACATTCCATCCACTATTTTGAAACAAGTATTAATCCATTTAAAATAAGCAGCTTATTACATCTGCTAAAGTAATAGAGGAAAGTCTTATTGATACATGAAAGACTCATTGGCCAACGGTCATTTCTAGGCTCAGAAGATTTCCTCATAATTCCTAATTATATTGGTTTGAAGTGGTAGCGCACTGACTTTTACTGTTTCTTGAATTAAGCGTGAAACTCCCTGATAAACATATCCAACCGGTGGTGTTGTGTTGTCTGTTACTCCAAGCCTGGAACTGGAAGAACAAGTCAGCTGTACAACTGGTAATTAATTTCATCAATGTATGCATGAAACAGAGATCTTTTGTGATGTAGAATCAGAAACCTTTAAATGGGAATCGCATGGAAGTTGTCACTGTTGTAACCTTTTGGAAGCTATTTGCTCGCTGTGCTACTTGTTGTTCCCCAGGCACCCTGACCCAAGGCCCTGCCCATGCTGCCTTGTAAATAGTTATTAGTAGTAGAGGTTAAACCATTGTTTAACTACTACTACTATTTAGTCTCGTGAGTCTTGCAAACTGGTGTAAAAGAAAGTTGCAGAAGAGCTTTCCTGTGTGCTTATCAATGCAGCAACTTACATTTGGACAGCACAATTTATGTAATAAAACATCCCAAGGTGCTTCATATACGAGGTAGGGACCAAGAGGGTAGAGGATTTTGCAGAGTTGTCTGAAATTACAATCAGTAAGGCAGGTTTTGAGAAGGCTTTTAATGGTGGGAAGGAAGTAGCAAAGTGAAAGGAGCTTTGCGTGATATTTCTAGAGGGTGGGGCCAAGACAGCAGAAACCTCCTTCACTAAGTGAGAAACCCTGGGATAGGGATAGGCACATGAGTTGAAGGACCACAGGGAGTGGGCTGTGATGTAGGGCTGCCAGAGGTTGCAGAGGTAGAATAGGATGAAGCCATGGAGGCATATTTAAGTGGAACAAAGATTTTGAATTCAGTGCATACGGATACAAGGAATCAGTGAGGGCAGGGATGATGGATGAGCAGGACAGGATACAGGTGATGTAACTTTTAACAAGGTGGTGCTGTAAAGGGAGGAGCTAAGGAAACTGGCAAAGAGGGTAAGGGAGAAGTCAAATCTTGAGGTAACAAAAGCATGGATAAGGAGTTCAGTGGCAGATGTGTGAGATTAGGGCAGAGTAGGCAATCTTGCATTTTGGATGAGGCCCTGTCTGCCCTCCCAGGTAGACATACAAGATCCCATGGTACTATTCAAAGAAGAGTATAGGAGTTCACCTAGTGTCCTGGCCAACATTTATTCCTTAACCAACTCTATAAAACAAATGATCTGTTCATTTATTTCATTGCTGTTTGTGGTACCTTGCTGTCCGCAAATTGGTTGCCATATTTCCTACATTACAACAGTGGCTGCATTACAAAAGTACTTCATTGGTTGTAAAGCGCTTTGGGACGTCCTGAAGTAGGGGAAGGCATTATATAAATGCTTTCTTTCTTTCTTTCCTTTTTCTTTTCTTTCTTGTTTTTCTTTCAAGGAAAAAGATGGAAAACTTTATCTTGAATCAGTGGAAAAAATGCTTTTCAGAACAGGGAAGCTCGGAAAAAAATTCTCAAATGTTTGGGATTCTCTTTCATATAACAGTCAAACGGATCTTTTGCAAACTCAATGTGACCACAGAAACGAACCTAGTTAAGGTCTCATCTTTATTTAAATTAATATTTTATGGTTGGCTTCAGATGAGCTTCTACTAAACGCAGAAGAGGCAACTTGAGCTAGTTGTATTGAGATTTGACTACTACGGAACCCTCACTGGATTCAAAGATAAAGACATTTATGAAACAGGTAAAATGAGAACGTTTTGTAGCCATTCAACCACAGCAGTTGCACACCAGTGCTGTTAAATCACTGGAGCTACTAAGTGTGGCATTAAAACTTCCTCAACCACTCTAAAACTGAGGCATTTGGAACCATGCGCTCAACAGGGGGTGAATTCACACTATAATAAATCAGAAGCTTTAGAAGCCTTGTAGCACTCAGTCTTTTCACTACACATCCCATTGCTGGATGGTTATTATATTAAATGCTCCTCTCAATTGTAGCAGAATGTACAATTTTTGTCAGGGAGCTTCATTGCAATGTGTTTTCTTTTTTAACTGTGTCTTTGACACAGGTTTCAGCTACTTGAGATCTATATTTTGCTCTGACCAATGTTGTTCCTGACTTATCAGGATTACTGTTACAATTTATAACATAAAATAATATGTTACACTGTTTGACAGAGAAGCCCTCTAACTGGCTAGAAAAATTTAATATTTATTTGTTTGAGTCAAAAGTACAACAGGCACATTCAACTCAATGTTGTTTTTGTGTAGAGAGTGTTTCAAAACCATGTTTCCAAGCTGGTTCTTAGATTTTTCCTTTTGCAGATATTGTTACTGTGGAAAACACTTCTCCATGCAGGATATCCTACTGATAATGGGATCAGTGATCCTTGCCAAGCTTGTGAAATAACTTCTTCCAACATTCTGTGCACATGTGTCCTCTTTGGATAATGTATTCTTACCACTGATGAAATCATAATTTGACATAGCTAAGAGTAAGACACACCACAATGCAATGCCACAAATTGATGGAACTTTGGCCCAATAGATTCAGTTAAGTCTTTTGGAGTCTGCTTATGTGATTTGTTTCTGACCTGTCTTTTGGCATTCAATTTGCAGCGTTTGGTTTTATTACCTATAAGCTTACAGAAGTTATTTTTTTGTAAACTCTATTGTGTTCATAGATTTCAGCATTGCATCAATGTCCGCTTCTGATAACAAGCAGTAACAACAACACAGAAGTAGAGAATGAATAAAGATGGTATTAACATGTCAGTGTTTGATTAATAACAGGCCGGTACATTTTCACTTGGAGATACAAGTATACAAACTGTAATAGGATGAAACAAATGTGATGGAGGAATTTCATTTAAAAGTAGAAATTTCTGACTTTGTTCATTTTAGCAAAAAAGTAGGTGCAGATAAACAGTGGTGAAATGTAGATAGAAAGTAACATTGGACTATACATCCATATACAATGCTGCCTTGACCAGTCTTCCTCTAAAACTGGATCAACAATTGAGAGCTTAATAAAAAGGCTGATTCTTGCTTGTTAAGGTCTTATTAATGCCATTCATGGGGAAAGTCATACACTGTTCTGCAGCAATCCAGTCAAATCAAAATCAAAATATTTTTCTCCAGGTCTGGCCTAATATTTTTCAACAAGAGGCTGGAAAAACATATGTCTCACACTCTAGATGAAGATAAAAACAAAAAATATTTATTAAACAAATTAATAGAAGCTCTACTATAAAAGCAACTGGACAGCAAAAGTGGTAGATTCATGAAGTTCTGGACGGCAATGTGATTACTGCAGGTGTGAGATTCGTTTTGAGGGGGGAGTGGGAAGTATCTGGAACATTCTCCCTCTCATCAGAAAATGTTGTTTCTTGAGACTTAAGTTAGTACGAGTTCTAGCTTTTTGAAAAGCAAGGCAAGTACATGTTCTCATGAGTCATTCTGAGCGGTTCCCTTCCAATTGCACAGGAACTCCTATTATTACTTCCTATTGGATATATTTACAATCAATGAACTTCTGTTTGCTTTATCTGTTTATTTTTTGCGAAAAACTGTTTATGTTCTGTCTGCAACGGAGCCCTCTGTTAAACAGGTCTTAGGCACACAAAAGAAATATCTCTCATGAATGCTCCCGAAGCTGGTGTAAAGGACTTGGTTTCCAAATCCCAAAAAACATTTATAGCCTGCTTAAATGCTCATGGAGAATTGTTACAGATAACCATGCAGATACCACTTGCACTGCACATGCTTAATGGCAGGCTGTAGTGCAGACAATCATTATTCCATCATATCACTTGTAGAAGATGGCATTGCATATCCAGCTGTTTGACTTCTCTACACAACACTGTCATCCAAGAAGACAAGTGGTTTTCAATCAGATTGTTTTAATATTGATGGGGAAAAAGTAGATCTGAACTTTTGCATCATTGTTTTATCTTACACATCTTTCAATAAAATTTGTAATGACAGATGAAAAGTCCTTTGTACATATTTATTATGAATCCTGGAAAATAGGAGTTGATGTTAAGGCTAGCTTCCAATTTTGGACTTAGATAGCATGCAGACATTTCTCAAACTTAGCTTTTGTGGTTTACAATGGGATGAATGTCACCCCGCTATGCTGGCTCTAAGGCTCTGGCTTTTACGCTTATGCAAGAAGAGGTTGGGCAGTTTTATTCTACTTCTTTGTTGATTGATAGTTCATGGTATTAAACTGCTCTTAATTCCACACTAATTCTTATCCTCATCTGTATATTCCTGCTATGGCCGTGCCCTGTTCTCTTTCTGCAATTTCCTCAGTCCTATATTTCCTCCCAAACATTGCATTCGTCTGACTCTAGCCTTTTGTGCATCATCCCTCCGCTTTCTCCTATCATTCAATCGCTTCAGTCATTCTTTGGAGCTCCTTCCCTCAACCTCTCCAGTTCTCTCTCTTTAAAAACGTCCTCAAAACCCATCTCTTCAACCAACCTCCCAATCACCCCACCTAATCTCACCTATGTGTAAAGCACCTGGGGACATTCTTTTACGCTAAAGGTGCTATATAAATGCAATCTATTGTAATTTTCAGCAAGTGAGCAATCTTAGGCTTGCCTGGGAAGTGGAAAAACATGGTACTACGATGGTCGGAGGTGCTTCCTGAGGTTGGGACTGAGGTTTTATTACCTATAAGCTTACAGAAGTTATTTTTTTGCTAACTCTCTTGTGTTCATAGATTTCAACATTGCATCAATGTCCACTTCTGATAACAAGTAGTAACAACAATATAGAAGGAGAGAATGGATGAAGATGGTATTAACATGTCAGTGTTTGATTCAGAACAGATCTAGCAGCTCAAAACTGGGCATCCATGAGGCGCTGTGGGCCATCAGCAGCAGCAGAATTGTATTCCAGCACAATCTGTAACCTCATGGCCCGGCATATTCCTCACTCTACCATTACCAACAAGCCAGGGGATCAACCCTGGTTCAATGAGGAGTGTAGAAGGGCATGCCAGGAGCAGCACCAGGCATACCTAAAAATGAGGTGCCAACCTGGTGAAGCTACAACTCAGGACTACATGCATGCTAAACAGTGGAAGCAACATGCTATAGACAGAGCTAAGCGATTCCACAACCAACGGATCAGATCAAAGCTCTGCAGTCCTGCCACATCCAGTCGTGAATGGTGGTGGACAATTAAACAACTAACGGGAGGAGGAGGCTCTGCAAACATCCCCATCCTCAATGATGGCGGAGTCCAGCACGTGAGTGCAAAAGACAAGGCTGAAGCGTTTGCAACCATCTTCAGCCAGAAGTGCCGAGTGGATGATCCATCTCAGCCTCCTCCCGATATCCCCACCATCACGGAAGCCAGTCTTCGGCCAATTCGATTCATTCCACGTGATATCAAGAAGTGGCTGAGTGCACTGGATACAGCAAAGGCTATGGGCCCCGACAACATCCCAGCTGTAGTGCTGAAGACTTGTGCTCCAGAACTAGCTGCGCCTCTAGCCAAGCTGTTCCAGTACAGCTACAACACTGGCATCTACCCGACAATGTGGAAAATTGCCCAGGTATGTCCTGTCCACAAAAAGCAGGACAAATCCAATCCGGCCAATTACCGCCCCATCAGTCTACTCTCAATCATCAGCAAAGTGATGGAAGGTGTCATCGACAGTGCTATCAAGCGGCACTTACTCACCAATAACCTGCTCACCGATGCTCAGTTTGGGTTCCGCCAGGACCACTCGGCTCCAGACCTCATTACAGCCTTGGTCCAAACATGGACAAAAGAGCTGAATTCCAGAGGTGAGGTGAGAGTGACTGCCCTTGACATCAAGGCAGCATTTGACCGAGTGTGGCACCAAGGAGCCCGAGTAAAATTGAAGTCAATGGGAATCAGGGGGAAAACTCTCCAGTGGCTGGAGTCATACCTAGCACAAAGGAAGATGGTAGTGGTTGTTGGAGGCCACTCATCTCAGCCCAGGACATTGCTGCAGGAGTTCCTCAGGGCAGTGTCCTAGGCCCAACCATCTTCAGCTGCTTCATCAATGACCTTCCCTCCATCATAAGGTCAGAAATGGGGATGTTCGCTGATGACTGCACAGTGTTCAGTTCCATTCGCAACCCCTCAAATAATGAAGCAGTCCGAGCCCGCATGCAGCAAGACCTGGACAACATCCAGGCTTGGGCTGATAAGTGGCAAGTAACATTCGCGCCAGACAAGTGCCAGGCAATGACCATCTCCAACAAGAGAGAGTCTAACCACCTCCCCTTGACATTCAACGGCATTACCATCGCCGAATCCCCCACCATCAACATCCTGGGGGTCACCATTGACCAGAAACTTAACTGGACCAGCCATATAAATACTGTGGCTACGAGAGCAGGTCAGAGGCTGGGTATTCTGCGGCGAGTGACTCACCTCCTGACTCCCCAAAGCCTTTCCACCATCTACAAGGCACAAGTCAGGAGTGTGATTGAATATTCTCCACTTGCTTGGATGCGTGCAGCTCCAACAACACTCAAGAAGCTCGACACCATCCAAGATAAAGCAGCCCGCTTGATTGGCACCCCATCCACCACCCTAAACATTCACTCCCTTCACCACCGGCGCACTGTGGCTGCAGTGTGTACCATCCACAGGATGCACTGCAGCAACTCGCCAAGGCTTCTTCGACAGCACCTCCCAAACCCCTGACCTCTACCACCTAGAAGGACAAGAGCAGCAGGCACATGGGAACAACACCACCTGCACGTTCCCCTCCAAGTCACACACCATCCCGACTTGGAAATATATCGCCGTTCCTTCATTGTCGCTGGGTCAAAATCCTGGAACTTCCTTCCTAACAGCACTGTGGGAGAACCGTCACCACACGGACTGCAGCGGTTCAAGAAGGCGGCTCACCACCACCTTCTCGAGGGCAATTAGGGATGGGCAATAAATGCTGGCCTCGCCAGCGACGCCCACATCCCGTGAACGAATAAAAAAAAATAACAGACCGTACATTTTCACTTGGAGACACAAGTATACAAACTGTAATGGAGTAGAGTTGAAGGAATTTTGACTATGAATCTAATCATACTTTACCTGACTTGAGAGTGTTTGATGCTCACTTTGGGTATCACTTTGATAAGCACAGAATTCACAGAACGGAATGCCAACAACAAACAACAAAGTATGCAGTAATGGAGAATTCAATTATAAGTGCTTTACACAGAGGAAGTTTGTTGCAATCCTGTTAACTACTCCATTTTTGTGCATCACCTCATTTTATGATTGATAGGTAATGAGATCATATATTAAGGCATTTAAAACTTGTAGCTGAGATGCAGAATAAGAATTTAGTAGCAGTCCATTATTGTGAGTCTATTGAATGTACATTCATGAACAGCTTTTCTTGGTATCCCATGCAGAATGATGAACATACTTGCCACGTCCTATAGGATGGTGGTTCATTGGACTATCAGAAATCTGACCAAAACACTAAATTCCAAGTTTTACGATTCTGTTTGGTATATAACAATTGCAAATTATGACACAAAGCTATGTTACTTGCAAAAATGCTTTGTATTATGTTTTATTAACTGAAAATCCAGACAGCAATTTTGATTTATGTTCTTTATTAGTGGAGGAAGTAAACAATGTCCATTCTATTTTTAAAAAATGTTTCTTGAAATGGTTCTAAAGCAGTATTTAGTGGTGCAGAGTTTAGAAAAGAAAATGTGACAGCTCACGTTTGACAGCTGTCTGATAAATTATGCAGAGGAACACATAATCGACAAGTGTAACAGGCTGCAAGGAATGGTAACATTCTGCTAAAGCTCATTAAGTTATTTGCCAATTATACATGCTGTGGCACCTCTTTTAAACCCCCATTACAAAATAAAATGAAAATTAGCTCAGTGGGTCATGCTACAGCAAACAAGAACTGTGAATTTTCCATCTCTAATTCTTCATATCCTACATAAATTAGCATGAAATAGTCACAGACTGTTAACGTTGTAAGCAGTGCAAGATAAAGTTAATTATGTAAGAAAACAGAAGAAAGTTGCAGTGAAAACAGTTTTAAGAAGGTTCTAAAGGTCACCAACCTTTGAAATCAGAGTTTAACACAGTACAAGCAGACAGTGGAAAATGTTAACACATCCATTGTTAATGATGTAGACAGAATTATTCAGATTATTTCCAGTAGGGTCAACAGTTTGTTCAAGTGAAATATCATTGGAACCCATGTCGATATATAATAGCTAATGAATATTGTTTACCACAATTTAAAGAGCTTAGTTGTCAAGATAGAAAACAAATAAATGGAGTACATGCTTTGAACTGAATTGTGCATGTTGGTTTAATTAGTGTACTGGTACATCCTCATGTTGTGTGGCCATTTCAGACACTAATTTTTGTTATTTCCAAAGTGTTTTATGTCACATTTACCAATATGTCTGCTTGTTGCTGTATTGGAAAGGCTACATTTTTGAGTTTAATTGATGTTTTCTTTCTGTTTTTACTGAAATTTGACTTGAGAATGATGGCAGCAGTGTGAAACCTGTGTGACAAAAGTGAAGCATTTTTGTCTAAGATAGAATATGGTGTTAGCTTATTTAATTCTTTTTTGGTACAGGAGAAGATAAAAACTAGCTTCATTCACATAAATCATATCCCAGTTTAATTTGATGTAACTGGTACAGTTTTTAGCTGTGGCCCCTCTCTCTCCAAGCCTCAATTTAAATTCAAACATTTTGTGGGAATTGTTCGAGCATGTATTTGTTTGCTGGATCCCAGTCATTTTTATTAAGATATTTGTCAGCCTGTCTTTCAAAGTAAGGACACCATCTGTATCCTTTGTAGAGAGATCGTCAGATCAGGTTATTTCTATAGATGGTGAGAAAAGGCAAAGAACTGTTACGTAAGAGTATTATTTGTATCATAGCTTAGCACAACAGTTGCAAACTATTTCCTATTACACAAGTTGCCAGCTAAATTCACCTACTGTCAAAAGTGTTCTATTACAGCTAATATTTGCTTGTACTTTTAGTGCTTAATACATTTGTATGGCAGTTGAAGTCTAAGCCAAAGTTTAGTGTGCTGCTACTCTGCTGCCTTCTGATGATGAGCAGGATCACATGAAAGCTCAGGTAAAGACCAATAGCTAAAATAAATTGAAGAGTTCTCTGTTCACTCCATCAGCACACTACTTATTTACTTAGATATATGGGCAAGTTAAAATAATCTCTCAGGGACACCAGAAGCTAGGGCTCACCTACAAGAATAGTCTGAAAGATGGAAGCCATAACTCAAGTAAAAAAGAGTAACAACCTGGTCACAGGATGCAGCTCATGTCGCTCAAAAGTAATATCACACTGGTGTTACTGGACCTCTCTAGAAGCTACAACCAATTTAGAAACCTTTTGACATTATTCTTCTCGTAGTTCCTGGTTCCAAGGAGATGCCAGATGGCATTCCTACAGTTGTAAAGAGTAGATACATGTAACAATCTATAGTGTTCCATTGCCAAGCTGTAACAGGATTGAAGAATGCTGCTTTGCTGGACCTTGGCCAGACTGATCCACTACCTCACTGGTAACTTCAATACAAAAGGCATACTTACACAATCTTCCTCCACTATTACCTGTATACACAGAAGTTTAACTTGTCCAGATATGTCTAAATTATATAACCGTAAAACTATGCGTATCTTTGTTAGATTGGTGGAATAACATTGTAATAACTGCACAAGTAAGTATATAGAATTTACATTTATTGCACCAAAAATTTGCTTGTTTCAGATGAAAAACAAAGCTATGGCAATAACTGTTGTGGTCATGCTGGGAAATTGCTTAGGGGAGAGGTGATGGGCTTGTTTTGTAAATATCAAAGGAGATGACCTATTTTAGTTAGTTGTAAGAGGCCTAATGGGAAACTGACTGCTGTAGGCAACAACAGTGATGTCAGCAAAGGAGTTTTAAAGGATGTTAGCAGCAGACTATTGTTCCACTGGGAATTAGATTGAAGTGTTAATTCAATAAATGAAATGGTACAATCCAAATACTGCTGCAGAGCACTTAAGGTGATGCTTCTTATTTTAGTTATATTCAGGTATAAATTCTTTTCTGCAGAATTGTGATATTTTGTTTCTAATTTGGAACAGATAAAACCTATTCTATTGTTCTATAACTGTTCACTCCTTGTCTTCTTGCTAAGCAAAGCAATGAGGATCTATTGACTTCCTGAGGAAATTAATTCACAGAAAAAATGCAATGAGTAATTTTGCTCCATGAGGAGAGTGATAGCAGGGCACCGACAGATAATGCATACATATTAAACAAAACCTGGCGGAAACCAGACGGGTAGACAGTTAAAAACGAAGGGGTTATTTAATCCGCAAATAACTCGATTCTTTCCTGATGCTACCAATTTTAACCTGCAGGATTCTGCAGGCGTATGAGGCGCCTGCCTAAAGCAGTCGGGGGGCTTCATGAATTTATGCAAATCAGGGTCCTATTAGATCAAAAGAATCCTGATTTCATTTTAACTGGGGCCTAAGACAGAAGAGGCACTTCAAAGTAAGTGTAAAAATTTCCTCCAGGCCCCACTAGGAAAGTCGCAGCCTCCCCTCTCCTTCCCTTCTACAAGGACCTCCCGAGACCCCTGTCTGTCCGTGACTAACCTGCTTGCTGACGATCCTTGCCTTAGTGCCTACCGACGGGCTCCAACTGCCCAAGTTCCCTCTCCCGTCCGCCAGCCAGGGGCCGCTTTCCGCTCGTTTCGAGCGGGCAGCTGACCCACGGCATATAGAAGTGACTTAAGAGTTAAAATACTCTGGGTTACAAACTTACGTCAGTGAGAGAATTTCACAGTTGCCTCCTGCCCGCCCGAAACCCGCTCGAGGTTTAATCGAACCTCTGTTTTGGAAACTTAACTCATAAAAATATTTGTTCTAGATTTGATATCAAATTACAATATTTCATATTGTCAATTTTGTGGCATGCTGCTAATTTTGCTATTTTTCTCCCCGAACACAGCATCTCCTCTGTTTTTGGTCAACAAAATAAATTTTCAAATTTATTATAAATAAAACTTACTTTATGTGGTAATCACAACAGAATGAAGTAGATAGATTGCTTATAATGTTCAACGTTTGAAACAGTAAAACATTTAAGTGGTTTATTTTCCCCCACTAATGTTTTCAAAAAAAATTGTGTGAATATAAGGTGGATTTCCCTTCATTATATTGACTTTTTTGTAAACATTGGTAAGCAGAGAAAAATATGCCTTTAAATGCTTAAATTGCTTAAACTTTGTAATTCTGATTTATATGGATATATATTTTGATTAAAAAGAAAAACCAATGAATATTTATTTCTATTTTTTTATCCTTGTCTGATCAATGTCAGTTTGCTAACGCTTCAGTAGACAAACCCCAACTTGACAGACTTCTGTCTCAGTTGTGTCATTTGATGCAGAACATATTCTCCCGATGGACAATGCACATAAAATCATTATTTTAAACCATATTACACCCTAGGTCTTCCACTAAGGTTCAGACATTGACACACAATGTAGGCTCAGACATCCATGGGGATGTCACAATATTTTAGTAATAGTACTGTAATTACCATGAGTTCATACATCATAACATCTATTTTATTTCTGCTGTGATAATTGTATGAGAAGTGAATCTATAATCAAAAGAGAGAGAGCGAATGTTATCAGAGGAAATTAATGCTATTAAATTTTGAGATGATTAATTAGTACAGTTTAAATCACAGTATTAATCAAATATAGTTAATCATCTCATTATGAAGGCAAATAATCTGTTAGTATGGGAAGGTTAATGCAGATTCATTGTTACCCATTATTTACCGTTCTACAGAGGATTGAAAGCAGGAACATAAATAATATAAAAATGTTTTTAGCCTCTATTATTAGAAAACTGACATTTATTAGCTGAAAAATGTACAGTTTAAGAACTGGCTTAGTGTGACATCAAGATGTTACAATGGGAGATGTTGAAGCTATATTTAATTCAGTATTGGTTGACAAAAATATTTTTGCAACAGCTCTAATCTTAGTAATATTAAAAAAGGCATTGGAATAGCCCAATTTTGATATTTCTGCCTGAATTGCAACAGTTTAACAGCGTATGTAGTTGTACCTTGATACACCAAGATAGTAAAAATATACTAATTTTGGTGACATTAAAATAATTATAAACCACAACTGCAACAGGGACACTGTCTCTGTTTTAACCGGATCCTTTGTGGATATTTATAGTGAGACGGAAGGATCATGACAAAAAGTTACATGTAATAATCTTTTTTTCAATAAGTCCTTGTAAGTAATTAATGCAAAATCAATAGATGTCCCTGAAGACTTTCCTACAACAGTGGATTATCAAAAACAGAGGTGGGTCTAACTTAATTTCCCTATGAATACTAATCCAGCTGAAGACCCAGTGTATGCCCCATTGAAACAACAAAATATTTTACCAGAGCCAATGGGACTAAAAGCACAGAGCATCATATGCTAAGAAATAAATATTCATAAGAGACCACACCATGTAGTTTTCATTCAGATCCATGTGGATTGTGACAGTTGAAAAATTCAGTTAGTTAATTAGGAGAAGATGGGTCCCAGAGAGTCCCATGGTACTGCCTTGCTACAATTTCCATTTTTAAGTCCCTGCTTTGACAGCTAGATTATATCATTACATCAAGTTTCACTTGCTAGTAAATGCATGAAAAATAGAGTGAAAAAACTCTGGATGTGTGTCCCCATCTGAGTTGTACTTTGAGCACCAATAGCTGTGCAACTGAAGTGTAAAAGAATATATCCATGAAATCACAAAAGATTAATATTTTAAATCAGTGTAAGGATCATTTTAGTTCTTCTATGGATGAGGACTATAAAATCCTTTAGTAAAGAGATTTCAGCCTTTGAGCTATTTGTATAAAATTTTGAAGTAAAAACATGTCTATTTTCTACCTAGTTGTCACAGAATACTCAGGGTATTGTAGCAGAAGCAGAGTGAAAATTGCAACTCCCACGATGCATCTCCAACGCACACACAGAAATTATCATCAGCAGTTTAAAATCCCAAGACCCAGCTGAGCTTTCCAACTCAACCCATAGGCCCAGACAGACGGGCAAGCGGGAAACTTCTTGCTGCCATTTCTAACATTAAAATATATTTTTATCAACAAGTTTAGTGAATTATTCATCATTCTATAATTTTTTTTATGTGTTTATCCTAAATATTGGGCCAGATTTTTCTCAAGTTATGCGGACTCCCTGGCGTAATTTCAATGGGTGGGAGATTTTCCATTGGAAGTGACACTGGGTATAGAGTATACATACCCAAAAAGGTTGGGTGTATTGAAATGAATTACAAATGACAGGAATATTGTCGTAAGATATCTTTCGTGCCTTAATGATAAAAATACTCTATAACCAAACTGCATAACCAACTGCAAAGTCATGAGAACAACTCAATCCTAACATTCCAGAACATTTTCGCTGGTGACCACATGATTTTAAAATCTTCAAAAGGCCATGACATTCAATTTTTATATATTGAACAATTGCAAGCCATAAAAATATCACCAACCTTAATAATTTTTACATACATTGCGATGGTGCATTGTGACTCCTGTGCTCTCATAGATTTTTTTAAAGGAATATGTGCAGTGGGAAATCTCTGATTCTAATGTTAAACCTCCAAAAAGATGGAAAATAATTTTAAATCAATCAATTCTTTTATTTTTGAGGTTCAATCATCTGCTGTGCAAAATTGTTTCATTTTAACATTGTAGATCACAAACTGTTCTTTTCATGCAGGTTTTCCTGCTGCTGCCGATAGCGGTTGCTTGCAAGCAGGTGAAGGATCAAAGCCCAGAACTTAGTTAGGATCTATTATCGATGCATGTGGTAGATGAGGCACAGTGCTGCGAGCTGTAACTCTGGCAATCTATTCAATTCAGTTATCTAACATCTTAGTGGGGGAACTAAAAGGGAATGTGGTAGTGGTAAGGGATATTATAGTCAGGGGGATAGATACTGTTCTCTGCAGCCTCGACTGGGAGTCCCGAAGGCTGTGTTGCCTGCCCGGTGCCAGGTTTAAGGATGTCTCCTCACAGCTGGAAAAGAACTTGAAGCAGGAGGGGGAGGATCCAGTTGCCGTGGTCCACGTAGGAATCAACGACATAGGTAGAACTAGGAATGAGGTTCTGCTGAGGGAGTTTGAGGAGCTAGGATCCCAATTAATAAGCAGAACCTCAGAGGTAATAATCTCTGGATTACGACCTGAGCCATGTGCAAATTGACACAGTGTCAAACAGATGAGGATGAGGAGAAACTTCTTCACTCAGAGGGTAGTAGGTCTGTGGAATTTGCTGCCCCAGGAAGCTGTGGAAGCTACATCATTAAATAAATTTAAAACAGAAATAGACAGTTTCTTAGAAGTAAAGGGAATTAGGGGTTACGGGGAGCGGGCAGGAAATTGGACATGAATTTAGATTTGAGGTTAGGATCAGATCAGCCATGATCTTATTGAATGGCGGAGCAGGCTCGAGGGGCCGATTGGCCTACTCCTGCTCCTATTTCTTATGTTCTTATTAGAGAGTTAAATGCGTGGCTTAAAGAGTGGTGTGAGAGACAGGGGTTTTAGTTCATAGGGCACTGGCACCAGGACTGGAAAAAGAGGGAGCTGTTCTGTTGGGACGGGCTCCACTTAAACCGGGCTGGGACCAGTGTTCTGTCGAATCAAATAACTCGGGCTGTAGATAGGGATTTAAACTAAAAAAGGATGGGCGGTGGTTGGGGGGGGGGCGGGGAGTTCAGGTGAGGGGAAATTTGTAAATCTAAAGAGAAAAGTCAAGGCCGTAGAGCAGTGTAGCGATTGGGGTAAAGATAAGCAGAGGGTGACAGGAAGGGACAGAGAGTTTAACGGTAATAGTGCATCAGTGAATAAGGTCAAATCAGGGAAAAATAGTAGAAAGTTAAAATTAAAGGTGCTTTATCTGAATGCACGAAGCATTTGTAACAAGATAGACAAACTAATGGCACCAATGGAGGTAAATGGGTTTGATCTAATAGCCATTACTGAGACGTGGTTGCAAGGTGACCAAGGTTAGGAACTAAATATTCCAGGGTACTTGACATTTCGAAAAGACAGACAAAATGGAAAAGGAAGTGGTGGGGGGAGGGGGGGTAGCCCTGATAATAAAGGATGACATAACGACAGTAGTGAGAAAGGATCTTGGCTCAGAAGATCAGGAAGTAGAATCAGTATGAGTGGAGATAAGAAATAACAAGGGGCAGAAAAAAATGGTGGGAGTAGTTTATAGGCCCCCTAACAGTAGTTATACTGTTGGACAGGGTATTAATCAAGAAATAATAGAAGCTTGTAACAAAGGTAATGCAAAAATCATGGGGGAACTTTAATCTTCATATAGACTGGGCAAATCAAGTTGGCAAAAGGAGTTTGGAGGACGTGTTCACAGAATGCATTCGAGACAGTTTCCTTGTGGAACCAACCAGAAAACAGGTTATTTTAGATCTTGTCTTGTGTAATGAGACAGGGTTAATTCGTAATCCGATTGTAAGGGATCCTCTGGAAAAGAGTGAAACTAATATGATAGAATTTCACCTTGAGTTTGAGAGTGACGTACTTAAGTCCAAAACTAGAGTCTTAAACTTAAACAAAGCCAATTACGTAGGTACGAGGGGCAATTTGGGAAATTAGATTAAAAGATATGACGATAGATAAGCAATGACGAATATTTAAAGAAATATTTCATAATTCTCAATGAAATACATTCCATTGAGAAATAAAGGGCTTGATTTTCGCACCCGCAATCGGGTGCGTTCGTGGCGGGGGGGCTGCGAAAATCGGGGATTCCCGGGGCGGGGCGGGACGGGAGCCCGGCTCCAACCCGCCCACTTCCGGGTTTCCCACTGATGCGCTCACATGCGCACGTAGCCCCTGCATGTGGGACTCCCGCCGGCAATTAAAGCCGGCGGGGTGCCACTTAAAGTAATTGAACAGGTACTTCAGGTTTGTTTACAGACCTGATTGACCTGTTATTTTAGCAGGGATGGGATTTTGCAACTGACTGAGACTGTTTCCCAAACTGGGGGAAACACTCCCAGTTCAAATGGACATGTTGCAGCCATCAGCCTGTGGCAGCTGCAAAGTTCCATTTGACAGGTGGGTGGGGGGAGACCCTCACTCATTGCAGGAGGCCACTCTGTCACTTTGGACAAAGTTTGGCCTCCACCACCCTCCTCCTAACAACAAAATTTACCAACTTGCACACTTACCCCGGTGTCCAGACACATTTACCCACCTTGCGGACCCCCTCAGATGTACATCTTCCGGATGGGGGCCGCCGTAGCTGCAGTCATGACCTCTCGGAGGGCGAACAGCATCACCAGCCTCGCCGGCCACGCCGTCCACCTCTGACACGTGGAGCTCCACAACAGAGCGCTGTGACACATCCACCTGCACAGCAGGAGGGAGGGCAACTGCAGAGAGAGATGCGTCGCAGAGGGCACTACCCTCGCCACAGGGTCCACAGACCAAGGCTCAGCTTCCTGGACCTCTCTGAGCAGCAGTGCACACGGAGGCTCAGAGTCACTCAACATGTAGTCGTGGACATCTGCAGCCTCCTTCATGCCGAGCTGCTCCCAGCTGGCCCGAGCACCATCTTCTTTCCTGTCGCTGTCAAAGTCACACTGCCCTCAACAACTTCTCCTCCGCATCCTTCCAGGGTGCCACCGGGGACATCGCCAACGTCTCTCAGTCGTGTGCACAAAAGAGCCCTGCAAATACACCTACACCCACTCTGCAGTGACACAATGGGTGGCATCAGTTGTGGGTCTTCATTGTGATCCTCAGGAAAGGGCATTATTGCACAAACCAGACAAGATTCGCAAAGACATGGCAGTAGTGGTGCCAATATAATATGTAATGTGAGTTGATCAGAAATGAAATAGAAGTAAAAAGCATGACAAACCCTCAAACACCCTTGTGCATCCCCTTCATGCTCACGACACATTTGCCTTACGCTTCCTACTGCACATATGTGATGCATGCAGCACAGGTAGTGGCAGGTTGAGTGAGGCTGACTGTGAAAGAGATGCATGAGAGGGTGAGTACGAGATAGAGCCATAAGATTGTATGAGGATTGGGTTGAGTGGTAGTGGCGGGATGAGTACTGGCGAGGTGAGTAAGTGCAGGTAAGATGAGGATGAGGTTTGAGTGGGTGTGAGGAGTGATGTGACAGATTAGTGTTGGCTGTGCAGAAGGAGATGTGGGGTGGTGGCGGTGATGTGGCAGACGGAGTGTAGGGGAATGAATAAGTGTACTCACTTTGGCTGACCTACTTAGGTCATTGCAGCGCCTCCTGCACTGTATGCAGGTGGGCGATATGTTGGTGGTGCAGGTGACCTCCTCTGCCACCTCGAGCCAGGCCTTCTTGGTGGCAGAGGCAGGCCGCTTCCTCCCGCCTGCCGGGGGGAAGATCTCTGTCCTCCCCCTCCTCCTCACCCCATCCAATAAGAGCTGGAGTGGGGCATCATTAAACCTGGGAGCAGCCTTCCCCCTGGGCTGCTCCATGCTGTAATTTTTCCTATTTCTTGCAGCATCAGTCAGTGGAGGACTGCCCCTTTAAATAGAGCTCCTCCAGCTGACAGACCTTACTGCGCATGCGCAGTCCGCCCGCCGCGCAGATTAGCAGCAGGGAACCCGGAAGACCAGGTAATTGGATCCAATCAGCCTGCGATTGCGTGCGGGGCAGACTGATTTCACCGGGCGCGTTACCCACGCTCCCAATCATACCCCTGTCCCGAACCCGCCGCCATGGTAATATCGGGCACAAAAACTCCACGGGAAAAGTGATCCATCCGCAGCTAACTAAAGAAGTAAAGGATAGTATTAGGTTAAAGGAAGAGGCTCATAATGTTGCCAAGAATGGTAGTAAGCCTGAGGATTGGGAGAGTTTTAGAAACCAGCAAAGGATTACCAAAAAATTGATAAAGAGGGAGAAAATAGAATGAGAGTAAACTAGCAAGAAATATAAAAACAGATTGTAAGAACTTGTACAAGTATGTAAAAAGGAAGAGAGTAGCGAAAGTAAACATGGTGGCTGAGACATGAGAAATTATAAAGGGGAATAAGGAAATGGTAGAGACGTTAAACAAATATTTTGTATCTGACTTCACAGTAGAAGACACAAAAAGCATATCAGAAATAGTGGGGAACTAAGGGTCTAAAGAGAGTGACGAACTTAAAGTAATTAATATTAGTAAAGAAAAAGTACTGGAGAAATTAATGGGACTAAAAGCCAACAAATCCCCTGGACTTGAAGGCCTACATAGTCAAAGGGTACGGTAGCGTAGTGGTTATGTTACTGGGCTAGTAATCCAGAGGCCTGGACTAAAATCCAGAGTCACGAGTTCAAATCCCACCACGGCGGCTGGCGAAATTAAATTAATTAAATAAAAATCTGGAGTTAAAATACTAGTATCAGTAATGATAGCCATGAAACTACCGGATTGTCGTAAAAACCCATCTGGTTCACTAATGTCCTTTAGGGAAGGAAACCTGCCGTCCTTACCCGGCCTGGCCTATATGTGACTCCAGACCCACAGCAATGTGGTTGATTCTTAATTGCCCTCTGAAATGGCCTAGCAAGCCACTCAGTTGTAAAAATCTCGCTCGGGATGGGCAATAAATGCTGGCCTTGCCAGCGACGCCCACATCCCGTGAACGAATAAAAAAAAAAAAATTCTAGGGTTCTGAAAGAGGTGGCTGCAGAGATAGTGGATGCATTGGTTATGATCTTCCAAAATTCCCTAGATTCTGGAACGGTCCCCGTGGATTGGAAGGTAGCAAATGTAACACCCCTATTCAAGAAAGGAGGGAGAGAGAAAACAGGAAACTCTCGGCGAGTTAGCCTAACAGCTGTCAGCGGGAAACAGCTGGAACCCATTATTAAGGACATGGTAACAGGGCATTTCGAAAATCATGATATGATTAAGCCGAGTGAAGATGGTTTTATGAAAGGGAAATCGTGACAATTTGACAAATCTATTAGAGTTTTTTGAGGATGTAACTAGCAGTGTAGATAAACGGGAACCAGTGGATGTAGTGTATTTGGATTTTCAACAGGCATTCGGTAAGGTAGCACACGACAGGTTGTTACACAAGATAAGGGCTCATGGGGTTGGGGGTAATATATTAGCATGGATAGAGGCAGAAAAAAGAGAGTAGGAATTTTCAGGTTGGCAGGCTGTAACAAGTGGGGTGCCACAAGGATCAGTGCTGGGACCTCAGCTATTTACAATCTATATTTATGACTTAGATGAAGGGACCGAAAGTAATGTATCCAAGTTTGCTGACGATACAAAGCTAGGTGAGAAAGTAAGCTGTGAGGAGGAGACAAGGGCCCGATGTTAGCAGGCCTGCGGGTTCCCGGCGGGGGGGCTATCGGGCGCGTGGGTAACGCGCCCGGTGAAATGATTGCGTCCCCCGTGCGATCACAGGATAATTGAAGTCATTTACCTGTGGTTACGGGTTTTCCGCTGCTCAGCTGCGCGCCGGCGGCCTGCGCATGCGCAGTGACGTCTGAGTGATGGTGGAGCTCTATTTAAAGGGGCAGTCCACCAATGCTCCTCCTGCTGCAAACAAGAAGTAGCACACCATGGAGCATCCCAGGGGTAAAGGCTGCCCCACGATTTTCTGACGACTCACTCCAGCTGCTGCTGGACGGGGTAAGGAGGAGGAGGGAGACGTTGTTCCCCAGCGATGGAAGGAAGTGCGCTGCCTCCGCCACCAGGAAGGCATGGGCAGAGGTGGCCGCGGAGGTTAGCAGCAGGGGCAACACCACAAGAACATGGATCCAGTGTCGCAAGAGATTCAATGATCTCACTAGGTCTGGCAAAGTGAGTACACTAACGCATTCTCCCACACTCCGTCTTCCACATCACCTCAAACACCTCACAACCCCTTCTGCACTGCCACCACAGCGCTCCCGCATCAATCCTCACAGCCACTCAACTATCATCCTCACCGTGCCTGCACGTACCCACCGTCCCTGTCCCCATTCGAACACTACCACACACCCCAATCCCCACACAATGGGATGGGCATGTGGCACACGCATCCTCCCATCCATCTCCCACACGCTCAACCCACCCACACCAATGCTTGAAGCGTCGCACAATGCAATCATCACTCAATCACACATCTGTGTTTTGCCTTGACAGGAGAAGAGATGCAAGAACGCCCGGGAAAGGGCACGCACCGGAGGGGGCCCGCCACATGAAGTGGTTCTAACGCACGCAGAGCTGGACGCCTTGGAGATCAGCCACACGCTGCATTGCCTGTCCGTGGCGGATGGCGAGGCTGGGGCTGCAGAAACGTCCGGTAACAGAAAGCTGACACTCAGCACTCATGATCGCGAATGATCTTAGCATCACTTGGCATCTGCCGCACCTCAACATTTGTCCATATGCCTGATATTGCCCTTTGTTCTCTTGCAGGGCCGTCTGCGAGCGCCGTGTCTGTGGAGGGCGATTCCTCAGAGGACACGGCGCTCGCATATGCGCCAAGCATCCACCAGCACAGATACACACACCTCGGTGGGTCCCTCTCCTCAATTAGTTGGGATTGCACATGGTGAGTCACCGCGCACATGTGAGCATGAGCAGACCCTGGTGGCAGGGGCAGCCGTGGAGGGTCCGCGTCGGTGGGAGCATTCTTCTCCAGGCTCTGCTCAGCCGGACCCAGATGCTGAACCCAGGGGGCCACCAGTCAAAAGGAGAGTCGTCGAGGGGCACCAGCACATTGCTGAGGTACTGGAAGAGGTGCCACGCGCACTCTCCACAATCACGCAGGTGATGGAGGAGTCCAACTCCTGCATGAGGGCAATGGTGGCACAAGTACAGGAGGGTATCCGCGAGATAGTGTCGGGTAGGTGCGGGAACGTCTGCGGTGGAGGAAAGGCTAGCCTCCCTCGAGCGTCACGCACAGCTCAACATTGAGTCCATCCAGGCCCTGACAACGGCTGTTCGGATTCAGGGTGAGCAACATTCTGCCGCCATAAACAGGCTGACAGATACATTAGAGGTGGCCTTGCAAGGTCTCACACAGGTCATCCAAACTGCCGTCCAGCAGGGTGGAAGGAGTGATGTGGGCTTAGGCCATGAGAGGGAAGATGGTGAACGGGGACGTGGAAGTGGGGACGCTACTCAAAGTGCCCCCACGTCTCACCCGTTGCCCCCCTCTCAACCAGTACCCGCAATGGTGCCTCCTCTCCAGGTGGCCGAGTCTGCCCCTGCACAGGTGCAGGAGGAGCAGTATGTGGAGGTGCCCTCACGGGCACCGAAACCCAGGGGGCGTCAGCCCAAAGCATCTACCCGGTCAGGGCATGAACAAGAGCAACCTGCCACTACCTCTGCTGCAGCCACAGGGGTAGCACCACGTAGGGGTTCCCGCAATCGTAAGGCTAGGGTGTTATGAACACAAAGGGAATGCACCAGGGTGTGTGACAATTTGTTATGTTTTTATTTATAGTCGTTTACTGCACATACACAATAAACACAATTGTTCTCACCACGACTGCCACCTCTCGTCCATTCTTGAGCGGCTTGTGCAATAGGTCCCTTTCGTGGGGCTCATCATGACGACGAACACCTGGTCCCACCCATTGGGTCACACTACAGTGAGTGCAGGAGTAATGGCACCACTCTTCTGTGGAGGGGGCTAGTATGGCCGCTCCTCTGTGCACGTGATGAGGTCTGGACGCCTCAGACAGTCTGATGTTAGGAGAACCGTTGACATATGAGTGCCTCCCTGGCCTGACGAGCATCCAGGTGAGCCGGTGTTCGGCCCATGGGTCCTTCCTCCTCCTCTTGCTCCTCCTCCTCCTCCTCCTCCTCCGCATCGTCGTCCTCAATATGGGTGGCGGATGTGCATGGGGCCTCCTCCAGCGGCACCCATCTCTGTTGTGCCATGTTGTGCAGGGCACAGCAGACAACAATAATTCGTCCCACTCGGAGTGGCGCGTATTGGAGCGCTCCCCCGGAACGATCAAGGCACCTGAAGCGCATCTTGAGCACCCCTATAGCCTGCTCAATTGTAGACCTGGTAGCAATGTGGCTGTCATTATATCGACGCTGCGGCTCGGTGATGGGGTTCCTCAGAGGTGTCATAAGCCACGTGTGCAGGGGATATCCCTTGTCGCCGAGGAGCCAGCCGTTGCCGGTGTTGGGTGAGTGGAAGAGGGGCGGGACGGTGGCATCGTGGCAGCTGCCAGGGTATCTGGCGCACACGTGTAGGAATCTCTGGCGGTCGTCACAGATGAGCTGGGCGTTCATGGAGTGATACCCCTTCCTGTTGATGAGCAGTCCTGGCTCATGTGGAGGTGCCCGTATTGCTATGTGGGTGCAATCGATTACACCCTGCACCGGTGGGAAGCCAGCCACAGCATGGAATCCAACTGCCCTCTCCATCTGGCTGCGGTCATCCATGGCGAAGTTGATGTAGTGCAAGGCCCTGTGGAACAACCCATCGGTAACCTGCCTTATGCACTTGTGTGCAGACGACTGACAGACCCCGGTGATGTCCCCGGTGGCACCCTGGAAGGTTCCGGAGGCGAAGAAGTTGAGGGCAGTGGTGACTTTGACGGCGACGGGTAAGAAGATGCTGCTTGGTCCATCCGGGAGCAGCTCGTCATTAAGGAGGCTGCAGATGTCGGCGACTACCTGGCGACTGTCTCTGAGCCTCCGTATGCACTGCTCCTCAGAGAGGTCCAGGAAGCTGAGCCTCGGTCTGTAGACCCTGAGCCAAGGGTAGTGCTTCCTGCGACGCATCTCTCTCTGCGGTTGCCCTCCCTCCTGCTGTGCAGGTGGATGTGCCACAGCACCGTGTTGTGGGGCTCCACGTGTCTGAGGCGGACGGCATGGCCTGCGAGGCTGCTGAGGCTGGTGATGCTGTTCGTCCTCCGAGGAGGTCAAGGCGGCCCCCATCTGGAAGGTGTAGGTCTGAGGGGTTCTGCAAGGTAGGTAAGTGTGTCCTCGCACCGGGGTTGCGGTTCCACGTCGGTGAATCTTCTTGCTAGGAGGTGGGTGGTGCAGGGCAAGTGTTGTCCTATGTGACGGAGTGGCCTCCTGCCCCACCTCCCCCGACCTGTGGAATGCACCTTGGCAGCTGCCACAGGCTGCTGGCTGCAACACGTCCGTTTGAAGTGAGAGTGTTTCCCCCAGTATGGGAAACAGTCTCAGTTCAAGGTAAAATCCCACCCTTCCGAATAAAACAGCTCAATCAGGCCTGTAAACGACCTGAACGAGCAAGATAAATACTTACAAGTGGCATCCCGCTGGCTTTAATTGTCTGCGGGATTCCCACCTGCGGGGTCTGCGCGCGCACGCCGGCGCGTCCGTGGGGAACCCGGAAGTGGGCGGGTTCGAGACGGGATCCGGTCCCGCTCAGGGATTCCCCGATTTTCAGGGCCCCCCCGCCGAGAACGCACCCGATAGCGGGTGGTAAAATCAAGCCCAAAGAGTCTGCAAAGGGATATAGACAGGTTAAGTGAGTGGGCAAGAAGGTGGCAGATGGACCATAATGTAGGGAAATGTGAGGCTATTCACTTTGGTGGGAAGAATAGAAAAAGGGAATATTTTTTAAATGGTAAGAAACTATTAAATGCCAGTGTTCAGAGGGATTTGGGTGTCCTTGTACATAAAACACAAAGTTAACATGCAGGTTACAGCAAGCAATAGAAAGGCAAATGGTATGTTGGCCTTTATTGCAAAGGGGTTACAAGAGGAAGGAAGTCTACAATTGTACAAGGCTTTGGTGAGACCACACCTGGAGTACTGTGTACAGTCTTGGTCTCCTTACCTATGGAAGGATATATTTGCCTTCGAGGCGGTGCAACGAACGTTCACTAGATTGATTCCTGGGATGAGAGGGTTATCCTATGAAGAGAGATTGAGTAGAATGGGCCTATACTCTCTGGAGTTTAGAAGAATGAGAGGCGATCTCATTGAAACATATAAGATTCTGAGGGGACTTGACGGAGTGGATGCTGAGAGACTGTTTCCCCTGGCTGGAGAGCCTAGAACTAAGATGCATAGTCTCAGGATAAGGGGTCGGCCATATAGGACTGAGATGAGGAGAAATTTCTTCACTGGGGTTGTGAATCTTTGGGATTCTCTACTCCAGAGGGCTCTGGATGCTCAATTATTGAGTGTATTCAAGGCTGAGATCGATAGATTTTTGGACTCTGAGGATATCAAGGGATATGGGAAACGGGTGGGAAAGTGGACTTGCAGTTGAAGATCAACGATCATCTCAATGAATAGCAGAGCAAGCTCGACGGGCTGTTTGGCCTACTCCTGCTCCTATTTCTTATGTTCTCAGAGGAAGTCTGACTGGCAGCAATCGTAAACTTGGGTAGAAAAAGGTGTTGGTTTTGATACGAACTTAGTTAAGGAGGCTGGCCACTAAGCCAACCTCAGTGATGTTTCCCAGACTATGTTGTGCACTTGTATGCAGTTATTACTGGTTTTCTTCCATGTGGACAAGGAAACCTGGAAAGCATCTGTATTCCTGACAAGCTGATCCAGAGTTTGAACCTGCTGGTAAATTTATATTCTTGACATTCAACCATGCCAGTCCAGAGAGTACCGTGCAAGCTACTAGCATAGCCTGTATTGTGCTTTTTCGGTCTACATTGCAATACACAGCACTGTAGTTTCATGGGAGCCTATTTGAGCCTGTTTATTTGTGTTTTATTTTCTGCTATAGCACTGTGCATGTTAGCAGAGTATAAAATCTCCACCTCCTGCAGCTTTTAAGATTCTGGCCTGGTATATTAAAGAAAGCTGCTCTTGTATCTTGTGACTATTTCATCCACATGCATCTGGGGTCACTTCTATTTAACGTTCAGATGCTCCTTGGCCTGATATCTCCTTTGGCTGTGCAATACCTGATGCTGTAAATGTTGTGGCCTGAGAAGTTGGAGTCTGAGTTCCAACTTTGTCCTCAGTGGTAACATCCAAAATTAGAACATAAGAACATTGGAAATAGGAGCAGGAGTAGGCCCCTCGAGCCTGCTCCACCATTCAATATGATCATGGCTGATCTTCTACCTCAACTCCACTTTCCCGCCCTAACCCCATATCCGTTGATTCCCTTAGTATCCAAAAATCTGCCGATCTCAGTCTAGAATATATTCAATGCCTGAGCATCCCCGGCCGGGGGGTAGAGAATTCCAAAGATTCACAAGCCTCTGAGTGAAGAAATTTTTCCTCATCTCGGTCCTAAATGGCCGACCCCTTATCTTGAGATTATGACCCCTAGTTCTAGACTCTCCAGCCAGGGGAAACAGCCTCCATCTCTCTTTTCATACACCCAGTTACCCAGCAACATCTGTATAAAGAAAGGTGTCAACCAGACAGTTCACAAGATAAAGCTGTTATTCTTCATATCCTTTGAAAGAATGATTGACGGTTACAACATGAAAGTAGTAGGAGTGTGAAGACACATGATACATAAGAGTTTACACAAGAAAAAATAACACGATATACTATTCAAAAGTTGGCTTTGCAATGCATAGAAATGTAATTGTCCACATTTTCATTTGTGCCTTTATAATATCGCATCTACATTGTTGGGACCCTTGAATAGCACAAAAGAAAGAGGGAATAATAGATTAAGTAATTTATGCCATCACTTACAGCGTTCCATGTTTTCCTGCGACTTTTACACTGCTCTGCCGTTACCATCAATAACAATTGGAAGTTAATTTTATAGCTCCAACCCCTCTCCCCCACACTGAAAACAATAGTGATTGCTGGATTCTTGCCGCTGCAGGAATAGGCCTCTCGAGCCTGCTCCACCATTCAATATGATCATGGCTAATCTTCTACCTCAACTCCACTTTCCTGCCCTAACCCCATATCCATGATTCCCTTAGTATCCAAAAATCTGCCAATCTCAGTCTAGAATATATTCAATGCCTGAGCATCCACAGCCCTGTGGGGTAGAGAATTCCAAAGATTCACAACCCTCTGAGTGAAGACATTTTTCCTCATCTCGGTCCTAAATGGCCAACCCATTTTTCACGCCGCTGCCACTTAAGATTTAAAAATAATGGTCCCAGCAACAACGTATTTTATAGCTCCAGAACTAGCTGCGTCTCTAGCCAAACTGTTCCAGTACAGCTGCAACACTGGCATCTACCCGACAATGTGGAAAATTGCCCAGGTATGTCCTGTCCACAAAAAGCAGGACAAATCCAATCTAGCTAATTACCACCCCATCAGTCTACTCTCAATCATCAGCAAAGTGATGGAAGGTGTTGTTGACAGTGCTATCAAGCGGCACTTACTCACCAATAACCTGCTCACCGATGCTCAGTTTGGGTTCCGCCAGGACCACTTGGCTCCAGACCTCTTTACAGCCTTGGTCCAAACATGGACAAAAGAGCTGAATTCCAGAGGTGAGGTGAGAGTGACTGCCCTTGACATCAAGGCAGCATTTGACCGAGTGTGGCACCAAGGAGCCCTAGTAAAATTGAAGTCAATGGGAATCAGGGGGAAAACTCTCCAGTGGCTGGAGTTATACCTAGCACAAAGGAAGATGGTAGTGGTTGTTGGAGGCCAATCATCTCAGCCCCAGGCCATTGCTGCAGGAGTTCCTCAGGGCAGTGTCCTAGGCCCAACCATCTTCAGCTGTTTCATCAATGACCTTCCTTCCATCATAAGGTCAGAAATGGGGATGTTCACTGATGATTGCACAGTGTTCAGTTCCATTCGCAACCCCTCAGACAATGAAGCAGTCCGTGCCAGCATGCAGCAAGACCTGGACACCATCCAGGCTTGGGCTGATAAGTGGCAAGTAATATTCGCGCCAGACAAGTGCCAGGCAATGACCATCTCCAACAAGAGAGAGTCTAACCACTTCCCCTTGACATTCAACGGCATTACATTGCCGAATCCCCCACCATCAAATCCTGGGGGTCACCATTGACCAGAAACTTAACTGGACCAGCCACATAAACGTTGTGGCTACAAGATCAGTTCAGAGGCTGGGTATTCTGCGTCGAGTGACTCACCTCCTGACTCCCCAATGCCATTCCACCATCTACAAGGCACAAATCAGTAGTGTGATGGAATACTCTCCACTTGCCTGGATGAGTGCAGCTCCAACAACACTCAAGAAGCTCGACACCATCCAGGACAAAGCAGCCCATTTGATTGGCACCCCATCCACCACCCTTTACATTCACTCCCTTCACCACCGGCGCACTGTGGCTGCAGTGTGTACCATCCACAGGATGCACTGCAGCAACTCGCCAAGGCTTCTTCTACAGCACCTCCCAAACCTGCGACCTCCACCACCTAGAAGGACAAGAGCAGCAGGCACATGGGAGCAACGCTTCCTGCACCTTCCCCTCCAAGCCACACACCATCCCAGTTTGGAAATATATCGCCGTTCCTTCATCATCGCTGGGTCAAAATCCTGGCACTCCCTACCTAACAGCACCGTGGGAGAACCTTCACCACACGGACTGCAGCGGTTCAAGAAGGCGGCTCACCACCACCTTCTGAAGGGCAATTAGGGATGGGCAATAAATGCTGGCCTTGCCAGTGATGCCCACATCCCATGAACGAATAAAAAAAAACTAATAGATTTTTTAAAATTCGCTTGGAAGATTAAACATGGGCCGGATTGAGGCTCGGTGTGCAGGCTCAGCACACCAATGGAATCTGCGTACTTAAGTTCATGACCTGCTCTAAACAGAAGCAGGCCAACAAATTCTACCGAGAAGAGATCGGCCTGGTGAGGATCGCACTTTGGGTGAGTCACTGCACTCCAAAAGTAAAGTGCTTGAAGGTGTTTAAGCTGTGTGAAAAGGTACTATATAAATGCAAGCTTTTCTATTTTTTAAGGGGAAAAAAAGTTCTATTTATAAAGATTATACATGGCCAAATTCCTCAACCTCCCCATATTAAATAGACATGAATTGATATGTAATTGCATTGCCTTCCCACTCTTATAGATAACACGTGAGTCTGGAAATGACTGTTGTCTGTATTAGCAGACTAATGCTTCATGCATTCCTATGACATTTCTTTGAACATTATTTTAGCAGATGCATTTACCTATTTCAAATAAATGTTAGCGGACAAAAGAATAACATAAAAGTGTGTTCATTATTCATCCACTTATAGCACCAACTGTAATTTCTAGTCTGGTCTTCAGCATTAGCCTAAATTAAGTGTGAGTAATAAAAGAGTTAAAGAAAAATTATAGGTAATTAACATTTCATGTAAGCAGACCTATGGTTTGGTCCAATAGCAAACTGAATTGGTTTGGTGTGTTACATTCATTTTAGGAATTACAAGTTGGAGTAAGACTGAGAAAATAGCAATGTGAGAAGATTTTCAGCAAGGCACATGATGGGGAACATCATAGTTCAGTCCATTGTTAAACTATGGGTTCATGCCCACACTTGCTGTGTCACAGAGCACTAGGTCTGGGTACGCATCCACAGTTGTCCTCTTGGTTAGTTCTTAGTTTCAACCATACAGTCAGGATAATGCAAGCACAGTCCAGGCACTCATTGATTTTGGATGGGAATGATGGGAAGTGATGGAACAAGTCACCCCAGACTTGCACCTTTAGATCAAGAACAAGATTGCAACAGGCCTGAAGAGCATGTCAATTACCTCTCTTGGGCAAACAACTGCAGCTAGTATAAAAACTGAAAAAGAGGTCACAGTCTCAGTTTTAACACTCAATATTTTAACACTCCCCTTAATGTTTTCCTTTCCCATGCTGAATGTGATGATTTATGCTGGTGTGTGGTTCCTCTAGTATGAATACTCCCGTTACCTTGCCAAAGAGGCAGTTCTTCGTGTGTGAACCCAACAGCTCGTGTCAGCAGACTATTCAACTTTGAAGGCAGCAAAACTGAGCCCAAAGCGTTAAATATAATAAAGGTGTCAGATATAAAACACACAAAACTTCTGTCTCCAGTACTAAATAACAAGAAACATATACCTGCAAATCAAAAGCATTGTACAATCAGGAACAGTAGATTGGGGGGGAGAAATCAAAAATAAGCTGTACTAAAGTTCACAGGACTATAAGGATAAGTAGGCAAGTGAGAGGCTATGATTAATACAGAGCAGTGGACAAGACACAAATGTAGTGATTAGACAGCCTGAAATAGAAGGCATAAAAGACAATGGGAACTAACAAAATGGGTCTATATTTATCATTACAAATAACCTACAAAAGGTTGTGAACTTCGTTTTTTTAACACTTCAATCAGCATGGGTTCAGACTCCATTTAACACAGATATATTATTTTTGTAATTTGATTCCTCCCTTATTAGGTCTCACTGCTTGCTGATCCCCAATCAAGAACACAGACCTATGACTTGCTTCCAGGTCTTTGGCAGTGCTGCTCTTGAGCTAGCTTCCAGTACATGTGTTCGCACAGCACATATTGACTCACCTCTTCCACAGTGAGGGCTCCACCTTATCTCTCACGTCCCAACTGTGTGGACAGTCACAGGCACAGACCCATACCCGTATCCTATTACACAGTGTGTAGCACATCTCTTCCTCTACAACAAGCTCTGTCACTGTGATTTCCCAGCTGCAGGTTCAAAATGTAAGAGATGTGCTTTGAGTTTTTCATCATAGTAATGCAGTAGGAAAACAGCACAAAAAAGAAAGGGTTGCAGAATGTTTTGACCTTTTTTGAAGTGCTGCTCAGCTGAACCCTATGGGCAGATTTAGGTTCTGGGGATATTGTATTTACGTCAAAGAAATAAAGAATGGACAGCAGCTGATAAGGATTTTAACTGCTTTTTCGTCTCTCCACAATTCCTGTTTTTGCTTCAGTAGGTCTGCTATTACCAAGATATATCCAAGCACTGTCCATTCTAAATCACTTCAATTTAGCCTGTCCCAAGGCTATGGTCAGAAGGCTAGTTTGTAATCTTTGTGTGGCTACATTTGATTAACCTCCTGGCAGAATTACAAGACCTTGCCACCTCTACTGTAGGAATTAATTTTATTAGGCTGTTAGCCAGAGAAAGAAAAGTTAATACTGGAAGCGTCAAAGCCCGTAGCTGCTAAGTTCTGAAAATCATTGTGTTCCCATGGGGAAGAACGACCAGGTGCAGCATTCAGTCTGCAGTCCTGTCTGTATTTATTTGGAAGTAATGATAATAAATAAACCAAAGGAAATTGGCTTCTCAGCACAGTTTTATTACAGAGAACATGTATAGTGCCACAAGCTATTGTTTATCATCATTTAAATTTTGTTTGCTATGGTGATTTGTTTTTCTTAAATGAAAATAGAACATTTCTGTGGTTTGCATTTACTGTTCCCTATGTTAGTACAATTTCATACTAGCAAACCACAGGGTGACAACAGCAACATTTAGCAAGTAAAGCCACAGATAACTGGACATGGTTAATCACTGCTGATCTACTTCAATAAAATTTCAGAAAAATAAACATTTATTTGGAGTAAAAGGTTTCATTGTTTACAACTTAAAGGAAAGGTTTTGTGTTGATCACTTTTAGAAGTCTAGCACAAGAGCAACAGCAAGATTTGCACAGTGATGTGACAGTTTGATATAAAGTTGCACAACCATATCCTTTTTATTGGTACAACATATATTCACAGAAATAAGTACCTCCATCAAAAATTGCGATTTAAATTCATTTAATTTTTAACATGGCACGTTTTTTCAGTGAAATTTTAAAGTTGGTTGTTTTTATTTTAAAGTTGCTTGTTTTTATTTCTGTGCAGTTCACACTTCAGTTGGTGAAATCGCAGCAAACTAACGGTGTGCAAACCTAAGTATGGATCAGTCATCTGTAATATTGGTGTGTACTGTTTAATTTTGATGATTGTTGTCTATTTGTCACCAAAACTGAAATTCAGCCACAGCGACTTGGTCCAGTGCTCTCCAGGCCAGCCTCCCATCTTCCACTCTCCATAAACTTGAGCTCATCCAAAACTCTGCTGTCTGTATCCTAAATCGCACCAAGTCCCGTTCACCCATCACCCCTGTGCTCACTGACCTACATTGGCTCCCGGTCTGTCAATGCCTCGATTTTAAAATTCTCATTCTTATTTTCAAATCGTTCCGTGGCCTCGCTTCTCCCTATCTCTGTAACCTCCTCCAGCCCTACAATCCTCCGAGATCTCTGCGCTCCTCCAGTTTTGGTCACTTGCGCATCACCGATTTTAATCGCTCCACCATTGGCGGCTGTGCCTTCAGCTGCTTAGGCCCTAAGCTCTGGAATTCCCTGCCTAAACCTCTCGACCTCTCGTTCCTCCTTTAAGACGCTCCTTAAAACCTAGCTCTTTAACCAAGCTTTTGGTCATCTGTACTGATATTATGTGCTAATATAAAGTTATGTGGCTCAATGTCAAATTTTGTTTGATAATGCTCCTGTGAAGCACCCTGGGATGTTTTACTACGTTAAAGGTGCAATATAAATGCAAGTTGTTGTTGTGGACAAAATCTTAATGCAGCTAATTTTTTGAAAATGTTTTCCAGTGTTCAGAAATCTAGCATATGAATCGTGTCTAAAGCCATCCAACTGGAACGGTTCAAAACTGATTTTCATTAATACCCCAACTAACCAGTGACTTAACAATTGACTGATTAGTCTCCAAAGTTGATTTATTAACTGATTTACCCAACATGTGATGGAACCAATCGACCATAAATGAGCCACCGTTAAACCATTTTTATTGCCAATAATCTCCTCCCCTCCAACTTTACTCAAGCAGCATAAGTCTCATTAAATGCAGGTTTGCTGTTCCTTTATGACTTGCTATGCTACTAATCCACAGTACAACAGCCTTTGGACGTCTTCTCTCTAAACGTACTCCAACCCTGTTAAACCCGATAGAAGAAATAAGTATTTCTTTATCCTCTAGCTCTTGGTGTGCAACAACTACAAACCTACCCACCAGACACCATCTTATACAATAATCACTGTAACCTTTGTAATAATCATGGTTTGTTGGTGACCAGCATGTTTTACCTGAGATATGTTTTAATTTTAGAAACTATTTTAAGTTTATGGAAATATATGAACAATTTTCTACAATTCAAAAGCTTCATATGTCATTGCTAATAAGTGAATGTTCCAGAAATACATTCTTCAGATTATTTTGTTAGGTGATCTGTATAAATGCAGCCCTTGAGTGTCTCAAGTGAGATACTGTAGTTGTGATGCAAAATTGTTTAAAAGTCACTCAACAGATGTTTTTGAACAGTTAAATCTGAAATAGAAAGGTTGTGTATGCCACTTATTTTGTACTCTATCTTTCATTCAATGGGCGTGTATGGATGAATCTGAGAAATTTTAAGCAGAGCTTTTCTTAAATTGACAAATATTTCAGTGAAAAAAGCAATGTTAAAGATTATACAATCTACCTGTTATTGAATGAAGTTTCAATGTGTGTCTGTGTTATATTCATTATTATGTATTTGTTTTAAACAAATATAAATTGGGATGCCAGTCTGCAGATAACGAACAATTCACAGTCACGTAATGACATGTACAGTAATTCTATTGGTTTTAAGTGAGTTACTAGCAATCTAGTAATAAATAGTGTAATTAAGCTCTCCTCTGATTCTAGCAGTTGTTTCCATCCCATCTTCAACTGACAGCTGAACTTGGTTGTCACAGCTAGGTAAGTCTAACTGGTTCTCAGCAGGGCCTCAAGATGGAAGATGTTGGGTTGGCAGTGTTAAATCTTGAGGGGAGAGGAGGAACAGAAGAGTTAGGTACCACACAGTGTGATCCATTTGGGCCCAAATGAAGCAGTATTAATGATAGCTGTGGTGGGCTTCTGTTCAAAATGCTTTATCATTGCAATACAGCACAGCATGGTCACAAATGAACTAAAAACAAAAATGTGATGGGGAGAAGAGAGATTTCTAAACTTGGGGTATGTCAACTATTAGTTTTTCTCTGGCTACCAGAAGAATATTTTAGAGAAAAAAAGTGATGAAAATGTGTGCTGACTCAAAGAAACATAGGTGGTTGAGTTATAAAGGAACTTGTAGCTCTGTTTGTTTGATCTTCTGCCTAGCAGACTTTGATTGAGATTAGTAGGACTCAGTACACTCGAAAATGTCAGAGAGTCACCCTATGACCATTTAACATTATATTCAGAGTACAATCAAACCCATAAAATATCTAATAAAACTGCCAATGAAAGCTTCTGAAACAGTAATGCAATGGGAAATGCTCTGTGTAATGAAATCATAACTGCATAAATGCTTTTATGATTTTTCAGTATGCAGCACACAGGAAATCCTCCCCAGCAGCTCAGAGTTTGGTTTGATTATAGTATTATTTTGTTTGTGGATGTATTCTAATCTATTGCATTTTACTGTGTATCAGGATTTCTCTATGTATTGATGATGCAATAGATGACAGGAATGTTTTAATGAGGTTGTGAAGTGTTCAATTTTGATATCCTTCAAAACTGGTACCCAGAAGAGGTTTTTTACAAAGCTAGTTGAAATCAAACAGATAATTGACAGATATCCTTAAAATAGAGAATCACCATGTTAACATTCTGTAAATTACGTTCAGATATGTTGTTAACCTGCGACAAATAAAATGAAGGACGAGCAGAAATGCTTTAACATTATCAGTGCGATGACGCACCTGCCTTCCTGAATCACCTATTGTATGTTGTACTAGGCTGATTTTTGTGGCCAGGATTCAAATGGCTTAGCAGCAGGTAGTATTTGATATGCCGTTCGTCGGGTTAGAGTTGACTGCATATTTTAATATAAATGAGTGGCTGAAATATAAAACTTACTACTAAAAGCAACCGCAAATATGTCAGTATTGTTGTCATTTTTGTTACTGGGGCAACCATTGATAAATATGAACAATGGATGAAGGATCTTGTGTTTCTCAAGAGCATTATATAATTTTGTAAATTTATTTATATAATGCCTGTAATTGTGAAATTTGGAAAACTATAAAATAACAGCACAGAGCTTTTTACCATACATGAAAAAAAAATCCATTGCTCTTTGTTTGTCTGCATCACATCTGTGATTAGTATTTGATACTTTACTTTTGATGTGAGGGGACTTAAAATACATGATTATTTTCTTCCAAACACCTACGAACAATACCAACTGACCTAATGCAACTATCTCAGGGATTTTCAGCAGTAGAAATAGTAGTGGAATATTAAAAAAAAACTGTATGTTTTTGTCTGATTTCTTGATGAAATGGCAAGTATGACAAGCGAGCCCATAAGTTTCCTGAGTGACACCTGTAGGGTAAATTCAACACTTGCGGCATAGTCCTATCTCTGAATTGTACTCCATGCAAACATGGCTTCCCCCAGTGGGGGCATGGGATTGTGGAATTTACCCTTGTAATCCATATTGCTGTTACCCTGTTTCTGTAGACTTTGTCCATCTCTCTTTAGGTCTGTCTTGCATGTGCGCTGTTTCTCTCGTTATATTTGTATGTCTCTTGTGCATGCACGCCTTGTTTCTATGGAATACATTTTGCTTTTTTTCAGAATTGAGGACTGATTGCCCTTTCCTTTTGTAGAAAATAATGAATGAAAATCAATGGTAGCGAGCCATTTGCTTCAGTTTCTTTTTTGCCATTGTTAGTGTTTGGCCAATCATAACACACACACACACACACACACACACACACACACACACTTGCATTTATATAGCGCCTTTAACGTTGTAAAACATAGCAAGGTGCTTCAAGGAGTGATTATCAAACAAAATTTGACACCAAGCCACATTAGGAGGTATTAGGACAAAACCTTGGTCAAAGAGGTCGGTTTTAAGGAACGTCTTAAAGCAGGAGAGAGAGTTAGAGAGGCAGAAAGATTTAGGGAGGGAATTCCAGAGCTTAGGGCCTGGCCAGCTGAAGGCACGGCCGCCAATGGTGGAGTGATTAAAATTAGGGATGCTCAAGAGGCAAGAATTGGAGGAGCGCAGAGATCTCGGAGAGTTGTAGGGCTGGAGGAGATCACAGAGATAGGGAGGGGCAAGGCCATGGAGAGATTTGAAAACAAGGATGAGAATTTTAAAATCGAGGTGTTCCCGGACTGGGAGTCAATGTAGTTCAGCAAACACAGGGGTGATGAGTGAACGGGATTTGGTGCGAGTTAGGATAAGGGCAGCAGAGTTTTAGATGATATCAAGTTTATGGAGGGTAGAAGATGGGAGGCTGGCCAGGGAGAGCATTGGAATAGTCAAGTCTAGAGGTAACAAAGACGTGGATGAGGGTTTCAGCAGCAGAAGAGCTGAGGCAGGGGCGGAGATGTGCGATCTTATGGAAGTGGAAGTAGGCGGTCTTGGTGAAGGAGCGGATGTGTGGTCGGAAGCTCATCTCAGGGTCAAATCGGACACCGAGGTTGCGAACAGTCTGGTTCAGCCTTAGACGGTGGCCAGAGAAAGGGAACAGAGTTTGTCTTGGGGACCGAAGACAATGGCTTCGATCTTCCCAATATTTAGTTGGAGGAAATTTTTGCTCATCCAGTACTGAATGTCAGACAAGCAACATGATAAATGAGAGACAGTGGAGGGGTCGAGGGAGGTGGTGGTGAGGTCGAGCTGAGTGTCATCAGCATACATGTGGAACCTGGCATTGTGTTTTTGGATGATGTCACCGAGGGACAGCATGTCGATGAGAAATTGGAGGGCGCGAAGGATAGATCCTTGGGGGACTCCAGAGGTAATGGTGTGGGAGTGGGAAGAGAAGCCATTGCAGGTAATTCTCTGGCTGCAACTGGATAGATAAAAATGGAACCAGGCGAGCGCAGTCCCGCCCAGCTGAACGACGGAGGAGAAGCGTTGGGAGAGGATGGTATGGTCAACCATATCAAAGGCTGCAGGCGGGTCCAGAAGGATGAGGAGGGATTGTTTACCACGGTCACAGTCATATAGGATATCATTTGTGGCTTTGGTCAGGGACGTTTGAGTACTGTGACAGGAGTGGAAACCTGTTGCAGGAAAGATGGTCACGGATTTGGGAGGTGGCAACACGTTCAAGAACTTTGGAGAGGAAAGGGAGGTTGGAGATGGGGTGGTAGATTGGAAGGACAGAGGGATCAAGGGTGGGTTTTTTGAGGAGGGGGTTGAGGACGGTAGATTTAAAAGGGAGGGGACAATACCTGAGGAGAGGGAACTGTTAACAATATCAGCTAACATGGGGCCAGGAAGGGAAGTTGGGTGGTCAGCAGTTTGGTGGGAATAGGGTCGAGGGAACAGGAGGTGGGTCTCATGGTCAGAATGAGCTTGGAGAGGGCATGAGGGTAGATAGGAGAGAAACTAGAGAAAGATGCAAGTTCAGGGCTAGGGCAGAGGGAAACCGTAGGGAAAGTTTGGCTTGGACTAGGGGAATAGAGGGAAGCGGCAGAGGCAGCTGAACAGGTGGTCTAAATCTTAGTGACAAAGTAGTCCATGAGCTCCTCGCACTTGTTGTTGGAGGTGAAGGTGGACGAGGCAGGATAGAGGTGTTTAAGAAGACGGTTTGTAGTGGAGAAGAGAAGCTGGGGTTATCTTTGCATTCCAGGATAATCCTGGAATAGTGAGCAATTTTGGCAGAGGAGAGCAGGACATAGTAGTGCTTTAAGTGGTCTGGCCAGATCTGGTGATGAATGGCTAAACCAGTTGTGTGCCATAAATGCTCACGTCTGCATCCTTTGGACTTAAGGGAGCGGAGATGAGGGTCATACCAGGGGAACAACCAGGGTGAGAGAGAGTAATGTTTTTAATGGGGACAAGGGCATTAAAGATGGAGGTGAGGGTGTGATTGAGCAGATCGGTAGCTGCAGAAATGTCATCGTGAATGGAGGGCCAAAGGCTAGACAGTTGGGAATTTGAAAGTGCCGTTGTAAGTGACTTGTGGGAGAGCTTTTTCCAGCAGCGAACTAAGAAGGAAATGGAATTGGGAGGGAGAAGAGTGTTGTGGGTGGAGAGGGATACAATGAAGTGATCAGAGATGGCCTTATCCGTGATTGACACGATGGGAGTAAAGAGGCCATGTGAGATGACAAGGTCGAAGGGTGGACGTGAATATGGGTAGGGGAGTTTATATGGAGGGAGAGATTAAGGGAGGAGAGGAGGGCAGTGAACGCAGAGAAGAGAGAGAATGATGAGTTGAGATGGAGGTTGAAGTCACTGAGGATGACAAGTCGCTCAATGCAGAGGCCGAGGGAAGAAAACATTGAAGATATCTCGGTGAGAAACTTGGGTGGGCGGTAGAGAACGTGGATTTTAAAGGAGAGGTGAGAGGTTGGAACAAGGTGAGATGCTCAAAGGAGGAGAAGGTGCCAGAGGAGTCGGGGGACAGACCAAGGTGTGATTTGGTGAAGGGGTAGGTGTCATCATCCGTCAGCCAGGATTCTGTCAAGGCCATGATGTCTATGCAGTCATCCACGGTAAGCTCATGGATGGAGGGACCTTGTTCACATGTGAACTAACATTCTGGAGGGAGATGCGGAGAGGGGCAGTGATAGCTGATCCACTGGCAGAGTCCACAGCCTCAGCGCTGGAAGGGGTAAGTGGGACGAAAAGGAGATTGCCAAGATTATCCCCCAGCGGGCGCGCCGGGCGGGAAGGTCGGTGAGAGAGTGGGATAGGGCAGCTGGGGTTGCTGCTCATGAGGAGGCAGTGACAAGTGCTTCGGTGGATGCCAAGAGAGGCACAGAGGGAAGCTGTAGGTTTTTCTAATAGAGTGTCAAGCCTGGGACGGCGGCTGGAAAGTAGGAAAGTCAAGGAGTGCTGATGGGTAGGGGTAAGATTTTGGCGGGGCGGGGTGGGGGGCAGTGGCAGAGTACCCGAGAGGGGAGAAATGAAAGGAGGAATGATGACAGGAGAGAGGAGCCTAGGAGAGGTAAATAGAAAAGATGAAAAAGGGGGGAAAAGAAGCAATGGGCTCGGGTCTGGAGCGGCAGCCAAAACTCGCATGCGAATGGACACAGGGAAACTCAAGCTACATCGGTGTGGTGACATAGCAAGATTCGAATAGATGTGTCCTGGTAATAAACAGGGAATAGAGAGGCGACAACAGGAGGGAGTCCTCAACCTGTAATTACACACTAATTGCTAGTTAAATAGTACAAATTCTGATTAAGTTGTGCATTCAGCTGTAAAGTGCACAAATCTTAGTGAAAATGGAAGCAAAAGAACTCTTGAAAAGTCTGTTTTATGATTCATGATGTAAAGATTCTCATCAACAACCTTTTGGTTCGTGGAGGTGGCCTAAGAACTTGCTGCAGACTCTCAAAGCCTGGTCACCAACCAGGTCAACTTGGGATCAATCACCAACAGGACTTAGGAAGAGGTGTGAAAGACATTTTATGGCTTGAAAAAAAGCACAAGCTTTTAGCTGTGGAAAAAATATCCTCACACAGTAACAGTGATGGATGTAAAGCCGGAGTGACGTACAAAGCTGTCTAATTATGCATATGAGGGACATAATATGTATGATGCTTTTAACTTTATTTTTTTAAAGCCAAGAGTGAAAAAACTAAATGCTCACATAGTCATATAAACAAATTTAATGACAGGTGGGACATGAGACATGTTAATGGTTCACATTGCTTCCATGTGTAATGGCCAAAGTTTAAATGAACAATTGGACAAGGACTGGAACAGTTGACGGGCCAATCAAGCAAAAGGTTTTGACAATGCATGAACAGCGCATGTGGCAATTCCTAAAGAGAAAAGTCCTGCAAGGAGTTTGTCTCACTGAGATCGGAACACTGTATGGACCACTAGTATGTACCATTTGTATCATATATTGTATGACTTGCGCCATCAGTGTTTCTATACACTCTGCACACTTCTTCACACTTTATGTAATGAAAACACAATAGTTAAAATGGAGAAGTGTACTTATTTGCTAATTATATTCCATCTGCTGTCTTCGCAGAGCATGGAGAAGGCAGAGGTCTTACTAGAGTAGCTGAACAAGAGCATTCACCACAACACCAAGCGGTATCACTTCCACTTAAATCCATCAGAAGCCCAGATACATAGCTTTGTAACCATTTAATGATGAAAAGGAAACAGCAAAAAGTACAGGTAGCAGGTGATCAAGCAGCAGTAGAAAAGGTGGTGATTGAGAGGACAGGAGATGCAGGACTGAAACCACATGTGTTGAATGCCCCTCTTATGTCATCTGATGATATACACCTTAGGAGGCCTCCTTGTCAACAGAGTTTGCTGCAACACATGCACCATGTTGAGCAAGCACTTGACACTATACCCACAGCAGCGGAACAGATAGAAAAACAGTTGTCTGCAATGCTGTCTTCAAAACCAGTGACAACTGTATTGGCAATTGCAGTTACATAGGCCACAGACGTAGCAATAGGAGCATCTCTCACAAATGCGCACATTGCTGCTATGAGTGCTTTGGGGTTCAAAGAAAGAAAGAAGAAAAAACTTGCATTTATACAGCACCTAATCACATCCTCAGGCTTTACAATGGAACGGATTAGTTTTGAAATACAGTCACTGATTTTATGTTGGGAAACACAGCAACCTATTTGTGCATAGCAAGGTCCCACTAAGACGAATGAATGAATGATCAAGGAACTGTTTGTCAGTGTTGGTTGAGGGGAGAATGCTGTCCAGGACACGATTCCTTGCTCCTCTTCGAATAGTGTCATGGAACCCTTTTACTTTCACTTGAGCAGGCAGATGGGGCCTCAGTTTAATATCTCGTCTGAAAGACAGCACCCCTGAGAATGCAGCTCTGAGGTGTCAGTCTAGGTTATGTGCTGAGGCCCCTTGGAGCTTGAACCCATGATTTTAGACTCAAGCATGAGCATTGCCAACCAAACCAAGCTCTCACATTGCTCAAGATCAGGTTCCAGGAATTGTTATGGCTGTCTTTAACTCACTGAGACAATGCTAGAGAAACACACAGATCTCGTAGAAGTCCATTGCTCAGACAGATCATTAAACTTTGTTTAAAAAGTAAGTCGCAGTCAGCAAATACCATTCTGGTGCACAACTCTAAAGGTAAAACAGATAGCAGGTTTTTAATTGTAAATATGTCCAGTAGGAAGTAATTATGGATAAAGCACTGGGTAATAATTCCCTTGGCAACCTGTCTCCCTGGTTGCAATGTTTCATCTGCTTTTGCTGGCACCTACACGCTATTGTACCTAATAGAATTTAGAGTTTAGAAGGAGGCCATTCGGCCCATCAAGTTTCTGCCAGTGTTAGCTCTATGTTTCCTTTTCAGTTCCTTTTGGACTTCTATGCCTTATTGCTGTACCTCATTCAGGTTCATGATTAGGGCAGTCGCCATGGCAGCATTCTGCAGTGTACTTTATACTATTACAATTTCCTGCACTCTCATTGGGGAATATTGTAAGATCCCCTCGTCCCCCCGACCAGTCCAAGCATCTAATGTATTGCTTTAGCATCCCAACTGTTTTGCAGCATGAGGATCCTAGTTCACGAAGGCACAGTGTTGTATTTGATCCTTGCTGGACTATGGGTGTTGTCCAGAGGTGTCAATGGCCATGGTTGCACCATGTAGCCTGTATCTATGAGAAGCTGGCTTTCCACCTTTTCTTCAAAGCTGTGTAGCATTTAATTATCTCAGAATTAAAGCATCATGTGTACTCTCTGGCAAGTGGGCAGTGACGTGTCATTTCCTGGCAGTGGTTGCATATCATTTGCATGCTGATGGGTAATGTCCTTGCCTATTTACATATGCCAAAGGATTCTTAGTAAGCTCACAAATAGCTATGTGTATACAATCAATAATACCTTGTACCTTGGTGAAAAAATGCAGTGTGGTAAAACTGTAACTGCTTCTCTTGCAGCTGCTTGTAATCCTTACTGAAGGGTATGCAAATGGTTACATGACAAAACAAGCCTTCAGTTGTGTGCTTAATACAGCAGTGGTTGGCAAAATGGTTGATTCCTGTGACATCCACTTTGGGTGTCTGGCAGGATGCTATGGCATGAAAGTTAAGGGGAATGATGACCTTTCTCTCCACTGGTTGTGCAGTGCAGATGATTGACTGTTCTTTGTAGACCATCATAAACAAAAGGCCAAGCTACCTGCTGATCCTGAGCCTCACAATACACTACAGCTCTGTAAGGTCAGGACAACTGCTTCTGTTTTAGGTGATCTGTTCCCTGGGGGAGTTTGGTCTGTGAATGGTGCAACTCCATAGAACTAAGGTCTCCCTCAAGCTCCTGCTATACTTGTTGGTAACCAATGACTGCATCTGTGATGTGGGAATGAAAACAGCACAGCATTAATCACTTCTGACAGTGCTCTTGTGAACCTTAGAAATTTTTCACTTTATTTTTTTATTATTCGTTCATGGGATGTGGGCGTCGCTGACGAGGCTGGCATTTATTGCCCATCTCGAATTGCCCTTGAGAAGGTGGTGATTAGCTGCCTTCTTGAACCCCTGCAGTCCATGTGGTAAAGGTTCTCCCACAGTGCTGTTAGGAAGGGAGTTCCAGGATTTTGACCCAGCGCCGATGAAGGAACGTCGATACATTTCCAAGTCGGGATGGTGTGTGACTTGGAGGGGAACGTGCAGTTGGTGTTGTTCCCGTGTACCTCCTGCTCTTGTCCTTCTAGGTGGTAGAGGTCAGGGGTTTGGGAGGTGCTGTCGAAGAAGCCTTGGCGAGTTGCTGCAGTGCATCCTGTGGATGGTGCACACTGCAGCCACAGTGCGCCGGTGGTGAAGGGAGTGAATGTTTAGGGTGGTGGATGGGATGCCAATCAAGCGGGCTGCTTTGTCCTGGATGGTGTCGAGCTTCTTGAGTGTTGTTGGAGCTGCACTCATCCAGGCAAGTGGAGAGTATTCCATCACACTCCTGACTTGTGCCTTGTAGCCACAGTATTTATATGGCTAGTTCAGTTAAGTTTCTGGTCAGTGGTGACCCCCAGGATGTTGATGGTGGGGGATTCAGCGATGGTAATGCCGTTGAATGTCAAGGGGAGGTGGTTAGACACTCTCTTGTTGGAGATGGTCATTGCCTGGCACTTGTCTGGCGCGAATATTACTTGCCACTTATGAGCCCAAGCCTGGATGTTGTCCAGGTCTTGCTGCATGCGGGCTCGGACTGCTTCATTATTTGAGGGGTTATGAATGGAACTGAACACTGTACAATCATCAGCGAACATCCCCATTTCTGACCTTATGATGGAAGGAAGGTCATTGATGAAACAGCTGAAGATGGTTGGGCCGAGGACACTGCCCAGAGGAACTCCTGCAGCAATGTCCTGGGGCTGAGATGATTGGCCTCCAACAACCACTACCATCTTCCTTTGTGCTAGGTATGACTCCAGGCACTGGAGAGTTTTCCCCCTGATTCCCATGGACTTCAATTTTACTAGGGCTCCTTGGTGCCACACTCGGTCAAATGCTGCCTTGATGTCAAGGGCAGTCACTCTCACTTCACCTCTGGAATTCAGCTCTTTTGTCCATGTTTGGACCAAGGCTGTGATGAGGTCTGGAGCCGAGTGGTCCTGGCGGAACCCAAACTGAGCATCGGTGAGCAGGTTATTGGTGAGTAAGTGCCGCTTGATAGCACTGTCAACAACACCTTCCATCACTTTGCTGATGATTGAGAGTAGACTGATGGGGCGGTAATTGGCCGGATCGGATTTGTCCTGCTTTTTGTGGACAGGACATACCTGGGCAATTTTCCACATTGTCTGGTAGATGCCAACGTTATGGCTGTACTGGAACAGCTTGGCTAGAGGCGCAGCTAGTTCTGGAGCACAAGTCTTCAGCACTACAGCTGGGATGTTGTCGGGGCCCATAGCCTTTGCTGTATCCAGTGCATTCAGCCGTTTCTTGATGTCACATGGAGTGAATCGAATTGGCTGAAGACTGGCTTCTGTGATGGTGGGGATATCGGGAGGAGGCCGAGATGGATCGTCCACTCAGCACTTCTGGCTGAAGATGGTTGCGAACGCTTCAGCCTTGTCTTTTGCACTCACGTGCTGGACTCCGCCATCATTGAGGATGGGGATGTTTGCAGAGCCTCCTCCTCCCGTTAGTTGTTTAATTGTCCACCACCATTCACGACTGGATGTGGCAGGACTGCAGAGCTTTGATCTGATCCGTTGGTTGTGGAATCGCTTAGCTCTGTCTATAGCATGTTGCTTCCGCTGTTTAGCATGCATGTAGACCTGAGTTGTAGCTTCACCAGGTTGGCACCTCATTTTTTTGGTATGCCCGGTGCTGCTCCTGGCATGCTCTTCTACACTCTTCATTGAACCAGGGTTGATCCCATGGCTTGTTGGTAATGGTAGAGTGAGGAATATGCCAGGCCATGAGGTTACAGATTGTGCTGGAATACAATTCTGCTGCTGCTGATGGCGCACAGCACCTCATGGATGCCCAGTTTTGAGCTGCCAGATCTATTCTGAATCTATCCCATTTAGCACAGTGGTTGTGCCACACAACATGTTGGATGGTGTCCTCGGTGCGAAGACGGGACTTCGTCTCCACGAGGACTGTGGTGGTCACTCCTACCAATACTGTCATGGACAGATGCATTTGTGACAGGTAGATTGGTGAGGACGAGGTCAAGAAAGTTTTTCCCTTGTGTTAGTTCGCCCACCACCTGCCGCAGGCCCAGTCTAGCAGCTATGTCCTTCAGGACTCGGCCAGCTCAGTCAGTAGTGGTGCTACCGAGCCACTCTTGGTGATGGACATTGAAGTCCCCCACCCAGAGTACATTCTGTGCCCTTGCTACCCTCAGTGCTTCCTCCAAGTGGTCCTCAACATGGAGGAGGACTGATTCATCAGCTGAGGGAGGACGGTAGTTGGTAATCAGCAGGAGGTTTCCTTGCCCATGTTTGACCTGATGCCATGAGATTTCATGGGGTCCAGAGTCAATGTTGAGGACTCCCAGGGCCACTCCCTCCTGACTGTATATCACTGTACCGCCACCTCTGGTCGGTCTGTCCTGCCGGTGGGACAAGACATACCCAGGCATGGTGATGGAAGAGTCTGGGACGTTGGCTGAAAGGTATGATTCTGAGAGTATGGCTATGTCAGGCTGTTGCTTGACTCGTCTGTGGGACAGCTCTCCCAATTTTGGCACAAGTCCCCAGATGTTAGTGAGGAGGACTTTGCAGGGTCGACTGGGCTTGGTTTGCCTTTGTCGTGTCCGGTGCCTAGTGGTCCGATGCCGGGTGGTCCATCCGGTTTTATTCTTACTGTGACTTTTTTTAGCGAGATTTTACAACTGAGAGGCTTGCTCGGCCATTTCAGAGGGCAATTAAGAATCAACCACTTTATTCATAAAATGAACTCACAAGTGTGACTGAGAGTAATGAACCATATCCTGGTATTTAACCTACCATGAGCAAAACTACAAAAATTTCTCCTGATTGACTTTTAACTGGAACTTAACAGAATGTAAGAAACATTTTTATTTAGGCTAACTTTCACAAATACAAGTTAGCATGGGAGTAAGACTGAGTAGAGAAAACAAAGGAAGAAAAATACAGTTTCATTAACTATCAATCTTGCTCATTTGTTTCCTTATGTCTACTTTTTTGTTAAACTTAACTTTTCAGAATAAAATATAAGGGATGGAATTCTCGGGGGGGAGGGGAGAACAACATCATGACCCCAAATGGAGGAGGTGGCTGCAGTTTGGGGCAGTGCCCTGATCCGTTGGGTTTCCACCTGTACAACTTCCACACTACATTGAGATAGTGGGAGTCTTCCCAGGCTTGCTCCCATTATATCAGAAGCTAGCTTTAATTACATTTCCGGGCTACCCTGGCAACTGCACCCAGATTACACTGAATAGGCCCAGTGGATCCTATGCCTTGTGGCATGGGTTCTGTTGGGTGCCTCCTGTAAACTGCAGACTGAAGAAGAGAATGATGATTAATCCCTGAAGGACTGATTACAATGGAATTGATGACCTACCACTTGGAGAAAATTTTGGAGGACTTTATATTTTGCCTTCTTTTGGACTGACTTGAGCCTTGAGTGCCACTTTTCAAAGCAGTATCCTGCTGCTGTAAATAATGCCTCTTTATCAGGGTAGGTGTCTCTGTTGTGCTACCACAGGCACAAGCCTTCCCTCCGAGTTTTGAAATGATTGTGACAGAATCAATGGCAGAACACGGTGGCAAGCAGAAATCCTGCCTCACTTCATTTACGTCCCACCTACACATTTTGCTGGATTTCTAGGTTATGGAATTCTAAATCTGTGTCATACCATCTGCCTTCTTTCTAGACTGTGATTCCAGCAGTGCTTTTAAGGGCACTTGTGTAACAATGGGGCAATCTTCAACTTTTACCACCTGGGCAGTAACCTGTTAGAGCAGTTTGCCTGCCCACATATCATCCCATTGAAACCAATGGGTTCTGCAACAGGCTGGCAATCCGCTCCCCCAGGTTACTGCCCAGGTGACAAAACTGAAAATTACCTGCAATGTTCCTTAATTTGCACTAACAGGCTTTGATGCAATGGCCACAATTGTTTTTTGATAATGACAAGAAGAAATGAACAATTACTTTAGAGGAGATTACATAAGGCAAGCCTAATCTTGATAGCTAATGATTCAGTACCACTTTAATAAATTTGAAATTTCAGTGATTGTTATTTAAATGATGCTATGTTAACAAAAAATGAACAAACACGCTTTTATACAGTATATACCGATCAATTTTATTAAATCTTAATTACAAGATACTTACAAAAATATTAATTTTTTGCTTCGTTATTTTAAACTTACAACTTCATGATGAAAATGTGCCTGCCATAAGGCATTAAAAGTCCTTGAATGATTTGCAGTGACGTTTAACGTAACTTAAAATGAATAATTTTAAACTAATCTGAGAAATACTTAGGATGTATATTGTCTTTTGCTATATGACGTCAAATGGTGGCAAATAGTTGGTTCACACATATTTTTCTTATCACTGACTAGACAGCATTGGTAGCTGATGCGAAAATAACACACAAATAAATTCCAGTGAGTACAAAGCAGATATTTCTGAAAGAGTCGCTGGTAATTGTGTTAGACGGTTGACTAAACTTTCTGGCTGGCCCAAAGGAAATCATAGCGGATGTTTTCCGTGTATGGTATTTCTATTATGTGACGTAAAAGGCTGAAAAATCTATGCAAGTGCTGTACTAATTAGTCGTGGTTGTTAATTGTTATTTCTGTTGGTTGCATTTACTGGTAACAAGTCCTTCCGTCAGCAGTGACGTGGGTTTACAGGATGGAAACTCGAAACTTTCGTCACTCCCTGTAATTCAAGGATTATGAGTATATTATGACACCCTAATCTCAAGCAGCCTTCCCACGTTTCTATTGTGTGGCATTTGCTAAATAAATATCCTTGTTCGACAATCAAAGGGGAATGCTGATGGGGAAACTGCATTCTTTTCTCTGTATCCTTTTGTCTTGGCTTAAATCCAGGCAATTACGTAAAATTAAAGGGAAGAATTCAGATTATTAGGTCCCCTGAGTGAGTACTAATGAGCATCATCAACACCCGCCTTCCTTTATGCGAAGCAATAGTCTGCTGTAGGATTTACAGCGCAGACGTGACAATAGAACAGCATTTATGTTACTGCTCGTCAACTGACACACTTCCACTTTGACATACAGACATAATACATCACGAAGCCCAAATAATATAATAGTATTTTAACAAAAAAAGGGACTGGATGCACAAGTTGAGACAAACTACCCAAGGCACGTTTGATATGCTCACAGAGTGGGTATATATTTTTAAGTAGTGCTACAATAATTTTAGAGGTTTTTTTTAGCTAAACAATTTCGAAGGTACTGGTTTCTGAAAAAAGTTCAGTGAGAATGAATGACACTTTCAATTCTTGAACAAGTACTGTCTTCATGAATATGTGATCAGCAAACCTTTTTATTTATCTTTCCAAACATGTGGCATAAATCAAACTAAAACATTGGGGTTATAGTCATGACAACAAATGCATGTCGTTATTCTGGCTATTTCCTTCCTCAAGCAATAAAATGTTTGGAAGCATTTTATCTGCTCTACAACCCTCCCCAAACTCTCTGGTCCTCTGTCTACAGCCTCTGTCTGCATCCCCCCACCACTTCCCTTCACCCACAATTGGCAGCTGTGCCTTCAGTCACCTATCCCTCTCTTTGGAATTCCCTTCCTAAATCCTGCTTTCCCTCCTTTCAGACCCACTTTAAAATTCACCTCTTTGACCAGGCTTTTGGTCACTCTTCCTCATCTTTTCTTTGGCTTGGCGTCTGTTTTCCTCATGCCTTGGTGAAGTACTTTGGCATCTTTTTCTACATTAAATGCCATGTATATGAATGCAAGTAATGTAGTCAGTGCCCCTTTATTTAATCTGACAAGTGGCTTTGTAAAGTTTGTCGCTATTTATTGGAATTAAAATGCTCAGGTTATATCTGTTGCATTCAAGTGGGAAGAGTACCCATTTAGTGAACCAAAGTGTTCAGGGTGCAACATAATTGAAAACATAAATTATGAAAAAGTTAACGGATCTCAGCCACAGTGATAGTAGAGGTGCTGCCTTTCACTTCAGCATCATTAGGCTAAGTCAGCCAGCATTCCCGCCCTGATCACTGTCTAATATTCCTGCAGGAAAGTATATATGCATGAATGTGAAGTGAGGACAGATTGTCCTTAATGCTTCCCGAGATGGAATAGACTGCTGACACTGACTGTCTTGGCTCGCTCGTGAAGGATGATACTGGAGGGCACCTATGGAACTGACTCACCACATGAGTCAATGCCTTAAGGAAAGGAGAGGCAAAACAGGAGGTGGAGAGCAATTGTATTTTCTGTTTCCATGCTGAATCTTTTGGGGACCTCGTGGGATGATAGTGACACTCGTGGAAAAGACTGCAATATCACTTGTGTAGGGAAGTCATTTTCTACACTCCATTCCTGTTTGCCATTATGTTATATAAAAGCAGCATTCCTCCAAAGTTGAAAAGTGACAGGAATGTTTTCTTCCTTCCAAAAAATATTAGTCTGTTTTTTGGTGATGACTGCCCTGGGCCCCACTGCCTCTGCATGTTACAGCAGCATGTCCCCTCCCCTAGCATCCTGGCACAATTTCCCCTAAGGTGGCATGGTTTAATAAGTTCACAGCTGTGCCTGTATCTAAATGTCCACAGAAGCTGATGAGGCTGGATAATGTGATGTGCTCCACTTAAAAAATAAAATACCATCAGAATGAATTGAGATAAGTAATGGTTTGTTTACATTTAATCCTTTTATGAGTGCTGATGTGTATACATCATGGAGAAATTCATTGAGCATTGAATAAAATGGTTAAATGAAGGTTAGGTAGCATAAATCTGTTGTTATATTTCAGTTGTAAACAATTTTACAACGCCAAGTTATAGTCCAGCAATTTTATTTTAAATTCACAAGCTTTCGGAGGCTTCCTCCTTCGTCAGGTGAACGATGTGAAAATGTGCATAGACAAATGTAATGGAATTTCATAGCATGCACTTGTCCAATGGAGGTCTCCTCGTTGTGATGATTCAACAACAGATTCACTTGGTCTGGGGACCCTGCCATATCTTACCAGGGATGGTGAGTCTGAGTTAGCAGACATTAATTTGAAGTAAGAATTGCAGTGGTATGAAACTATGCAATGTGTGTGTAACATTTCATAAACAGAAATTGTTTATAGTAAACTTAAGTTGCCTAATAAATTGAAATGTAAAATTTTTATAATGTGGAATTAAAGTCAGCCTCATAACTAACCTCCTGACCACAAATCTGCTTTTAGATAAATTGCTTTACTTCATTTTACACAATTAAAGCATAATGAAGCCAGCAAAGAAAGCAAGTGCGGAAACTGTCATTTCTTTCTAACAGCCAGGCGCAGCTAGACTTTAGAAATAAAAGGTGTTAATATTTGTCACGATGTTTTGCCATAATAGAGCAGTTGATTCTTAATTAGGGAAATTTCATCTATCATAGTCAACAATTATGACCTCCTGTATCATGGCTTGTCATGAATAATCAATGAGGGCTGATTAATATGCATGAGCAGCAGTCTATATAGTGTGCGCTGAAGCACGATACAACAGCTTGACTAAAGCAGAGCAGGAAGCGTGTTTCAGAGTGAGCAACTGAGAGTGAGAGGAAGGGCCAGTTGCTTTCTGTGACCTGGGCGCTCTCTGCTACCAGTGTGATTTGTCTCAGCTGAAGTGATTCACCTAGGTTACTTCAAGTGACACCCACATGAATGACAGTTAACTGAGCCATTTTAAGAAAAAGAACCGAACAAGGAAGGCTTTCTATCCATACTTTTCCAACATGGGGTGCAACTTGTGTTCTCTGCAGAAAAAGGAAGAGCAGTACAAACTGCTGTATGAAGTTTGCCAGGTAATCATGAATTATCAGATTTTTGTTTGTGTATGTGATAGGATATTAAACTAGAAAGTCTATTCATTGCCTGTTTGTGCACAATTTAAACTGGTAAGTACATGAACAGTTGGTGATGCAAACAAGATTTTCAGACAGCTATAACCTTATTTTTATCGTCTTTATTATTCAGTAGTAGCTATTGCCTTTTTTATTTTTATCATTGACCAATGTTAGCATTTGCTAATCTTAAAATTATTGAGTAAGGTACCATTTAATTGAGATTTTATTAATGTGTAAATATGTTGATATAGGTAGAGTGCAAATATAGATATCTTCCTGTGTATTTTGTAGATTTAACATATTGTGGAAATCAGTGTTTCATTTTTTTGTTTTGGTAGAGTCCGTGAAGTTTGGCATATAGTAATATGGCATATAGTGCATTAAGTATTTGAGCAGCAAGTCCTATAATAGTTATTAATGTACAGGGGATAAAAGATGAATAATATAATTTGGATAATTTCTCTCATAAGGTTTGCATAGTGCTATTTAGTTTTGGAGTTTGTGTCTTAATTTTCTTTAGCAGATTAACTTTAACAGTTCCTGCTTCTAAACTGTAGAGAAAAAGGATTAGGGTGCAGTTGTAGCTCTTCAGATACTTTATATCAGTTCAGATTAAGTTTATTCCTCCCCTTACCTATTGCAGTGTCTATATAGCAGCAGTTGGGGGCACTGCAGCTCAGGCTGGCAGATAAGACTGGCACTTACATTTAAAGTCTGTGCTTTACATTGTCCGAGTAAAACCTTTCCACTTACTGAAAATGTTACAGGCCGATGCATTAATAACAGCAATTTATATATGTTCTCTTCTAAATGTCCCAGTCATTCAGAAATCAGATTTTATTTTGGCTGCAAATTTACGTAATGATGAACATATTTGAATTGAACAATAATGGTAAAATGACACCTTTTGTCAGTACTAAAATGGTATTGCAATTAAAACTAGGACATATAGCTTTTTATTGTACAACAATATTAAAAATGCAATGAAATGCACTGCATTTGTAACATTCACTGTAAGGTTAAACTGTACCTGATCAGCCTTAACCAATCTCCTACTAATCAAACAGCAACTATACAGAATGAGTCCAATACTGTGGCAAATGCTCCAAAGATGCAAAATAGTTAGAGGCAGAGTAAACTGATGTTTTGTAGTAGAAGAGACTAATATTGCCTTATATGCTTATAGTATAGAAGGCACAGAAGGCAGACCTGTCTCTCCCTCTCCATCCTGTTCTTGGTTAGCTGCTGCACCTCTTCCCAGCTGACACCAGCTTCGAGGAGTGCCTTGCTAGAATATCCCTCAACACAAGATTAAGTCAACTGAGGAACGTGTGCTTCAAAAGTTGACTTGCTGGCAGTTCCTTTGTTCTTTCTTTGACTATACTCAGATGATCCCAAGTGAATATCTTGTTGATACTTGATGTCAAAAATACAAAGCTTTTCCCTGGAGTTTTGTCATTGGCCAGATTTCAGTAACAAATGGGAAGGTAGATAAGACTTTGCCATTGTCTTAAATGGTATGATCTTTATTTTGAAGGATAATTCAATATTTGTGCGGATGTAATCCAGTTTGTTTACAGCAGTAGCTGCGTTGCCAACCTGAGCTGCTAACTGTCTTGCAATAGATCGAATCGGGCCAGGACCTACTCCGTTAATGGTAGGGCGTTGGGGAGAGTTATAGAACAAAGAGATCTAGGAGTACAGGTTCATAGCTCCTTGAAAGTGGAGTCACAGGTGGATAGGGTGGTGAAGAAGGCATTCGGCATGCTTGGTTTCATTGGTCAGAACATTGAATACAGGAGTTGGGATGTCTTGTTGAAGTTGTACAGGACATTGGTAAGGCCACACTTGGAATACTGTGTACAGTTCTGGTCACCCTATTATAGAAAGGATATTATTAAACTAGAAAGAGTGCAGAAAAGATTTACTAGGATGCTACCGGGACTTGATGGTTTGACTTATAGGGAGAGGTTAGATTGACTGGGACTTTTTTCCCTGGAGAGTAGGAGGTTAAGGGGTGATCTTATAGAAGTCTATAAAATAATGAGGGGCATAGATAAGGTAGATAGTCAAAATCTTTTCCCAAAGGTAGGGGAGTCTATAACAAGGGGACATAGATTTAAGGTGAGAGGGGAGAGATACAAAAGGGTCCAGAGGGGCAATTTTTTCACTCAAAGGGTGGTGAGTGTCTGGAACGAGCTGCCAGAGGCAGTAGTAGAGGCGGGTACATTTTTGTCTTTTAAAAAGCATTTGGACAGTTACATGGGTAAGATGGGTATAGAGGGATATGGGCCAAGTGCAGGCAATTGGGACTATCTTAGTGGTATAAACTGGGCGACATGGACATGTTGGGCCGAAGGGCCTGTTTCCATGTTGTAAACTTCTATGACTCTATAATATTTCATTGCTGCATATTGTATTACAAGATAGTTATAAAGTAGTCTGTGTTCTGCATTGTGTCCACTATGTGTTCAAATTGTCATGATTCTTGCTATCTTTTGAGATCCTTAGTTCAATCATTGACCAATTTTATTGATATCTGTCAATAGTATGTTATCATACATAAAATCTCAATGTTTACAGTCCCTTTCACCTGAGTCCACTCTTTTTGCTTCTGTACATTATCAAGTCTACTGCTAGTCCAAATGATGGGTGACTTGACACATTCCTGCTGGACCCCAATTTTTATTCCAAATTATCCTCCTGTTCTATCCTCCATTTTCAACACAACAATCCATTCCATCATAGAGTTCCTCTGTGATATAATGTGTCGGAAAATCCATAATAATGTCAATTTTTGCCATAGTATATGTCTGTCTCGGCAATCAAAGACCTTTTCTAAATCGTCAAAATCAGTGACGAAGCTGACATCTCATTTGTTCATAGTTTCTCCACAATACTGTGGAGTACAAAAAGTTCATCATGACTTAATCTTCTGTTTCTAAATTGATCCTGTTCTTCGCACGTTCTCTTATCTGCACTCTTGCTAATCCTATTCAGCAGCATGATGTTAAATACCTTTCTTGAGACTAATGGTAAAGTTTCCCCCATCATGCAGCATGATATGTCTCCCTCTTTGGTAGCTTTGTTATGAGACCTTTCCTTCAGTCCATGAGATTCCTTTGTTGTAATCATGTTTGAAAGGTTAATTGTCCCTTTTGCAATTACATCTCCGCTATTCTTGATCATTTCTGCTGCTTTTTTTTTGCCAGTTGCCACTATCTTTCCAATCCACAGCTTGTTTATGATTTTCTTGACTTTTTCAAGTTCAAATGGCCCCAATTTTAGCTTGGGTTCTTTCATTGTTATATCTAGAATCTTCACTTTGCTTATGGATCAGACTATTCAGCTCTTCCTGACAGTAATCCCCCACCATTAAATCGTGTCATTCTTCTGTATTCAAAGTCAAACCTGCTCATGTCTTTTACAGAGAGCGACCTTTATCCTCCTCTGCCTGATAGAATTTTTGTTACCTTATATAGTCTCAACACTGTGTTAGGGCTATAGAATGTCCTCTTTGCCTGCTGCTTGTGTGCTTCTGCAGCTTGACTATCCATCCAATTCCTCTTGTCATTTCTTGGATTTTCTTTGAAATCCTTATCCCTATACAGTTTCCCCATTTCCATTCTTTCTAGGTTCTGGCAACTTTCAGCTTCCATCTTCAGTCTCCTCTTCTGTGTTCTGTCAGTAATCCATGTTTTTGTCCTTTGCGGCTTTATTGGCCTGTATGTCAAGGATTACCCAGAGGCCTTCAACATTCTAAAGTTAAGCCAATACTTGAAAGTAGTTCTGTATTTCTGCTGCAAAATTACCGCTCAAGTTTGAGACCTTTATTCTCTCCCAGGTGAATTATCTGTTTATTCTGTTCACTTTGTTTGCACCACTGAGTTTTACTTTGATAGTACTAGGTTGTGGTCACTTCTTAAATATGAACCTCTGTACTTCCATAAAAAATAGTTCATCATAAATTAATAGTTGGCATAGATAAGAAGTACATATCTACAAATATGATTCCAGGTAATAATTGCCCGCTTTACTTCCCAGAATTTTATATTTTCTGTAGACTGTGTTACAGTGTAAAACTGTGGCACTGTGTTGGAGTAAACCTCCAACCTGAGTTAGCAATGGTAACACTTTAAAATTCTGAAATGCATGTCATTTTTTTCCTTTTCATTCCTACGGTAAGTGATTGTGATTGTAACAATACTAATGCTGGTGGGAAAACTTGTGCTACCCTGCTTATCATTTCCCTGTGGATTTGCTGTTGTTATAATTTAAATACTCAAAATGCCTATAACTATTGGCCATGAATACCCTCCACCCTCAATGTGTTTGTGAAGTTATACCTGAAGAATACCTATTCCATCCACTTTATAAATAATTATTTTATTAGGTTCGTCTTGCATGTAGTGCATCTGTAAACTTGCATGTCTTGAGTTTTTCTTGCTGAGGACTCCACTATAATGGAGACTACATGAGGTACCTATGTTAATCAAAGAAAGGTCTATGGTTAGATTAATACCACCTTGGAACTTGCGCTGCCAACCTATTGGGGAAAATCAGAAAGCTGCTCATTGGAGCAACTGACCTGGCTTTCTCCATGAGCTCCCTGCTGCTTCTGGTTGTCAGACAATGTGGAAAACTAAATCGCAGGCATTGGTGCCACTTCACATCATGGGCAGATAGACAGTTGGGCTACTGCCAACAGGAACATCACTCCTGATGACCACAAGTGGGAAAATGATACTCAATATATTCAAAGATTTGAATGTGAAATAGATAACCTCACTTTTCAGTTGACATTGTTTTCAATTCCTTTGACAATGCAATTGATTCATTCTCAGCCACACACCTTGCATTCAGTCCATGGCACAAATGTTTATGCAAAAAGGGAATATAACTTTGGCAAAGTTTGAAGATGTGTATTCAGGATTTTGTACATCAGGTTTCAATAAAGCAGCTATAAACTATCATTATTTTAAACATATGTGCTGTTTGGGCATCTGGATGGTGCAGTGCATTAAAATCTCTGAGACCTGACTGCAAATCCAAAACTCTGCTGCCCAAATCCTAACTCGCACCAATTCCCGTTCACCCATCACTCTTCTGCTCGCTGACCTACATTGGTTCCCAGTCCTGGAATGCCTCGATTTTAAAATTCTCATCCTTGTTTTCAAATTCCCCATGGCCTCGCCCCTCCCTATCTCTGTAACCTCCTCCAGCCCTACAACCCTCCGAGATCTCTGCGCTTCTCCAATTCTTGCCTCTTGCACGTCCCCAATTTTAATCACTGTACCATTGGCGTCCGTGCCTTCAGCTTCCTAGGCCCTAAGCTCTGGAATTCCCTTCCTAAGCCTCTCCGCCTCTCTACCTCTCTCTCCTCCTTTAAGATGCTCCTTAAAACCTACCTCTTTGACCAAGCTTTTGGTCATCTGTCCTAATATCGCCTTATGTGGCTTCGGTGTCACATTTTGTTTCGTCGCTCCTGTGAAGCACCTTAGGATGTTTTACTACATTAAAGGCGCTATATAAATGTGAGTTGTTGTTGTTGCTGTAGGCTTTTGGAATGAAGGTCTCCTAAGTCTGCTCGTTGTAAGGATCCTACATGAAATAAGTTTGGACAGTCTCAACCTCGTTCCTTATGGATGTAGGGCATCGGCACAGAACTGCCCCTAATTTGGTACTAGTTTGAGTAAATGTCACACTGGTGCAGTAGGGGTGTTCTGAGTTTGTGATTAAGGCATGTTGTTGGGGCAGAGCAGAGAAAGCTTTACTCTTCATCCCAGCTAAAGGAAATGGCTGTGCTGACACAGGGCTCAGGAGCAAAAGAAGCTTTTTTTAAAAAAAAGCATGAAACAAATTATATTTAACAAAGCCAAAGAGCTGCTTTTCAATTATTAAAGTTTCCAAATGAAGCATTAGTCAGACCTATTTTCTGACCCCCTTTTTGATTACTATATTTCTCAGATGCAGTTACTATACGCTTAATCAAATTTATTTCGATCTATCAACTGGCCAAACTTCACTTTGAAAAAGATGCCTCGAATTGCTGGCAGTTGCTTTCTGTCAAAATACACTTTCTAGACCACATAAAGGAAAATTAATTTTACTCATTGATGGAACTAAGTGAAGTGCTTTAAATCCACTTGATCATCACTTGCAGTTCCCAAAGTGGAAATTCTTTGAAGATAATAACACTAACATTTTATAAACTGCATCAGTTTATTTTCAATAACTTAGGGATACCTTCCTGATTTTATGAACTTGATTTACAAGTGTGATATCTATTTAACTGGAAAAATATGACTCATTCTGATGTGCAGCCACACTTGGAGGTTACTCTGTCTGATCTGCATACTACACACACACTCACAATATTGATTGATCTTGTAATGAAAGGAAAATTACTTTTGTATGGAAATTAGTGAACCCATGTTTTATGTACAGTTTGAAATGTGAAGCCCTCGAAAGTAAATCGTGCTGAACTGCACTTAATCTAAAGCATGTTTGTAATAATCCATTAATTACATCAATCACTACAAATGATGTTCTGAATGTAAAGTAAAATTCTGAATAGCAGAACGCTGGATAAGTTGTTACTCTGTGGTCTTGGACACCTTAATGGCCCTCATTTGCTGGAGTGGAATGCCAATCCACACTCCACATCACTGAAACAGACTGAATAGGTTTGGTTGTACATTTTACAAAATATAATGTTTAGTCCTAACTCATTATTTTTCAACCCTTTGAATTGTTATAGCCCAAAAATGTTGCAAACAGAAAGATTAGCTAAAATAACAATACTTAATAAAGTTTGAGATACATTTCCTATGTAGGAAGCTTGGTTATTTTCAGTGAAGTCAACTCGTATAAGTCAATATTGCAGTATCTTGTATATTTATTTTAAATAACTGAATCACTTTTTTTTAAAACCGCATATGTGGGCTCTCCTGATGGGCTAATAACATGGTACTGATCCATACAAATCACAAAGATCCCAGGTTTGACATCTGGTCTACGTGAGCAAGCTGATCTCAGTCAGGCAGCAGTGGTAGCGCTGGAGTTTGCCTTAGTGTCCCTGAGCAAGGGGTTGAAAATATCAGTCAGGGTTCCCACTCCTGACTGCTATCCATTGATCCCTACTCGAATGTGAGTACGTATGGACATTGGGCGAGGACAGAGTCTGGATCGGCTCTAGTTCTCCACATGGCCCAACATCCTGCCGATACTCGTCGTCTAGGCTCACAAAGGAAGACTGGTCAGTTTGGTTATGTGCTGTTGGGTGGCGAGCACCTGTGGAACCATATATCGGCATAGGTCATCAGAGGAGGGAGAAAAGTTGGGGGGAATGACTAACAGACCTGATTGAAAACAATATTACTTTTATGTTTGCCATGTGCTAAAGTCCTTCTGCTAGTTAAGTGTCATATATTTACTCAATTACATCACATGAATAATTTGTAGCAAGAGAATGTGGGCACTTCTTGGACATCATTCATTGCACAGAAATTGGTCTGTAATGGCACTCGGACTATAGACTTTGTTCTTTTGTTAGTTTCAATCAGTGTAATAGCTCTAAATATCACCATGTTTTCTTGAATGGCATAAAGTAATGAAACAGAAATTATACACGTTTTTGTATGTTAGACAGCTGTAACTATTTTAAGTGGAGTTTTAAAGTACGATTAAAAGTATAACAAATAATTTACACAAGAGAAAAACCACAGTTCTTAACCATTAACTTTACATAGCCCTGAAAATAAATTGTAGACAACTTGCGAAACACCTTAATGAAGAGACTTTCTGAAAGTATCTATGGATGAGACAGGGATAAAGCCTGATCTCCTGTATATTTGATCCTCTTTGTATAGCCTATTCTAAAGACTTACGGATCAAGACTCACTGGACCTGCTGGAATTGCAATTTATTGAGGTATTCGTTTCCCAGCAAAATAAAAGCTTTAGTGTTGTGTCGGAAATGCTAACATGGCCAGTTCATTTTGGCCCAGTTGACGTTGATCAACAAAATCTTTAATACATTCTGCACTATTTAAATTTGAAGCTATGCATTCTAGAGTGGTTTTGTCATCTTGTAACTTGAAATAACTTAAATCTGCAATATTGAAATGAAGTGTTAACCTTCAGCCCTGGTTGATTCCACAGTGTCAGCTATTTGGACTGAAGGCTTCTGGTTCATAGAATAGTCACAAAGATATTCTCCTACATGTAAACAGAATCAGAACTCTGAACATCTTCATTTTTCTTTTAACCTGACATGTTGTTAAGGGCTGTTAACCATCTTATGGAAATGTTTACAATTAGTAGATACAATTGATTTAGAGAAATAATTGCTCAGTGCTTTCCCAATACACATTAAAAATTTCCAAGAACCTTTTGTACTTTGAAACTCCAGTGGTTGCTTTATCCCATTATTCTGAGCTTTCATGTTGAATTATGCACTAAGTTCTCTTGTTCATTGATTTTGTGAGGTCCATTAACCCAGTTCTGTAAAGCAGCAGAATGTAATGTACAGTAATTGTTTTGTATGATGATATCAACAATTTGTTAGCAGAAAAAAACACTTGCACATACATTCAGGATTTGATACACAAGATGTGGTAATGTCAATCATATGTTTATGTAGTATGTTCACTCAGATATTTAACAATGGATGTGTTTGAATGTGAAACAAATGATTAGGATTCTCATTTTTATGCCTGATGGGCAGACATGACATTTGATGTGTGAAATTGTGAATCTTTCTTACGTTGCACACATCAACAAGCAACTGTGTCGCCTGGCTTATGCTATTACCACCTTACCCTAATTGATGCACACATGGCCAGGTGCATTTCTGCTTCATTAGGTTCTTAACTTTACAGATGGTTATTGTATCAGATTTGTCAGATCATCCTTGTTTTCCTTCTGTTTTCTGGAGCTGGCTTTGTCAACTCCACCTGGCACTAGTGGTTTCCAATTCTTGCAATAAATCTAAGGAATTTTACTGGTTGTCTGTATTCCGCGGCTTTAGTGAGCTAATACATCGGGCACAGTCAATTAAGTGAAAATTTTCAACCCCTCCCATTATCACCACTACTACTTTGAACATAACACAATTACCTGAAAGTAGGCAGGTATTTGTTTAAACAAGGTAATGGTTCACAAGGGCTTTCTTTCTACACAGGGTATTTAATTTCAGCTTTACAGCCACTGATTTACTTTAGCTACAGAAAAGACTCTGTTTGACTGGCAGGAGACCTGTAATCTTCAGAAACTGCCCTTTAATGATGGTGGCGCCTGTCTATAGCTCAGAAGTCCCTTTCTTAATTGGACATTTGCGAGAAACTAGCAATTGAAATTTTCCTCCTGAGTTGACCATGAATAATTTATGTGATCCAGTGACACATGAAAAATAAAATGCTTAGTTTTGATTACTAACTTCATTTAAGGATTCTAAATGTATTCCTACTTATTGTTCAGGCTAAAATTGCAGTGTTTTTAGTTGCTGAGTAGAGTTTTATTATTTTTAGTAGCTATAAAGATAGATTAGCAACACCCAGGGGAGTGAAATTCATATCTTTGCCAAAATTGGTAAATTAACTAATTTCATCTACCCCTCTCTACATTCTTGCAATCCAATGTAGTTTGACGTGGAAAAGGTTCAAATAGCACATTTAAAGCATAATAACCAGCAATTCAAAGATTCTATCACAAAATCAAGTTTTTTTATTTTACATACTTCTTTGTGAAACCTAACAACTCTGTAGAGAATCAGACTTTGAGACAGTTGCATTAAAAGTTGTTTGATTTTATGTCATAACATTTTACATAATATTTAGAAAGAGTCCTCAGTTTGCTGCACATTTCATTAACACTTGAAAGAGTTAATTGTTTTCATCATTAGCAAATAAAACAAGCAGAAGGATATTTCTAAAACAGCACTCTAATAACTTCACAGGAGCAGGCTACGGCTCTGTGTATCTTAACATCACACATACTCTATTTTATTGTATGCTGCAACGGTACAACTTAAAATGTCACATTTCCTGAAGATATAATATGAAAGAATGATTTTGTGAACAGTATGAGAGGTTAAACAAAGTGATGTAAGTACCAAGGCCTCATAGCACCAGTAACACTGTCTGTCTGAATTCGAACCCTTGAAAGTAAAAAGGTAGGCTGACTGACTGACACAGTGCCTGAGAGAGCCATTAAATTGCCTCATGATTTTTTAAAATATCGTAATTATGACCATTGATAGGATTTTTTCTAATTCCATCTTTAATCAATCTTCATTTTTTTTTCATAGGCAGGTTCATATTTCAGTCACTTGTAAATGGCACTGGTACATCTACACATCTGTCCAATGTACAGAAGCAGGTGGTAGAAGGTCACAGGGGAGGGAAAATTGGAGTCTGTCACTCACAGCCACTCAGATATTAGACAGAGCCAGAAAAAGAAATCAACGGAGCACAGAAGAAAACCACGGCTCTGAAATTCCGTGGGGGCTCCACCGATCTCCTGCCATTACTCCAGCCGTTCACACCATTTCCTTGCAGTCAATCTCCCACCAGAGTTACACTGGGTGACTAGTAGAACCCCCATGGAATTTCAGGACCTACCTGTGACTGTATGGCTCACTTTATCAATAGAGAACAGCAAGGTCAGTTTTAGCACACAGGAGATCTCATAGGTTAAGGCAATTGTTGCAAGTTGTTTCAGCAGAAATAGTCATATGTTCAATTGATTTCCCCCACCCTCCCAAACTTGACATGTTACAGTCTTTTAAGGAATATACCAAGAAGCTTCACAAGATACACCTTTGTGAGCCTTAGCCAGGTACTTGCTAGTTTTTTTATAAAAAAGAATAAACTTAATCTGCACTAGATATTTTGAGTTTGAGCACTTCATATATGGGTGGGGAGTCAATGGTTGCAAGTCATCTGAGCACTGTTAACAGTTGTTGTAGATTGCAGATTTGATATCTAATGAAGGTTTTTTTCCCCCTTATGCAACCATAGGGTGAATTTTTACAGGGGATCTCCCACTCATCTGCCGGAAGAGCAGCAGAAATCCCAGAAAAACTGTAAATGCCGTTTTTCCAGGCTTTCTGCGGCTATTCTGCTGAAGTTACAGCCAACGAGCCGGAGAACACCCCATAATTTCACCCCTTATATGTTTTCTACTTTTTTGTGACGTTCCCCTGGAATCTTCATTTTAATGCAGTTTCCAAACACCTTTTTAGACTCTTTTTTTTTTAACTTTAAAGTCAGTGGGGGTAATTTTGACTTTGACTTCAACGGAAATGAAAATCGGGAGACATATATGACGGGCGGCTAAATCGTTATCGCCCATTTTACACTATCACCGAAAGTCAAAATTACCCCCAATGAATCGATCTACCATGGTGTGATTCACTCATTGCTGTAATTCAACAACATTTACTGATACTGAAAGAATCTGGACTAATGGGCTATCAGATGATTTCATCATTGATAAATGCATCCACAGGATAATCTATTTTAAGAAAAAAGTAACTGAAGCTTCATTTCAGTTACTAAGTATTAATATTTATAATATTTTCTACCACTTTGCAAAACTTGCTTAAGATACAAGTAACTTTGTAGTTTCCTCCCCAAAACTGTTCTTTCCAGATATTTACATTTTAAAATATAGATAAGTCACCCGGTCCGGATGGGATGCATCCTAGTTGCTGAGGGATGTAAGCGTGGAAATTGCGGAGGTACTGGCCATAATCTTCCAAACATCTGTAGATACGGGGGTGGTATCAGAGGTTGGAGAATTGCAAATGTTACACCCTTGTTCAAAAAAGGGTGTAAGGATAAACACAGCAACTACAGGCCAGTCAGTTTAACCTCAGTGGTGGGGAAACTTTTAAAAACGATAATTAGGACAGAATTAACAGTCACTTGGATGAGTGTGGTTTGATTAGGGAAAGCCAGCACGGATTTGTTAAAGGCAAAACATGTTTAACTAACCTAATAGAGTTTTTTATTGAGGTAACAGAGAGGGTAGATGAGGGCATTGCAGTTGATGTGATGTATATGGACTTTCAAAAGGCGTTTGATAAAGTGACGCATGGTAGGCTTATCATCAAGATTGCGGCCCATGGAATAAAGGGGGCAGTAGCAACATGGATAAGAATTGGCTAAGGGACAGGGAACAGAGAGTAGTGATGAATGGTTGTTTTTCGGACTGGAGAGAGGTGTATAGTGGTGTTCCCCAGGGATCAATGCTGGGACCACTGCTTTTCTTGATATATATTAATGACTTGGACTTGGGTATACAGGGCACAATTTCAAAATTTGCAGATGACACAAAACTTGGAAGGGTAGTAAACGGTGAAGAGGATAGTGAAAGACTTCAAGAGGACATAGACAGGCTGGTGGCATGGGCAGAAAAATGCGAAGTGATACATTTCGGTGGGAAGAACGAGGAGAGGCAATATAAACTAGAGGGCACAACTCTAAAAGGGGTACAGGAACAAAGGGATCTGGGGGTTTATGTGCACAAATTGTTGAAGGTGGCAGAGCAAGTTGAGAAAGTGGTTAAAAAAGCATATGGGATCCTTGGCTTTATAAATAGAGGCATAGAGTACAAAAGTATGGAAGTCATGATGAGCCTTTATAAAACACTGGTTCGGCCACAACTGGAGTATTGTGTTCAGTTCTGGGCACCGTACCTTAGGAAAGATGTGAAGGCCTTAGAGAGATTTACTAGAATGATTTCAGGGATGAGGGACTTTAGTTACTTGGATAGACTAGAGAAGCTGCGGTTGTTCTCCTTGGAACAGAGACGGTTGCTAGGAGATTTGACAGAGGTATTCAAAATCATGAAGGGTCTAGACAGAGTGGATAGAGAGAAACTGTTCCCATTGGCGGAAGGGTCAAGAACCAGAGGACATAGATTTAAGATGTTTGGCAAAAGAACCAAAGGTGACATGAGGAAAAACTTTTTTGCACAGCAAGTGGTTAGGATCTGGAATGCACTACCCGAGGGGGTGGTGGAGGCAGATTCAATCATGGCCTTCAAAAGGGAACTGGATAAGTATTTGAAAGGAAAACATTTGCAGGGCTATGGGGATAGAGCAGGGGAGTGGGACTAGCTGGATTGCTCTTGCATAGAGCCGGCACGGACTCTATGGGCCGAATGGCCTCCTTCCATGATTCTGTGAAATATTTTTGCTATGCCTCTCACAGTGGATTTGCAGTATTTTCTTAAGATGCAAGTAATTTATTTTTATTAACTTTCCATTCATTCCTTCTTCTCCCCAAACCTTTCTTCATTGTCATTTACACAATTAAAACAAGTCCTCCTTACTTCACGTGGGGAATTTGTAGTTCATGGTAAAGTTATCAGCATAGCACTACATGCAAGGTGTTTCTTACTGATGAGTCTCGAATAACCAGCAGCTGAACAGGCAGTCAAGTTATTATGTTACATGTAAGGTGTCCTGCTCCCTTCTACCTTACACCGTTTCTTGGACCCCGGAATTACAAGAACAAAATTGCACGTGACAAACAGGCTTTGGCTCAACCCAAACTTGTTAGTTTATTAGACCAACAAAGCCCCAGTGCAAACCCTTCTATGATTTGACTGAAATTTACAATCACCCATCTGGCTTATCGTTACCGATGCTGATCACAGGCCTGGACCTGGAAATTACCGGTTTCCGTCCTCCTTCCCTTGACTGCAGCCTCCGCAGTGGTTTGCCTGGAACTTGCAATCACCCAATTGGCTGGTCGTTGCCGATGTTGATTGTCGGCCTGGATCTGGAGGTGACTGGTCTCCGTCCCATCTTCACCTGACTGCATCCTCCATGTGCTGCTGTTGTACCTTCTTAAAGTGTTCCAGTCATGCAAACCCCTACCTGGGCCTCATCTGTGGTTTCAGCTATCAATCTGTTGGATTGCTTGACATTCACACCTCTTCATCTGGGCATCTCGGTGATTCAAACTCCTTAGTTGTGCAGAGCTGTGAGGTCGAGAGACAACTCCTTATCTCCTCCCCAGCTACCTGCACAGCATCAGGACAATGCGGTATTCCTCACTGTGATGGGCCCTTGGCTCACAGCATGGTTTAGGTGTGAAAGGCCTTCCGTTCTTGTCCGATGATGTGGAGATGCCGGTGATGGTCTGGGGTGGACAAATGTAAGGACTTGCACAACACCAGGTTATAGTCCAACAGTTTTATTTTAAATCACAAGCTTTCGGAGCTTTCCTCCTTCGTCAGGTGAGTGAAGGGTTCGAAAAAAGAACCCTTCGCTCACCTGACGAAGGAGGAAAGCTCCAAAAGCTTGTGATTTAAAATAAAACTGTTGGACTATAACCTGGTGTTGTGCAAGTCCTTACATTAGTTCTTGTCCGAGACTAGGTTCAGTTTGATTATACATTGTCTCGGTGTTAATGTGTCTTCGCCAGGGGATCATTGTTTGATGTAAATTAGTATCCGAAACTGATCATGGGCTGGAGTCTCTTTGACTGGCACCTGGAGTTAACTGTTTCATATCTCGCAGCCTGTTCCATGTCTTGCAGTTTTACAGTGTTTTTACAGTATTTTCCATATTTGTAGTCTTACAGACCCTCCTTTAATATCTCGTATACACTAGAGATATTACTTTGGTGCTTCTCCTCCACTCTCAGGTGCATTGCCGGTTTCAGCCAAACCTTACATTTTTTAATCACACCAATACATTTGGTCTAATCATCCCAAATCCCCTTTTCACAATCTTACTCGTTTTTCCTTCTTAGCCTTTCCTTTTAGTTTACAGAGCAGTATCAATAAATACAACACAATAATCAATTGCACAATCACTAATACTTGCGATGTGATTCGAATCCAAGACAGGACCTCAATATTGAACCCAATATCCCACCAAGGAGGGGTAACTATTTCTTCAATTTCATCCCTCACTTCATTATTCTGTTGCTGTAGCATATAGTAATGTCTTTGTGAAAGTTCTACGTCCTTTACCAGTTTAGTCAAGAGTTCTGGTAATGGTGGGATATCATCCAAAGCGCGATATGTATTCCTGGAGGTTCGGCAAAGTACCGTTAATTGTGATATTGATTGAGGTGTAATCCGCGATAGAGATTATCCTTTCCTGTGCTACCTGGACCTCCACCTGGGGTCTAAAGCAAAAGGTAGAATCTAGGTATTATTGTGTACCCTATATCGGCTTTCATTAGTGGTGACACAGTAAGTTCCATTACCCTTATACGCAACCCGGGGTGGGACACGGCCCTGAGCCATTATTTCCATAGTACAGTTGATAGGCTGTCCGCTCCCAAATTCGAACCCACATACTGGCTGATCGAAAAGATTCAGGTGGTATGGGCACAGCACCACATGTGTACCTCCTCCCTGGCATCCCTCCAGATTGGTTCCGGTTATAGAGTTTCCCATTTTAACCACATATGGAGGGGTCTTATGATGCCTTACATGTACCCCATTCCGAATAATGCCGACATTCTCTACCCGGTACACCAGCGCAGGTCGTTGTGACTGATCCATCACCAGCATCCAGAGGACTATTCCCATTACCGTTTGTTTGTTATGGCCATGGTTGACCGGGACTGGGTATGCTTCGGAGGCCAACCGTAACTAACACTGATTCATTCGGTTGCTACATGCACTTGTAGCACTTAGGTGTCTGTTGCCAATCCATGACGGTACACGACCTTGTTTTAAACCCTCCAGATTACTGCGCCCCTCGTTTAACAACCAGGCTCCATGCATGACACACGTCATTTCGGGCGGCCTGGTCCAACGCATTTCGGTCCTCTCTTATTAATTTATTTATTGTCTGGGTGTGAGTTTCCAACTCAGCTATTATTTCCTTCAAGTGCATTGTCATTACTTGCAACTCTGGTCTCTGAATATTATTACCCTCCCCCTGTATTTCCTTTAGCTGGTCCTTTAGGGTATTCATCTGCATTTGCAGCTGAGCATTATCCATACTGTTGACCAGTGACGTCCCTGTATTAAATACCATGGCCGTGACATTGATCAGTCCCCTTTTTCGTCTCCTCATACCTGGGTGACTGATTTTTACCAGTTTCTATAAATCTTCCCGACACTCGTCCCCACAGTCGTTCTCATAAAATTGCTGGAACATTTCCTTTAGCAGTTTCTCATGCAACCTCTCCGTTTCTGGTGGACATCACCTGGACAACTGTAACTCTGTTAAATTGAGAATGACCGAGGCTACCTCGTAATGCACATCGTGATACACCACTTTCCCTGTTGGAATCAACACCATCCCATTTCTAGGTCCAGGTGTCGTTACAGGACACTTAACCTCTATATCCCGAGTCTTTGGAGTTTTTGGTGGGGACTTGATTTCGTGCGTGACCAGTTCGGTAGCATTGACTATCCCTGGAGGATCGAAGACCACACATGAGTCAAAACTCTGGGTCCAATTCATTCCTGACCCGGAGTCTTACCATTGTTGTTTAAAAGCAATGGTGAACCCTTCTTGACATTTATGCCTCGACCCGACCAGACACACATAAACTCCTTGCTCCCTCTTCCACCATTTGTCCCAATGCAATTTTACTCCTTCCTTAGTTCCACAGTCCGTCTGTTTGAGTTATTACCCAATTTTTCCCAATCCGTGGATGCAACACCTTTCTTTTCGTCTGTCTTTCATAACCACCACCACCATCCCATGGAGGTCTCCCTTGGCATTCTAGACAAATCCCTCTATCCTCCTTCATCTGTACCTTGCTGGTTGTGATATTTACTTTTGGACAGGACACCGATACTTCCCTAATTTTGTACCGGTTTGACCTGAGTACTTGGTGGAATTTGACCCTAGCCAGCCTGGCCAATTCCCATCATGGGAGTATGTATCTGTACCATTGTTACCTCGTGTCGTCCCCTGCTTAGTTACTGTGGGACCGATTCCTCCCATACATCCGTAAACGAGAGACATCTCGATGTTCCCCTGGCTCCCCTGCCCTGCTCCAATTTGGATCACCAACACATTCAGCCACAGTGTCTCGCGTCCTTGGTTCGACTCGCTTCTTCAAAAGAAAAATAAAATACGAAGCACTGCTCTGTGAGGGGTCTTCCCTTCACAGGTTTGACTAAAGTTATTCATATATTTACATAGTACGGGTTAATCACCGCTTTCCTTTTTCTTTCCCTCGAGGTTTGGGCTGCTTGGGGCCCGGGGGTGGTGCAGGAGGAGGCGTCCATGGCACCATAGGCTGAGGTATCTGACTACTCCTTCTCACTGCCCCTTCCCCTGAGTTATTCTCATCATCCCAGGAGAAAGGCTTACACTGATCAAACTCATGATCGTTCCCTGAGCTTTAGTTTGTTTTGTTCTCCTCTCTTCGGGGTCATAGAGCTTGCACAGGTTAATATGGAACCATTTTACCCATTTCGGCAGTTGTACCACATATACCATGGGACTTGCCTTATCCACAATACTGTACGGCCCTTTATACAATGGTTCAAATGCTCCTATTCTCGTATAATTTCTGATCATGACCTGGTCCCCTACTTTCCATTCCTGCGCTTTCCACGGTTCCAACTGCATTTTATTTTTTGGTGCTGTTTTCCCATGTTTTTATGCTGCCTCCCACTCAAGCTTCCGTAAAGTATCATGCAGATTCCTCACAAACCTGTCTCGGGTGACCTCCTTAGTCTGCGTTTCTGTGAGGATCGGCACCAGCACATGAGTCGGAGTCCTCATTGACCTCCCTGTCATCAGCTCGTGCGGGGAATGTCCCGTACTTTTAGAGAGACTGGCCCTGATGTTCATTAGGACTAGGGGCAGGACCTCATCCCACTTCTTCGGGTCCTCTCCTATCTTTTTCCTAAGCCTCCCTTTTATAGTACGGTTCATTCTCTCTAATATACCCGATGATTAGGAGTTATGGGCCACATGCCATTTTCCCTGTATTTCTCAGAGCTTCAGGATAGCCTGCATAACCTGTCCAGTGAAATTATTTCCCTGATCTGATTCTACTATCTGGAGCAGTCCCCATCGGGTGAACACTTCCCTCACCAGAATCCTAGCCGTGTTTAATGCCATGGCCGCCCTACAAGGGAAAGCCTCCACCCACTTAGAGAATGTATCTACCAGCACCAGACAATACTTATGGCCCATTTTTGTGTTGGGCAGTGGCCCAATGAAGTCTATTTATGTAGACTGCTATGGTCCCTCTACCATCCTAGTGTGTCCCAACGGGACCTTCGGCTGGGGTCTGGATTAATTGCAGCACACACTGAACAGTTATTATAATATTCCTTTACATCCTCCCTGAGGTGGGGCCACCATCCCAGTTCCTCTACTTTCCTCCACTTCATTTCTGGTCCTGAGTGTCCGGCTCCTGGACTCCCATGAGCTAGCTGCATGAATTCTTCCCTGTACTGCGTGGGCAAATCCACTTACCTCCCTTAAACAACATTCCTTCTTTAACTACTATGTCTGCTGCTCCAAAGGGTCTCTCACTCGGTTCCCCACCTTCCTTTTCCCTAATTACCGCTTTTAGTATCACATTTTGTGTTTGGACCTGTGTCAAGTCTGGGGGCAATTTCACCTCTTGGTGTCCCTCTCTTTTCCTTATGGCCGTAACTTGCCCAGATTGGTACGGGTCCCAAGGTAGTCCTTCCATGGCCCCCTTTTTGGCCAGTTCATCGGCCTTCTGGTTACCTTCCCACTTAGGCTTCGTTTTTGAATGTGCCGTAACCTTCTGAATGTAATAATCCTTCTGGTTATTATCCGTGACGTTTAAGATACTTTCCAACAGAGGGGCCATTACCAACGGTTTCCCATCTGGAGACTTAAAACATCGTCTAGCCCATAACGCCAAATATTTGGTGCAGGAGTTGCAGGTGAACATCAAGTCCGAACATATGGTATGGGGGTTGGAAATTCGTTGGGGTGCGTTACTACGTAGGCCGCGGCCGCCAGTTAGGCCTGCTGCGCATTCAGTGTGTCAGGAGGTTTTATGGCCCTTTCTATTCCTGTCTCTGGGTCATAAATCCTACACCCTGTCCTACGTTCTCCATTTGTTATTGAGCTGGACCCATCCACATAAATATCCCTACCTGTCTGGTGTTCCCCTGCTCGGAATCCCACATCTACATCCCACACTCCCTCTACTGAACACACATGATCCATCCCCTGATAGACCATGTTCGGGGCTAGCGTTGGTTCCCCATATCTCTCCACTTTCAAGTTCGTCTGAGAGCAACAGCGTCCAACAGGCTATTCGACTGCTGCTCGCTGTTCCATCTTTCATTCTACTATCCAGTAATATTTATGTCGGGGTATGGCAGGTCAACAGGGTCACCAAGGATGACCCCGTGAAAGTGTTTGATGGCCCAAAAGGTCGCCAAGAGATGTCATTCTCAATTCGAGAAGCCCCTTTCTACGTCTGTCAGGACTCGGGAGGCATAGGCACCGGTCTCAACTTGTTGTGGCACTCTTGGATTAAGACTGCGCTCAAACTGTCCCCAGTCGCTGCTACCTCCAGGTAAAAGTCTTGGTTCCTGTTTATCGCTTCTAACGCGGGTACAGTTTGTAGGGCTTCTTTTAGGCAAGTGAGTGCCTCCTGGCAACTTTCATCCCATTCCCATTCTACCCTTTTCTAAGGAGCCTAAGTAAAGGGGCTGCTGTGGCTGCATAGCCTTCAATGAACACCCTGCAGCATCCCGTTATTCCCAGAAAGGACCTTACTCCTGCGGGGTTGGCAGTTCCAGAACTGCCTTTCTTTTTGCCCTGTCTATAGCCCTATCTCCTGCTCGAATCATCAGTCCTAGAAATTGCACCTCCTCTTGTCCAATTTGGGCTTTCTTGGGATTCACTCAGTAATGGCCCGTGATCCTCCATACCTTCGGAGAATAACAACAAGTCGTCCACATACTGGATTAGCTGGTTGGGCTGACTGAAACTCTTTAACGCATCGGCCATACCCTGGTAAAAAATTGAGGGACTGTTATGAAAACCTTGTGGGAGACACGTCCAGGTGTACTGTTGTCCCTTGAATGTAAAGGCGAATTTATACTGATCCTCCCATCTCACAGGGATCGAACAAAACCTGTTTGATATGTCAAGGACGGTAAATATCATTGCCTTTGCGGGGATGCTTCTTATCCGATCTGCTGCTGCTGCTACAGTAGGCTCACAGGCTGGAATATTTTTATTGAGAACCCGGTAGTCCACCGTGGCTCTCCACGACCCTTCATGGTTGCCAAGTTCTGTAAGGTGTTCCATTCCCTTCCACCTTACACCGGTTCTTGGACCTCGGAATTACAAGAACAAAATTGCACGCGACAAACAGGTGTTGGCTCAACTCAAACTTGTTACTTTATTCGACAACAAAACCCCAGTACAAACCCTTCTATGATTTGACTGAAACTTACAATCACCCGTGCGGCTAGTCGTTACCGATGCTGATCATAGGCCTGGACGTGGAAATGACCGGTTTCTGTCCTTCTTCCCTTGACTGCAGTGCAAACCCCTTAGTAGTTTGCCTGGAACTTACAATCACCCACATGGCTGGTCGTTACCGATGTTGATTGTAGGCCTGGATCTGGGGGTGACTGGTCTCTGTCCATCTTCACCTGACTGCAGCCTCCACGTGCTGCTGTTGTACCTTCTCAAAGTGTTCCAGTCATGCAAACTCCCACCTGGGCCTCATCTGTGGTTTCAGCTATCAATTTGTTGGATTGCTTGACAGTCACACCTCTTCATCTGGGCATCTCGGTGATTCAAACTCCTTAGTTGTGCAGAGCTGTGAGTCGAAAAACAACTCCTTATCTCCTCCCCAGCTACCTGCACAGCATCAGGACAATGCGGTGCTCCTCACTGTGATGGGCATTTGGCTCACAGCATTGTTTAGGTGTGAAAGGCCTTCCGTTCTTGTCCAAAACTGAGCGTGGCTCAGAGACTCAGTTTGATTGTACATTGTCTCGCTGTTAATGTGTCTTTGCCAAGGGATCATTGTTTGATGTAAATGAGTTTCCGAAACTGATCATGGGCTGGAGACTCTTTGACTGGCACCTGGGGTTAACTGATTCATATCTCGCAGCCTGTTTCGTGTCATGCAGTTTTACAGTGTTTTTACAGTATTTTCCATATTTGTAGTCTTACATAAAGGGGAATAGATTACCATTCGTGAGCCAGTTTCCATCAAGACCAGGATTCCGATAAACTCATTCATGATGCGGTTGTCGACGAGTAGGGCCTTGTTTGCGAGGGAGTGAATGTCTTAGATGGCAACACAGATGGAGCCAAAGGTTGAGACCCACCGTGGAAGCTGGAGCTGGAGATGTCGCAAGTGGAGCATGAAGAGAAGGTTAGAGAGATTGACTCCTGATAGATAAGTTGGATGGGATGTTAACCAGGAAAGGGGTTGCTGTTCTGGGTGAGGCAGTGATAGGTGCCACGGTATCACTGTCAGCTCAGAATTTTTAATGACTTAAACCGTAAGAAATTAAAAACTTTCTTTTCCCACCTCTCACCTCACATTTGTTATTGTAAAATTTCTGCCAGTTTTAGCAATTCTGAGTATTGTAGGTCCACAGATGGAAGGTGAAAACTACAACTCCCATGATGCATCTGCCACACAATGTCTCTAAAATATTTTGAGCACTCAGGCTCATGTGAAATTTCCAACTCCAGGCTCAGACAGACAGCAAACCCTGTGGAGCAGAAATATTTTGCAAGTATAAAATAACTAATTTTATAGGTAGTGATGTTTTCAGATTAATATAATTTTTATGTGTTGTGTTATGTTATAATTGTTACTTTTAGCTGTACAGAACCACCTGAGAAGGGAAAATGATGGATGGAAATTTTGTGAAGAAATTATTTGATCCATTTAGTTGGTCAGTTTTATGGTAATTGCGAGATCATGAATGGTAGCTTGGGAAAAAAAATGATGGATTTGATTTGCTCTTTTTCTGCTTGTTACTCATTCCTCATTGACCCTTTATGAATTTTTCACATTTAATGTAGTGGTTAATTGAGCCAATTATGTTTTTTTGCCCTACAGATGTTTGGATGGTGTGACACTCCTAATTTTTCATTTAGTTTTCAGATTCTCTGTCAGCTCCATTTTCCAGATCCTTCCCAGTTTTGTGACATCAAGTAAATCCCACAATAAACTGCTCTGCACAGTTTTGAAAGTGATTAGATTTTTAACTGTGAAATTACGCTTCAGTTTGAAAATCTAATTGCACTTACATTAAAACTCTATTTATACACTGAAGGAACAATTTTCCGAATGTATAGTTCTCGCACAGAGCTTCAGTGAGCAGGCAAACTCCCGACAATTTTCCATCTAAGAGTGCACATTTGGAAAATTATCCCTTTAGTGAATAAATGCGGCAAAATATCTAGATCTAAGCCTTACAGTCCAGGAAAGTCCCAGGTTTGATCCTGAACTGTTAGTTAATCTCGGCCAGCAGCAGCACTGTTCAATGGTAAGGGAGAGAAAAAAAAATAGCCAGAGTTCCTGTTCCTGGTTACCATCCAATGGCCCTGAACGGAAAAGGTACATGTGTGGATATTGAATGAGAATAGGATTGAGTTCAGCTGTGATGCCCCCATGATAGAATAGCCCCCAGGCACTCACTGGCTAGATTTTACCCATGAAGAACAGCTACTTAGGTGAATGGTAGTGGGCTGCTAGGGCCCTGGATCTGTCGACTAGCATAAGTCACCACTTTCAAGAGAAAAAGGGAGAAAATAGATTGACAAGAGGTTAGCTCCAGTAATAACCACGTTGATTACAGCTCTGATGGATGTTTATCACATTGGAGGTGCAATTGGGATCTGGAAGTTTATTCTTGGAGTTTTTTACTCTATGAAGAAGTTTATGAAGCATGATCATGCTGTATAATTCAAGTGACTGCAGCATTTGTCAGCTTTATTATAAATTTAAGTGTCCTTTTTCCGTTCCATTGCTTTCCAATTCACATACATTGGTTTAAAATTGCTCTAGTTTTCAAGATTCTGGATGCAATTGCCAAACTCACTCCACCAGCGATATATAAAAAATGGAAAGAAACAATCTGGGGAAAAAAGCATGTTGTGGGGTAAAAACAAATATTTGTTCCTTGAATGACATTGCATAATTGTATGTTTTAAATGTCTTCCTTGAGATCTTTATTAAGACTTTGTTTTCTTTTTACCTTTAAGATCATGAATGAGTTTGTGATGTCTTCCCCTTAACACATCCAGGTTAGTTTTGGTAGGCACAAGAGGCAACACAACATTCTCTTACAAAATTCTTACCATTTACACTGAAAGCAGCAACCTCAGTTCCATTTTCATTCCATTTAAAATCTTTCAGGAGTTGAGACTTTTGAATCAGATACAAAATTTGTGTTAAGTGATACAAAAACAGGGGTCAATGTAAACAACTTCCCCACTTGGCCAGAGTGCTGTTTGATTAAACAATTACTGGACTGTAATGGTCCTGTACAGAGGGTAATGTTAAATGGAGGAAATTTTTTAAAATGTTACCTTAAAGAGTTCATATTGTTTGTTATATATTTAAAGGTTACAACATTGTCCTTTGTCAGAATTCTATTAATACTATTTAGCTATAGTGCAATCATATTGTTGCTAAGTGCTTGTTCAAGTCCCCTTTAAAGTCCTGTATCAATAGGAATGGCACGGTTATTATCCAGAAATTGCTAGATACATAATGGAATTGTGTAATGATGCTGCTGATAAAGCAATCAGTTTCGTGATATCAGAAAGCCACACAGAAGTTGCAAATAATACACTGAACATATTATGAACAATTGAAAGGACTGTCTGCAAGAATGAAAAGATTTTAGTGCTGCTATTGGTACTTCAGATATCTTTGTCTACAACAGTTGAAAAGTCATCTGTGCAGTCATTCAGCAAAGCTCAACTTGGAACCCTTCTCCAACTGTTTCATAAATCTGCAGTTCACACTTCATCTCTGGGTCACCTTCATCTCTGAGTATTGATCCCACCTGGATTTTAATAGCTTAAGGAAAATTGGCCTTCAGATTTACTTTGAGCCCTTTTATATAAAAATATTTTTCTTTACAAGTTTATATTCACGTTCCTGCTTTCAACAGTCACCAATCTGAACTGAAAAATTGGCCTTATAATCACAAAGATGCCAATGGATAAATTAAAAATCTCTAGATTTTCGTGGGATTAGACTTTCTCACTGAATTTATTCAGTGTTGTCATCTCTGGAGCATTAGCTGTCCAGTACACTAACCTTATAATATTCCAAGATACATTGCAGAATCTCATACAAATCTCATCGTTGAAAGCTCCCAAGAAGATTGATAATCTTCACTTTTCTCTTAAAAATTGCTATTCAAATTGTTAACGTCACTAAATATTACATTGGAAGTGTTTGATTGGTTTTAATTTTATATATATTTCTAAAACTTCCTTTTGATTTGGGGGGTTGATTTTAACCCTACTCGCCTGACGGAAACCAGGCAAGTGGGCAGTTCAATATTGGCAGGTTAATTACCCGCTTGGATTTCAACTGTTTCCCATGTTAACCTGCGTAGTTTTGAAGACAGAAAAGCGCCCAAGCCTCATAAATTTATGCAAATAAGAGCCCTATTATGTCAGGAGGACCCCGACGCAGTTTTAACCAAGGCCTGAGCAGGGAAGCCACTGCAAGCTTTCCCGCTGGGCAAAAGCAGGTGTGCAGACAGAAGAGGCTCTTCAGATAAGTCTAAAACTTTCCTTTGTGGGGCCAGGAGGAGCAAAATTGTTCCTCTGGGCTCCACAAGGAAAGTTGCAGCCTCCCCTGCCTACCTGGAAGCTGGTAGACAGCCCAGAGTTGCCCGATCTTCACCTGCCAGCTGCCGCTCTGTATCCTCTTTATGCTTGTTCCAAGCGGAAAGTGGACCGATGCCATTTAAATGAGGCCCAGTGGTTAAAATTGCCATGGCCTCCTGCTACCACTGCTGAGCAGGAAATTCACTCACTGGAACGGGATCGAAAACCCACTCCGAGTTAAAATCCGCCACATAGCATCAGCTTCGGCTTGGTGTTAGCGCACTTTCCTCTGAGCCACAAGGTTGTGGGTGAGAGCTTCACTCCGGAGACTTGAGCATACAATCTAGGCTGACACTTCAGTGTAGTACTGAGAGAGCCTTTCGGATGAGACGTTAAACCAAGGCCCCATCTGCCTCTTCGGATGGCCGTAAAACAGCCCGTGGCACTATTCGAAGAAGAACAGGGGAGTTTTATTGTTCTCGCTCACATTTATCCCCCAATCAGCATCATTAAAATAGATTGTCTGGTCATTTATTGCATTGCTATTTGTGGGACCTTGCTGTGTGCAAACTGGCTGCCATGTTTGCCTACATTACAACAGTAACTACACTTCAAAAGTACTTAATTGTTGGTGAAGCACTTTGGGATGTTCTGAGTTTGTGAAAGGTTCTATATAAATGCAAGTTTTTCCTTCTTTACTTTAAAATGTTGCCAAATTGCTGGTTTTGCAATATTCTAGAAGTTTGAATGTTACAAATCCATCAAAAGCGTTTATGGGAATGGAGAGATGACCATGGAATTGCCTAATGTCACCAACGCAACTTTATTTTGGTCAGCTTGTGATGAGCACATCACATTGTACAAATACTGGCTTTTTGTACATTCGACAAAAAAAAACAGCCAATGCATTCCCAGCTAACTCTCAAGCCCAGCCTTACACTTGGAAAATAAACACAGTTGCAATGGCACCTCCTCAATTCCAGCAATGCATTTGCTCACACAGTTGCAGTAGGAGCCCAATCCATACAAATGTCTTGAGCAGTGGTAAGGGAGGATCCCTGACTATATGATTCTAAGGCTTGTGTCAGTGCATGTTTTTCAAAGGTATCACACATGAAAGTGTGGCTTCACATCACAGCTCAAAAGCGTCACTCCTCAGGCACCATAAACCCAAAGTATCACTGTGGAGCGCAGAAAAGTGATTAAGGGAAGTAACCACCTGGCTGTTAAATTACCAGTTAAATATCTGATTTACTCAATGTGAATGAATCATAAATAGTAAAAAAAATACCAGTGAGGAATGAGTAACAGCAGAATAGTGAGCAGTCAAATTCCTCAATTATTTTAAAAAGCTACCATTGACTAACCAGCAAGAATGACAAAACCAAATAATCAAATCACTCAACTAATTTCTTTGCACTGTTTTTGACTGACATCTTCCTTCTTCACTCAGCTTAGCATGTACAGCTAGAAACAATATTTATAACATGACAAACACACAAAAAATTATAGAATTCTGGAGGGAAAATCATAAAATCTGTCCATAAAATTGGATATTTAATGTTGATAATGCCTGCAAGAAGGTTCCCTCACATAGACATGTCCTTCTGTCTGGAGCCTGCGACACAAGTTAGAAATTTCACTAGAGTCTCGTGGTTGTTGATTTCCAGCTGCTGTGGTCAACTCATGTCACATATGATCAGATAGAAAAGGCTCAGGGACTTGGAGCTGCTGTGGACAAGTGGTGTGTGTTTGTGTGTGTGTCGACTTTGAGGCATGAGAGATGGAATAAAACATCAAAATTAAAAAATAAATACCTTTTTCAACAGTTAATATAGTTTAAGCCATTAGATAAAAATTCTGAGCGAACTGTTGTTCAAGAATTTTTTTGCATTACTGATTTTTAATGTACATGAAGTGCCTGTCCCCTCAGCTAAGGAATTATGTGCTAGAGAGACATGGAAAAGGACCAAAATTTAACTGCCCCACCCAAACAAATATTTCTGCTGCTGGCAACTACTGGGCTATTATTAAAATATGATCTAATAGATGACTAATTACAAAGGAAAGCAAGCCTGCATTTCTCTGTTTAAGTTGCACTACCACACTAACAAATCTCAGCCAGTTCCACTATTTTCAGTGAACTTGATTGTTAGGCAAATGTACCTATAACAACTGATTGTCCAGCTTTCACGTTGCGTGTTTTAGCAAAGATCATGGTCGTGCTGAAGAGTGGAATTAATTGATAACACTCTTCTGTGAGCAGAACCCAGAGCATGACATCAGCAGGATTCAACTGATCTTTTTCAACCTTCCCATGCTGCTAATGAGACAGAGGAAGCTTGTAGATGTTCCTTCTTTCAACTACTAGTCCAGAATGCTGTATTACATTATTTTAGAATGTATCCACTCTTACTGATGGATAAACAAATTTTTCCGAAACCAATAACCCTGAGGTATACGTTCCGTGGAAAGGAACAAGTATATTCCTTGTTACAGGAAAATAGAATGCTAGTCTGGAACCTTATTAAAAAACTTTTTAAAAAATGTCCAGCTACTGTTGATAAAGTTATGCTAATACTGCTAACAATTACATGCTGCAATTTCTTCTTTATAGTACTTTATAGTGTGTAATTTGGCACAACTCTGGAGGAAAAATAGAACAAAACAGGAGTTTTTCTGTAGGACCAGGAGGTGCACATCTGTACCTGTTCCATTTGTACCTGAATTTCGCATTCGGGTCCTACAACTGGTAGGACCCAAATTTTTTATTTGTTCATGGGATGTGAGCGTCGTTGGTGAGGCCTGCGTTTATTTCCCATCCTTAATTGCCCTTGAGAAGGTGGTGGTGAGCCGCCTTTTGGACCGCTGCAGTCCGTGTGGTGAAGGTTCTTCCACAGTGCTGTTAGGTAGGGAGTTCCAGGATTTTGACCCAGCGATGATGAAGGAGCGACGATATATTTCCAAGTTGGGATGGTGTGTGACTTGGAGGGGAAGGTGCAGGTGGTGTTGTTCCCATGTGCCTGCTGCCCTTGTCCTTCTAGGTGGTAGAGGTCGTGGGTTTGGGAGGTGCTGTCGAAGAAGCCTTGGCGAGTTGCTGCAGTGCATCCTGTGGATAGTACACACTGCAGACACAGTGCGCCGGTGGTGAAGGGAGTGAATGTTTAGGGTGGTGGATGGGGTGCCAATCAAGCGGGCTGCTTTGTTGTGGATGGTGTTGAGCTTCTTGAGTGTTGTTGGAGCTGCACTCATCCAGTTAAGTGGAGAGTATTCCATCACACTCCTGATTTGTGCCTTGTAGATGGTGGAAATGCTTTGGGAGTCAGGAGGTGAGTCACTCACCGCAGAATACCCAGCCTCTGACCTGCTCTTGTAGCCACTGTATTTATATGGCTGGTCCAGTTAAGTTTCTGGTCAATGGTGACCCCCAGGATGTTGATGGTGGGGGATTCAGCAATGGTAATGCCGTTGAATGTCAAGGGGAGGTGGTTAGACTCTCTCTTGTGGAGATGGTCATTGCCTGGCACTTGTTTGGCGCGAATGTTACTTGCCACTTATGAGCCCAAACCTGGATGTTGTCCAGGTCTTGCTGCATGCGGGCACGGACTGCTTCATTATCTGAGGGGTTGCGAATGGAACTGAACACTGTGCAATCATCAGCGAACATCCCCATTTCTGACCTTATGAGGAAGGGTCATTGATGAAGCAGCTGAAGATTGTTGGGCCTAGGACACTGCCCTGAGGAACTCCTGCAGCAATGTCCTGTGGCTGAGATGATTGGCCTCCAACAACCATTACCATCTTCCTTTGTGCTAGGTATGACTCCAGCCACTGGAGAGTTTTCCCCCTGATTCCCGTTGATTTCAGTTTTACTAGGGCTCCTTGAGGCCACGCTCGGTCAAATGCTGCCTTGTTGTCAAGGGCAGTCACTCTCACTTCACCTCTGGAATTCAGCTCTTTTGTCCATGTTTGGACCAAGGCGTAATGAGGTCTGGAGCTAAGCAGTCCTGGCAGAACCCAAACTGAGCATCGATGAGCAGATTATTGGTGAGTAAGTGCAGCTTGTTAGCACTGTCGACGACACCTTCCATCACTTTGCTGATGATTGAGAGTGGACTGATGGGGTGGTAATTGGCCGGATTGGATTTGTCCTGCTTTTTGTGGACAGGACATACCTGGGCAATTTTCCACATTGTCAGGTAGATGCCAGTGTTGTAGCTGTACTGGAACAGTTTGGCTAGAGGCGCGGCTAGTTCTGGAGCACAAGTCTTCAGCACTACAGCTGGGATGTTGTCGGGGCCCATAGCCTTTGCTGTATCCAGTGCACTCAGCCGTTTCTTGATATCACGTGGAGTGAATCGAATTGGCTGAAGACTGGTTTCTGTGATGGTGGGGATATCGGGAGGAGGCCGAGATGGATCATCTACTCGGCACTTCTGGCTGAAGATGGTTACAAACGATTCAGCCTTGCCTTTTGCACTCACGTGCTGGACTCCACCATCATTGAGGATGGGGATGTTTACAGAGCCTCCTCCTCCCGTTAGTTGTTTAATTGTCCACCGACATTCACGACTGGATATGGCAGGACTGCAGAGCTTTGATCTGATCCGTTGGTTGTGGAATCGCTTAGCTCTGTCTATAGCACGTTGCTTCCGCTGTTTAGCATGCATGTAGTCCTGAGTTGTCGCTTCACCAGGTTGGCACCTCATTTTTAGGTCGCCTGTTGCTGTTCCTGGCATGCTCTTCTGCACTCCTCATTGAACCGTGGTTGATCCCCTGGCTTGTTGATAATGGTAGAGTGAGGAATATGCCAGGCCATGAGGTTACCGATTTGCATATTTAAAGTGCCTAACCCCGTTTCAGGTGGACACAATGGACAACTAAAAGCCACCCAAGTCAAAGTGGCATTTGGTTCACTTCCAGTCCAGATTGGGCTTTCAGAGGCCTAACGCCCATCTTACGGACGCAAACAGTTGAATTTCTCTCCCTCTGTATTTTGCATGTTTTAGATTTAGAACCATATCAATTTAAATTTACATATTTGGCCCTTTTTCAGGCACCAAATTCCCCACCATCAACATCCTGAGGGTCATCATTGACCAGAAACTTAACTGGACCAGCCACAAGAGCAGGTCAGAGGCTGGGTATACTGCAGCGAATGACTCACGTCCTGACTCCCCAAAGCCATTCCACCATCTACAAGGCACAAGTCAGGAGTATGATGAAATACTCTCCACTTGCCTGGATGAGTGCAGCTCCAACAACACTCAAGAAGCTCAACACCATTCAGGACAAAGCAGCCCACTTGATTAGCACCCCATCCACCACGTTAAACATTCACTCCCTACACCGCCAGCACACTGTAGCTGCAGTGTGAACCATCTACAAGATGCACTGTGGCAACTCGCCAAGGCTTCTTCGACAGCACCTCCCAAACCCATGACCTCTACCACCTAGAAGGACAAGGGCAGCAGGCACATGGGAACACCACCACCTGCACGTTTCCCTCCAAATCACACACCATCCTGACTTGGAAATATATCGCCGTTCCTTCATCATCACTGGGTCAAAATCCTGGAACTCCCTACCGAACAGCACTGTGGGAGAACCTTCACCACACAGACTGCAGCAGTTCAAAAAGGCGGCTCACTGCCACCTTCTCAAGGGCAATTAGGGATGGGCAATAAATGCTGGCCTTGCCAGCGACACCCACATCCCGTGAATGAATAAAGAGAAGTTTCAAATTTGAGGCACCGGAAGTGAGTAGAAAATAACAGCATCAAATCAGAGTTTCACTGTCAGCTTATGCAGTGCTGGTTGGTCGGGGCAACTGGCAAGGAGTGTCCAAAGTGGCCATTAAAAGGTTAATCTTTAAAACTGAAGTCACTTTTTTTTCATTTCAAGTATACTTTATTCCATAAAATTTAAGGATACACACAGTTTCCACATAGTTCAAATGAAGGACACAAAATGTAGTAAAGCAGTTCAAAGCAATCGAGTGCAGATTGTATACACTATAATCTCATTATTACAATTTTGATAACACTGTACATATTTTCCAACACATTCTGTACAATACAAGGTGGGGTGGCTTTATATAGTGGCCTTTCCCCATTGGGCTTTTGCGTAGGTCGCACTTCGCTTCAGTGCGTTCTGTAGCACATAATCCTGGACTTTGGAACATGCCAGTTGGCAACACTTGGTCGTGGACAGCTCCTCCATCTGGAAGACCAGTAGGTTTCGGTCGGACTAAAAGGCCTCCTTCACCAAGTTGATGGACTTCCAGCTGCAGGTGATATCTGTCTCGGTGTGCGTCCCGGGGAACAGTCTGTAGAGCACAGCGTCTTGTGATACCAAACTGTTTGGGATGAACCGGGACAGAGACCAACGCATCTCTGCGCGAAGGGGCAGTCCATTAGGAGGTGGATGATGGTCTCCTCCCCGCCGCAGCCTCGAGGGCAGCTCGCAGTAGTGCTGAGATTCCATGCGTGTTGGAAGGACTGCACTGGGAGGGTCTTTCTCACCACCATCCAGGCTAAATCCTGGTGCCTGTTTGTCAGTTCTGGGGATGAAATGTTCTGCCAAATAGCATCGACTGCCTGGTTGGGGAAAAACCCGATCAAGTCCACCCTCTCCTTTCCGTGCGGGACTCTCAGAACGTTTCGTGGCGACCACTGTCTGACGGCCTTGTGGTTGAAGGGGTTCCTCCTCAGAAACTTCTCCACCTGGGACAAGTGAGGGGGCACGGTCCAGGTGGACAGGATGTCCTGCACCTGCTTGGCCAGAGTGGCCAGACCTAGCCTTCTCAATGTGTTGGACAGGTAGAAACTCAGTACATGGAGACACTTGGTGTTTGCGTACTGGTGCTCTACATACATCCTGAGGCAGCCACACACAAAGGTGGCCATCAGGATCAGAGCGGCATTGGGGACGCTCTTCCCCTCTTTGTCTGGGGGCTTGTTCATGGTGGCCCTGCGGACGCGTTCTACCTTGGACCTCCAGACAAAGTGGAAGGTAGCTCGGATGACTGTGACAGTGGAGCTATGTGGAATGGGCCCGACCCTGGCCACATAGAGCAGCACCGCGAGTACCTCACGGGTATCATCACTTATCACCAGGTTCCTGCTGGTTATGGAGAGGGATCGCTCCACCCACATACCAAACTTCTGTTTGGCCTTGGCAATCCGCTCCTCCCAGTTCTTTGTGCAGGCCAGGGGCCCCCCGAACCAGATCCCCAGCACCTTCAGGTAGTCAAACCCGATGGTGAAGGGGACAAAGGATCAAGTCTCCAACTTGCCAAAGAACGTGGCCTCGCTCTTACTTCAGTCCACTCTGGCCCCTGAGGCCAGCTCGAAACAGTTGCAGATGCCCATCAATGTGTGGACCAACTGCTGATCAAAGCAGAAGACAGTGACGTTGTCCATATACAGGGAAGCCTTAACCTGAGAGCCTCCGCTGCCTGGGATCGTCACCCTCGATACCTGCATCCTTCCTGATGGACGAAGCAAACGGCTCGACACAACATACGAACAAAACCACGGAGAGAGGACAGCCTTGCCTGACTCCAGATCTGATCGGAAAGCTCTCCGACTCCCACCCTTTGATTTGGACCATGCTACGGATGTCCGCGTAGCGCAGTCGGATCCAATCGCGGATTCCCTCCCCAAAACCCATTTTGGAGAGCACGTCCATCATGTACGTGTGGGTTATTCTGTCGAAGGCGTTCTCCTGGTCCAGCCTGATGATGCAGGTGTTCACCCCCCTGACCTGCATGTAGGTGATCGTATCCCTGAGCAGCGCAAGGCTATCAGAGATCTTCCTGAAGATACTTCCAGACCAGTAGAGATCTGATCCGGGTGGATCACCTGCTCCAAAGCAGACTTGAGCCTGTTGGCAATGACCTTAGACAGAATCTTATAGTCGACATTTTGCAAGGAAATGGGTTGCCGATTTCTGATTTCTTCCCTCTCCCCCCTTCCACTTATAGATGAGGGCGATGATTCCTTTCTTCATGGACTATGACATACTGCCTGCCAGAGGCATACCCCCTTACATTTCCAGTAGGTCTGGGCCTATCCAGTCCCACAGAGCTGAGTACAACTCGACCGGTAAGCCATCGCTTCCTAGAGTTCTACTCTTCTTGAAGATCCGGGCGGCTTTTGTCAGCTCGTCCAAGGTCAGTGACTGATCCATGCTCTCCCATTCGCTGTCCTCTAAGTCTTCCATGATAGAGAACAGGAAGGACTGAGAGGCTGTGTTGTCTGTGGGCTTCGCGTCATACAGCCCGGCATAAAAGGATTTGCTGATCCTCAGTATGTCGTTCTGCGAAGATGTCACCGAGCCATCTTCCTCCTTCAGGCTGCTGATCACAGAGCTCTCTGTGCAGCTTCTGGAAGAAGAAGCGCGAGCACTTCTCGCCCTGCTCCACGGAGCGGACTCTGGACTGGCAGATGATCTCTGAGGCCAGGCGGAGAGCGAGGCTTGCTGACCCTTCACCTCTCTGAGTTCCTCCCTGACATTGACCCCCATCGACTGCAGCTGAAGCAGATCCTGCATGCTCTTCTGGAGCTGTGACACTTCCCTCTGTCTATCTTTCTCGCCTTCTGAACACCCTTGAGGATGAAAAACCTCTTGATGTTGGCCTCGATCACTTTCCTCCAGTGCACCATGGAGTCAAAGAGGGTCCTCCAACCTGAGTAATCCCTGTTCAGTTCCCAGATGTTCTCTGGGGTCAACAGTCTCATGTTCAGCTTCCATACTCCCCTGCCTGCCTTCAGGTCCTCCTGCGATTGACAGTCGACCAGTAGGAGGCAGTGGTCAGAGAAGAACACCTGCTGGATGTCGGTGGATCTGACCTTGGGCGTTGGGGACACAAAAAGGAAGTCTATCCTGGAACGGACAGACCCATCTGGCCTGGACCAGGTGTATCTCTGCGGCGCTCCGTCTGCAGGGTTGCTGAAGACGTCGTAAAGCTAAAGTCACTGAACTAATATTGGAAAGTTTCAAGATATGCTCACTGATCCTTCAGACACTTTTAACAGCAGACTGATCCAACCATCGTCATACCCTATATAAGATGTGATGGGTAGAATTAATGATTCATTTTCCTGCGATGCCAGTTTCACCAGATAGAGTAAACTGAGCAAGGACATAAGACACTACCAAACAAACATTATAGTATCATGTAATATGCAATCTAAGGGCACCTTTTTTTAAAGGTAGAATTACTCAAGGTATTAAGCGACTCCACTCTCCTAAATAAAGATTTGCATATAATAGGAATGATTACAATAATACCGTCTGAGGCAGATTGAAAATTGCTTCCACAGTTCAATCAATTAATTAGAATGCCCTGGTAGAACATAAATTGTCCCATTTATCAGTTTGCTCCCCATTAAGGGAAACTTATCAGTGTAGTTCTAAATACATTGTGCTCATCAAGGAGAGGGATGTTGCTGCTGATCCATAGTGTCTCAATAAATTCTCCTTAAGTCAAGCGTATTCCAATGAGTTGGAATCCAAGTAAAGCTCCCTGTAAACTGCACCGATGATGTGTGTCAATCCAAGTTAGCCTCAGATGATTGCTCCCAACTGGATTTTCCCATTCGCCACACCAACCATTATTATGGCATTGATGAATGAGGTTGCCAGCATTGTGCCAAATTGTGAGCCCTGGCACACTGTGAACTGGGTTGAATCTAGCCATGCTATTTTTAAAAAGAACCCTCATTCCCAGAAGAAATTCATGAGTAAGTCCAGTCTAGATTTGAGCCTTGATCCCAGAGCTAAATAAACTGTTTTAACTGTGTCACTCACTTGTCTCCACAAATACTGGGCTGTAAATTGGGCTGCCCGTTTTGTAGGCGCTACGCGGCCTCCTAAGGACCCAAAAATGGTGTCCAGAGTGCGTGCGCGCACTTCTAGCGTGACTTACGCCGGATGCCATCCAGAGATGTAGGGCACTGAGCAGGAGGCCATATCCAATGAGGGCCTTCAGGGACTAATTCAATTACCTCAACCTGAGCAAAGACCAGTGCATCCGGCAGCTGCGGTTCACTTAAGAGGTCTTGACGGAGATTTATCAACTGCTGCAGCCTCAGAGCAGGGCAAGGACAGCATTGCCTGTGGCTGTGAAGGTAACCGTGGCACTGAACGGCTGCTGCTGGTGATATGTGCATCATCTCGCAGTTTGCAGCTCACTGCTGCGTAAGGGAGGTTGCTGAGGCACTGTACGAGCTGTGCAACAGAGTCATAACATTCCCTCTTGACAGAGAGAAGCAGAATGAGCATTGTAGGCTTCCCCATGGTGCAGGGTGCCATTAACTGCACGCTTATCGCCATGCATGCTCCACATCTGAACTCAACCATATTCATGAACAGAATGGGATTCCACTCCCTCAATGTGCAGTTGGTGTGCGAGCACACACAGCGCATCAGGCAGGTGAATGCCCACTACCCTGGCAGCAGTCATGACACCTTCATTATGCGGCAATCCAACCTATCTTTCAACCAGCACGGCAAGTCAAAGGCTGGCTACTGGGCGACAAGGGCTATTCCCTCATGAGGTGGCTCATGACTCCGGTCAGGAATGCACACACACGTGCAAAGCAGACCTACAGTGAGAGCCATGTGGCCGCATGAAACAGTGTCGAGAATACCATAGGCATCCTAACGCAATGCTTCCGCTGCCTGGACCATTCGGGAGGAGCCCTGCAGTACTCAGCTGAGTGGGTGTCAAGACTCGTTGTTGTATGCTGCATGCTGCACAACCTCGCCCTTATCCTTGGCACTGCCTATCCGGCAAGACCCTGAGCCAGAGGCGGAGGAAGTGGAGGAAGGGGCAAGGAGGCAATAAGGTGCACCGGTCCTGTCTGCCAGGGCTCTGCGTGCTCACCTTATTCATAAGCGATATCAGTAACCTCAACGACACCTCCCATGTCACCAACACTCCTCACATTTCCTCTCCTACATGACCATCAAATCGTTCTCCTTATGATTACACATTGCTTCCTCCCGCACCTCATTGCATAAATAAAAACCACCAACTGTGACTTCAAATACAAATTTATAAATTAACACATGAAATCATGTGTGCAACATTCTACTATTCACCCTTGTGCATTCCCTTAGCGCCTGTTGTTCGTGTGCCTTTTCCTTTCCTAACGCTTCTACGAGGTGCATCCCCAGTGGCTGGAGCATGGGTGGTGGAAGGCTGCTGACCTTCAATCGAGAAGCATGCAAATGGCCGTGGAGGACCAACCTCGAGCAGCTCTGGGACAAGAGGGCCCGGCTTTAGACTGCACCATCTCAGTAAGGGCTGCAGCAGTCTGACCTGGCTTGCTAACAGGCAACAGCAAGGGCACTGGCAGAGTGGTAGGGGTGGGAGCAGGAATGGTGTCATCCTGAGAGAGGACAGCAGGTTTGACTGCCATGGCGCCATTGCCACTCGCACGGGGCGGCGCCTCAGCAATCCTGGTGATCTGCTGGAGAACAAATTGCTGGATTGCGGTGCCCTGGAAGCACCGTTCCACAGTGGAACCCAGAGCCATGATGGCAGCAGTCTGAGCTTCCATAATAGCAGTATAAGCTCCAAATGCAGCGGTCTGACCTTGGATGGCAGATGTTTGTGCAGCAAACGAAGCTGTGACATCAGTCATCAGACGCTGTATCACGGTGAATTCCACAGGTGTGCTGGTGTCCACCTGTTCCATGTGGGTAAGGATGGGCTCCTAGCTGCGCAAAGCCCTATGCCAAATTCAAGGTGGACTCCTCCATGCCCCTTGACATTGCGCGCAGGCTTTCCAGTGCACCAAGTATTTGGCTGTGTAGGCTCATCAGCCTTCTTATGTAGCCTGGCCCATCGAAGGCATCATCTGCCTCCTCTGCAGCAGAACTAGTGTGCGACCTTGCCCTCCGGCGAGCTGGCACCTGTGGTATCTGTTCCCTCCGCCCCGGCTCCTATGCAGTTGTGCCCAATGTCTCACCACGTGCAGATCCCTCCTCTAACCTAGCCTCTACACTACGCATAGTGTCAATATCTGAGCTGGTGGCTGCGATTGTAAGATCAAGTGACGATGTGGCTTCGTTATCACTGTCCTCCTCCTCCTCCACCATAGAGGGTGCCGGCCCCAGTTCTTGGGTATCTGCAATGACAAAGTGAGACGGGTTGAGTTGTGGAGCGGGGAGAGGAGAAAGTAAGACGTGCGTGCTGACACCATCTGCAGCATGTGAGTCAGAAAATATTGTGGGATGTGGGAAACAAAAAGGAGGATTCGGAATGCAGAGACCCTCATCGTCAATACCTCCAGCACCACCAGTGTCGTGCATCGAGCAGTGCTGCGGTTTGTAGGATGTGCCACTTGACACTTGAATTCATTCACCTTGACCATTCATGTCAAATCATTGAACTTCTTCCGGCACTATATCCATGTGCGTGGTGCGATGCTCCTGGCATTCACTTCCAGCGCCACTTCCTCCCACTGCTTCTGCAGCTGGTATCTGGAGGGCCTCCTGCCAGCCTGCAGATACAGGATGTCCCTCCATGCGTTCACTTCGTGCACCAAGGCCTCAAGTGCGTCATTCGAGAACCTTGTGCACGCTTTCCTGCAGGTCCAGCCATTAGGCTTTTCTTCCACTACCGATTGAATTGACAGTGCACCTCCCCTTTAAGAGGTTCAGGCTGCCTTTAAGTGGTGCTGGCCACCCCCCATATCGGGCCCCCTGTTGGCGCTTGCAGCCACTCAACAGTGCAGGTAGCGCTGGCTGCACGCAGAAATCGTGGAGATTATCAAGCAGTACGAATCTCGCATGCTGCCTGCATCTCAATGACTGGGCATGGATTAATCGCGCACCGCAGCCCCTGCGCCCGGTTTCGAGGGTTATTCAATTTAACCCTCACTGTGCCTTAATCCAAAATACTTATTATCTTGTAAAGCATCGTCCTCGCTTTCTCCTTTGTTTGCTTATTTGTATGTTTTTTTTTCTTTTTCCTCTTCTCTAGTAGACAAAGGTGAGTGCTTAGTGTAAAGTGGTTGCTGAGGCAACATGTTGAAGTGGCACTAACCAGGGGAACATGCATTCCATCCTATAATCTCCCATAGTGCCGTATTACCAATTATAACCACATCACAGGGGTAAGAGGTGACAGGGAAATCACCGAAAAGAGGTCAGGAAAAACAAAAGGGTAATACAGCTCCAGACTGCAGTTAAGCACCTCCTAGCAGGCATTCAGAGCAGGTTGGCTGAGGCCTTCACCTAGTTTGTGTGCCTAAGTGAGGAATGGGCTGAAAGTTAGGAGTCTTGCTGTCAAGTTAAAAAATTCATTCTAATATGTTTATGCAGTCCATGTTAACTTCTTTTTAAGTAACAGTGAGGAGTTCTGTTTTGCTATTAACCTTTCTATACATTGCACTAATTGAAATAATAAAAAGTTTCAGGTTGCAGAAAGTTGAAACAATGTCCTATCTACACCTTAAAGACCAGAAATTGAATATTCTATTGATAATTATTTCAATCTCAGGCTTGTATGATTGCTTCAACACACATGATGCCTTTCCAGAGCCTTTGTGTGTAATATATTTTCAGAAAAGATGGTACATTATCTCTACATTAATGTCACAACATTAGATTTAGCATCATTAGATGTTTGATTTCTTTAGACGGATATTTCTACAATAATTGCGTGGAGGTGCTTAAAAATAAAATTTTAGAATATGGTGGATAAATTGTTTCAAACTGCTGGCTCATCTAGATATAGCAATCATACTTCACCCTGCTAAATTGAATTTAAATTGGCGATGAACTTGCAACAAGTCATATACTGCTGCAGTTTTTCACACTTCCTTACACAATTTTTATGCTCCAAGAAATAAAGTCTTGTCTTTTTGAAATGTATTTCTATGGTATGAAAATGCCCCCCCAACAAAAGGTTTGCATATAATAAGAATGACTATAATAGTACTGTCTGAGGTGAGTTCAAAATCGCTTCCATAGTTGAATCAGTTAATTAGAATGTCCTGGTAGAAAATAAATAGTCCCATTTATCAGATTGCTCTCCATTGAGGGAAACTTATTAGTACAGTTCTAAATACATTGGAAATCAATTGGTGCCTGAGAAACTCCATCCTATAAAAAGGACCACCACATTCACCATTTCCCTATTATTTGATACAATATATATATATATCCCCATTTGTGTACAAAGGGGCCTGAATGTAGCTGTTATGTAATTTTTTTTGAAGGAGGTAATTATGATTCCGCTGCAGCAGTGTGATTTAACGTACACACCTATTTTCAGAGGGTAGCTGTTGGAGATTTTTCTCCATCCTGTTGTAGACAAAACTCATTTATTGACTCATCAACTCTTACAAGTACATAAATATTAGAGAAACAGCATAACACCCTGATTGTTTTACTACGATTTAAATTGAACTCTTGAAATGAACAAAACTGTATTCCATAAGCCAGTGGTGTCCAGCCATTTGAACAGTGAGCCGGATCCATGTGTCACATCCATGTAGTGAATGAGCCGCATATCATTGTATTGCTTCTGTGTCAGACAGAATCATGATTAAATGTCCAAGGTGTTTCATATTTCTTGCAATCCTTGGGCTACATAATTTCTACCTCCTTCACTTCTCCCTCTTCTACGTTCTCTTTCCTTTTCACTTCTACTGACTCTTTCATTTCTGTCTCTCTTCTCTCATCATGTAGTGTCTCGCGCTCCTTAACATCTTTTTTTCTGTCTCTTAACTGCTCCTTTTCTCTTTTTTCACATTCACTTTTATCCCCTCCCCCCCCCCATTTGCATTCTTCTGATTTTATCTTTCCATTCTGTTTGTCTCAGCACCAACAGGCAATTTTTTAAAAATTCATTCTTGAGATGTGGGCGTCGCTGGCAAGGCTAGCATTTATTGCCCATCCCTAGTTTTTCTTGAGAAGGTGGTAGTGAGCCATCCTTTTGAACCGCTGCAGTCCATGTGGTGAAGGTACTCCCACAGTGCTGTTAGGTAGGGAGTTCCAGGATTTTGACCCAGCGACAATGAAGAAACAGGGATATGTGTCCAAGCCAGGATGGTATGTAACTTGGAGGGGAACCTGGAGGTGATGGTGTTCCCATGCACCTGCTGCCCTTGTCCTTCTAGTTGGTTGAGGTTGCAGGTTTGGGCGATGCTGTCAAAGAAGCCTTGGAAAGTTGATGATAGGCAACATTAACGGGACTGAAATAAGACAGTGACTTTGAAACAAAAGCGCTGGTGGGGAGATTTTCATCTGCCTTGCCGTTGAGCAATGTCTGGACAAGGTGCAGAGGAACATTTTGCGGGGAGGATTTCACATCAGTAACAGAACCTGCTAGATTCTTCTTCTGTTCATTTAAATGGAAGGAATATCAGACTGGTTCTGTTACCTGCATGCAATCCTCCTGGCCATATTTTCCTCTCTGCACTCCACCCAGGCAACACTTAACGCCCAAGTGGTAGACACAAATATCTACCCCATGGTATCTGTAGCCACAAGAAACTGGAGATACTGTTGTATGTTTTGGGGTAGAGTGATGTGAGGCTGTCTGGGTTTCTGACCTTCCATGGGGACTCATTCTGTTGGGGGAGAGGCAACGGTGCTGACACATGTCCCTGTGTGAGCCTTTTGGTGCTTTTACATTTAAAGACTCAGCTGATTGCAAAGGTGCATTTCTTTCTCCAATGTATCTTGTTTCAGTAGCAATGGAGACCCACCATTTATGGGTGTTGCAAGCTGCTACAAGATTTTCTGGCTCTACTTATGCCTGGCACCTGATGGAGAATAATTCCAGGTGGAAGTATAAATGGGAGGGACAGTGGCATTAGCATGCCAGAATGGAGCTGCTCTCCCAAAATTGACATTTCTAAATAGAAGAGAGAAATTAATATTTTAGGTCAAGATCCTTCATCATAACTGATATAGGAAGGGAAGAGAGCCCATTTATAGGACTAATCAACAGAAAGGGGGAAGGAAGAATAATGGGTAAACTTGAAAAGTAAATAAAGGTACAGCTATGCTAATTAGAAATAAGGTATGGCTTTGGTTCACCTGTGTGGAGACATTTAAATAATACTGGAAAGAGTTGACAAGTGCTAGACGATACACATCTCAATTAGACCCTGAAAATATGCTGAACAAAAGTTGGGCAGAGAAACTCCAGAGTGGAAGGGAATGGAGTGAAATGTGAATAGGAGAATCTGGCAGGCAAATCAGAGAAACAGCTCAGTTTTAAAATTGGCAACGATGCTGAAGCTGCAGAATTCCTGGGAGGACATTTTATACATTTGATTCTTGTGTAATGCCATGGTTATATTCAGAAATACATCTTAAAATGTATCACACAACACAAAGTGGTTAAGTGATATCTAAAACTCAGAAAATCGTACCTCATTTCATCTTCATTGCAATTATCTATTAAATCTCAGTTAAAAAAGTAAATTTAAAGGGGAAGAATTTCCACAGGGATTCTCCCGATTCCCCCACTATAACTTGAGCGGGAGATTGACAGGAATTACCCGAATGGAGACGTGATACTGATGAACTTGCTAATTATATCATCTCTACCCTGTCATCGCCCACTAATGAAGTGCTTTGTTGCCATGTAGCACTCTATCTGGTGACCCCAGAAAAAAACTTATCCAATCCGGCAATCACAAGGCCAAATTTCCTCATTTTTTATGCTGGCATAACCTTGACGAGTGGAGGAGGAAAATCGTGCAGAGAGCAATTCTGCTGATTCCCCACCACTCAACACTGCTACCAAGCTATCCTGCCAGAAGTGACTTTGAACATACAATACACCCATCCAAAGATAGGTGGCCATATTAGAACATAAGAAATAGGAGCAGGAGTAGGCCATATGGCCCCTCGAGCCTGCTCCACCATTCAATAAGATGATAGCTGTTAATCTACCTCAACTCCTCTTTCCCGCCCTATCTCCATATCTATTGATTCCCTTAGTGTCCAAAAATCCATCAATCTCAGACTTGAATATACTCAACGACTGAGCATCCACAGCCATAGAACCATAGAAAAGATACAGCACAGAAGGGGGCCATTCGGCCCATCATGTCCGCGCCAGCACCCGGTCCATAGCCCTGCTGCTTACAGCACTTTAGGTGCGGGTCCAGGTACTTTTTAAAAGAGTTGAGGGTCCCTGCCTCTACCACCAATTCGGGCAGCGAATTCCATACACCCACCACCCTCTGGGTAAAAAAGTTTTTCCTCATGTCCCCTCTAATCCTTCTGCCAATCAGCTTAAATCTATGTCCTCTAGTTCTTGAACTCTCCATTAGGGGAAACAGGTACTTCCCACCCACTCTATTTGGGCCCCTCATAATTTTGTACACCTCAATCAAGTCTCCCCTCAGCCTCCTTTGCTCCAAGGAAAACAACCCCAGCCTATCCAATCTCTCCTCGTAGCTACAATTTTCAAGCCCTGACAACATTCTTGTAAATCTTCTCTGCCCTCTCTCCAGAGCAATTACGTCCTTTCTGTAATGTGGTGACCAGAACTGTGCACAATACTCCAGCTATGGCCTTACCAGCGTTTCATACAGTTCCATCATTACATCCCTACTTTTGTATTCTATACCTCGGCTAATAAAGGAGAGCATTCCGTATGCCTTCTTCATAACCTTATCTACCTGTACTGCCACCTTCATGGACCTGTGTGCATGCACTCCAAGGTCTCTCACTTCCTCTACCCCTCTCAATATATTCCCGTTTACTGCGTATTCCCTTTTACTGTTTGCCCTCCCTAAGTGCATTATCTCACACTTCTCCGGGTTGAACTCCAATTTTTGTGTCATCTGCAAATTTACCAATCATGCCCTCTACATTCAAGTCTAAATCATTAATATATACCACAAACAGCAAGGGACCTAACACTGAGCCCTGTGGCACACCACTGGAAACGGATTTCAATCCGCAAAGACATCCATCGACTTTTACCCTTTGTTTCCTGTTACTGAGCCAATTTTGGATCCAATTCGCTATATTTCTCTGTATCCCATGGACTTTTACCTTTCTGACCAGTCTGCCATGTGGGACCTTGTCAAATGCCTTACTAAAATCCATGTAGACAACATCCACTGCACTAACCTCATCAATCCTCCTTGTCACTTCCTCAAAGAATTCAATCAGATTTGTAAGGCATGACCTTCCCTGATCAAATCCATGCTGACTATCCCTGATTAAACCATGCCTTTCCAAGTGACAGTTTATCCTATCTCTCAGTATTGATTCTAATAGTTTGCCCACCACTGAGGTAAGACTAACCGGCCTATAATTGTTCGGCCTTTCCCTCGTACCCTTTTTAAACAGTGGTACTACGTTTGCAGTCTTCCAGTCCTCCGGTACCTCCCCTGTATCTAGTGAGGATTGGAAAATGATCCTCAGAGCATCCGCTATTTCCTCCCTGGCTTCCTTCAATAGCCTAGGAAACAATCCATGCGGCCCTGGTGACTTACCAACTTTCAAGAATTCCAGTCCCTCAGGTACTTCCTCTCTCGTTATGTTTACCTTATCCAATATTTCACACCTCTCCTCTTTAACTACTACATCCGGATCATTCCTTTCCTTTGTGAATACGGAGACAAAATATTCATTTAAAACCCTACCCACTTCCTCTGCTTCTACACACAAGTTACCCTTATCATCCCTGATAGGTCCCACCTTTTCCTTAGCTATCCTCTTGTTCTTAATGTACTGATAAAACATCTTTGGGTTTTCTTTAATCTTACTAGCTAATATTTTTTCATGCCCTCTCTTTACTTTCCTTATTTCCTTTTTTACATCATCCCTGTACTTTCGATACTCCTCTAGGCTTTCTGCAGTATTTAGTTTTCTATGACTGTCATAAGCTTTCTTTTTCTGCTTTATTTTGCCCCGTATACTTCTAGACAACCAGGGGGCTCTAGATTTGGCAGTGCCACCCTTTTTCTTTGAGGGGACGTGTCTGCATTGTACCCGTAGAATTTCACTTTTTAGTGCCTCCCTCTGGCTTGCCACTGATTTCTCCTCAAGTAGTTGTGCCCAGTCCACTTCTGCCAAATCACCTTTTAGTTCTGTAAAATTTGCCTTCCCCCAATTTAAAATGTTTACTCCTGATTTAACTCTGTCCTTTTCCATAGTAATGCTAAAACTAACTAAATTGTGGTCACTATCCCCAATATGGTCACCCACTGTCACTTCACCCACTTGCCCATCTTCATTTCCCAGGACTAAATCTAGAATTGCATCCCCTCTTGTTGGGCTTGTCATGTACTGGCTAAAAAAAGTTCTCCTGGATACCGATCAAGAATTTTGTGCCCTCTGTGCCCCTCACACTGTTTGAATCCCAGTTGATGTTAGGGTAGTTGAAGTCCCCTACTATTATTGCCCTCTTATTTTTGCACTCAGAAATTTGCCCTCTGAGGTAGAGAATTCCAAACATTCACAACCCTCTGAGTGAAGAAACTTTACCTCATTTTGGTACTAAATGGCCGACCCCTTATCTTGAGACTATGACCCCAAGTTCTAGACTGTCCAACCATGGGAAACAACCTTTCGGCATCTACCCTGTCAAGCCCCCTCAGAATCTTATATGTTTCAATGAGATCACTCTCATTCTTCTAAACTCCAGGGAGTATAGTACCATTCTACTCAATTTCTCCTCATAGGACAACCTCTCATCCCAGGAATCAATCTAGTGAACCTTCGTTGCACCGCCTCTAAGGCAAGTATATCCTTCCTTAGGTCAGGAGACCAAAACTGTACACAGTACTCCAGGTGTGGTCTCACCAGAGCCCTATAGTTGATTACAGCAAGGCCTCCTTACTCTTTTACTCCAACCCCCTTGCAATAAAGGCTAACATACCATTTGCCTTCCTAATTGCTTGCTGTACCGCACGTTAACTCTCTGTGATTCGTGTACATGGACATCTAAATCCCTCTGAATACCAACATTTGTTCGTCTCTCACCTTTTCAAAAATATTCTGCTTTTCTATTCTTCCTACCCTTCTCGTTCATATCCCTTTGTATCCTCCTCACAGCTTACTTTCCCACCTAGCTTTGTATCGTCAGGAAACTTGGATACATCACACTTGGTCCCTTCATCTAAGTCATTAATATATAATGTAAACAGCTGAGGCCCAAATACTGATCCTTGCGGTACCCCACGAGTTACAACCTGCCAACCCGAAAATAACCTGTTTATTCCTACTGTCTGTTTTCTGTCCGTTAACCAATCCTCTATCCATGCTAATATATTACCCCCAATCCCATGACGCCTAATCTTGTGTAACAGCCTCTATTATAATAGGAGGCATTGTATGATGTACATCCCGCCAACTAATCTTTCGCACCTCTGGGTTGAAGGAGCTCTGTCCATTGTTGTTGTGGGTCATGGCCTTTGTCAAAATTATCACGGGTAATTTTAATCAATACAGCAAATCTGCTCTACATATGTAAATTATCCCGACCCTGACAAGTGGGTGAGCAGAAGTTCTGTCCCACAGTAGACCCAGCCCTATTATGGCTGATTAGGAAAATTGACCTTCATAGGTTAATCACACCTGGTGTTTAAACTCATTGAGAATCCATGCAATTGTTGAGTTTGAATTCAGTTTCACTGAAATGTTCACAACAAGTCATAGAATCATAGAATGGTTATAGCACAGAAGGCGGCCATTCAGCCCATTGAGCACATGCCGGCTCTCTGCAAGAGCAATCCAGCTGGTCCCACTCCCCTGCCCTTTCCCCGTAGCCCTGCAATTTTTTTTTCCTTCAAGTACTTATTCAATTCCCTTTTGAAAGCCACGATTGAATCTGCCTCCATCACCCTTTCAGGCAGTGCATTCCAGATCATAACCACTCGCTGCATAAAAAAAGTTTTCCCTCATGGTGCCTTTGGTTCTTTTGCCAATTATCTTAATCTGTGTCCCCTGGCTCTTGACCCTTCTGCCAATGGGAACAACTTCTCTCTACCTACCCTGGCTGGACCAATGATTTTGAAGACCTCTATCAAATCTCCTCAACCTTCTCAGCTCTGAGGAAAACAACCCCAGTTCTCCAGTCTATCCACGTAACTGAAGTCCCTCATCCCTGGAACCATTCTGGTAAATATTTTCTGCACCCTCTCTAAGGCCTTTACATCCTTCCTAAAGTGCGGTGCCCAGAATTGGACACAGTATTCTAGTTGTGGCCGAACCAGTGTTTTATAAAGGTTCATCATCACTTCCTTGCTTTTGTACTCTATGCCTCTATTTATAAAGCCCAGGATCCCGTTTGCTTTTTTAACCGCTTTCTCAACCTGCCCTGCCACCTTCAAAGATTTGTGCACATATACCACAGGTCTCTCTGTTCTTGCAACCCCTTTAGAATTGTGCTCTTTAGTTTATATTGCCTCTCCTCATTCTTCCGACCAAAATGTATCACTTTGCACTTCTCTGCATTAAATTTTATCTGCCACGTGTCCGCCCATTCCACCAGCATATCTATGCCCTCTTGAAGCGGATCACTGTCCTCCTCACTGTTCACTACGCTTCCAAATTTTGTGTCATCTGCAAATTTTGAAATTGTGCCCTGTACACCCAAGTCCAAGTCATTAATATATATCAAAAAAAGCAGTGGTTCTAGTATCGGCCCCTGGGGAACACTACTGTATACCTTCCTCCAGTCCGAAAACAACCGTTCACCACTACTCTCTGTTTCCTGTCACTTAGCCAATTTTGTATCCATGCTGCCACTGTCCCTTTTATTGCATGGGCTTGAACTTTGCTGACAAGCCTATTATGCGGCACTTTATCAAAAGCCTTTTGGAAGTCCATATACACCACATCAACCGCATTGCCCTCATCAACCCTCTCTGTTACCTCATCGAAAAACTCAATCAAGTTAGTTAAACATGATTTGCCTTTAACAAATTCGTGTTTGCTTCCTTAATTGATCCACACTTGTCCAAGCGACTGTTAATTTTGTCCCAGATTATCGTTTCTAAAAGTTTCTCCACCACCGAGGTTAAACTGACTGGCCTGTAATTGCTGGGTTTATCCTTACAACCTATTTTGAACATTTGCAATTCTCCAGTCCTCTGGTACCACCTCCATATCTAAAGATGATTGGAAGATTATCACCAGTACCTCTGAAATTTCCACCCTTACTTCCCTCAGCAACCTCGGATGCATCCCATCTGGATCTGGTGACTTATCTATTTTAAGTACAGCCAGCCTTTCTAGTACCTCCTCTTCATCAATTTTTAGCTCATCCAACATCTCAACCACCTCCACTTTTACTGTGACTTTGGCACCATCCTCTTCCTTGGTAAAGACAGATGCAAAGTACTCATTTAGTACCTCAGCCATGCCCTCTGTCTCCATGGAAATTGGACATGAATTTAGATTTGAGGTTAGGATCAGATCAGCCATGATCTTATTGAATGGCGGAGCAGGCTCGAAGGGCCGATTGGCCTACTCCTGCTCCTATTTCTTATGTTCTTATGTGTCGGTCTCCTTTATCGTCCCTAACATGGCCCCACCCCTCCTCTTACTACCCGTTTACTATTTATATGCCTATAGAAGACTTTTGGATTCCCTTTTATATTAGCTGCCAGTCTATTCTCATACTCTTTGCCCCTCTTATTTTCTTTTTCACTTCTCCTCTGACCTTTCTATATTCAGCCTGGTTCTCACTTGTATTATCAACCCAATATCTGTCATACGCCCCCTTTTTCTGCTTCATCTTACTCTCTATCTCTTTCATCATCCATGGAGCTCTGGCTTTGGTTGCCCTACCTCATCCTCTCGTGGGACTGTACCTAGACTATATCCAAACCACCACCTCCTTAAAGGCCGCCCAATGTTCGATTACAGTTTTGCCTGCCAATCTTTGATTCCAATTTACCCGAACCAGATCTGTTCTCAACCCACTGAAATTGGCTCTCCTCCAATTAAGTATTTTTACTCTAGATTTCTCCGTGTCCTCTTCCAAAGCTAATCTAAACCTTATGATACTATGATCACTGTTCCCTAAATGTTCCCCAACAGACACTTGCTCCGCTTGGCCCACTTCATTCCCCAGAACCAGATCCAGCAATGCCTCTTTCCTCGTTGGGCAAGAAGCTATTTTAACCCTACTCTCTGTTTTCTGTTTTCTAGCCGGCTTGCTATCCATTCTGCTACTTGTCCCCTGACTCCACATGCTCTGGCCTTAGTTATGAGTCTACTATGCAATACCTTATCAAAGCCCTTTTGAAAATCCAAATATATTACATCTACTGCATTACCGTGGTTTACCCTTTCTGTTACTTCTTCAAAGAATTCAATAAGGTTGGTCAAGCATAACCTTCCCTTTTGAAATCCAAGCTCACTATTCTTTATTGTATTTTCGGTTTCTAGATGTTTTTCTATTACATCTTTGAGTAAAGATTCCTTAATTTTTCCTACCACCGACATTAACGGGCCTTTAGTTCCCTGGACTTGTTCTATCTTGCTTTTTTAATATAGGAATCACATTAGCTGTCCGCCAGTCCTCTGGCAGTATTCCCTTTTCTAATGAATTTTTATATACATGTAATTGTGCCTCTGCTATCTCTTCCCTATCTTCTCTTAATATGTGTGGATGCAATCCATCCAGGCCAGGGGTTTTATCCTCTCTAATTTTGATTAGTTGATAAATTATCTCCCCCCTTTCTATCTTAAATGTCTTCATATGTTTTTTGATCTCGTCTTCTAAAGTCATGCCCTCCCTGGTAAATATACAAGTGTCACACTCTATTGAATTGTTACATATATGTTCTCTTTTAGACAACCTATAAACCCAAGTGCCAATCCAGTCAGCCACACAACAGCCTTAAGAACGCATTAAATAGTTTGAAAAAGCTTATTTAGCTTGCTACTTCTACATGACCTTTGATGTGATTTGCAAATGTCCTTCTTCAATACTTAACAATTTGGATTATATATAAGGTACATTAAATCTTTTTGTAATTAAAGCAGGTTTATGAATAATAGGTTTAATTAAACAGATTGGTATCAGGAGAACACTGTACAGCGAATTCAGTTCATTGCCATGAAAAATATATTCCATACCAAATATATTTAAAACTGCTAGCTATCAACTGCTAATCTGATGAATGAGAGAAAGCAGAAAGTTCAATTACATTTACAGTAAATATTCTATTAAAGGATCATGTTTTGATGAACTGAACAATTTCAGATGAGGATTCTAACATGAAACTATTATGTAATGTTTCATCAAAAAGTGATATGATCCTGAGATTTTTTCCTGTGGCAGATTCGGTTGAGTTTGTTTTTTTTAACAAGTATAATTAGAAGATGCAAACGAAGACAATTTTTTTCTGAATGCCATAATTTCATTGTTCTTTGAGGTCTTAATAATGAAAGACTAGTTCTCTTTGCTGTCATAGTTTGACTTCATCTGAAGTCCTCTATGGGTTGTCATATATACTTGTTAAAATGTATACCAAGGCGGTCATTATCATTTTGAGTTTTTTAGAAGCCGAAATGCCACCAATTCATTTGTCGTGAAGCCAGTTTTGTTCAGCGCATAATATGATTCATGTTTAGATCTGTATTTTTGTGGCCTTCATAAACAATGACAATGAACCCAAGATCCCGGCCTCAACCGGGATCTTGGGTTCATGTCACGCTACACGTTACCCCACCAGCGAACAAATGTTATCTGTTTTTAATATAACGGGTCAGTTGCTGTCTTTTCTATGTTTCCACCTCTCTATCTCTGTTTTTTTTTTTGTTTGTTGTTTTTTTTGGTGATTTGTATATTCTGTGAGACCTGGCAGGTAACACCTGTCTGTCTGCACACTGATTGCCTTGGCAACGGGCAGTTGAAAAAACTGTCTGTACTCACCAAGCATTGTTCTGTGAATTATAAATGCGACTTCATTTCGAGGATTTCATTTCCACATCGTTCACCTGAGGAAGGAGGTAGCCTCCGAAAGCTTGTGAATTTAAAATAAAATTGCTGGACTATAACTTGGTGTTGTAAAATTGTTTACAATTGTCAACCCCAGTCCATCACCGGCATCGCCACATAATGACAAATTAAACAGCAGTGTAGTGTCCACACTTACCTTTGCTCATGCTAACATATTGCATTTTCCCCTGAGTAATCAGTTTAACACCCCATTAAATCCTCATTAACGTGTCCTTTTCAGCATTTTGCTAAGTTTGTACTACTTCCATGGTTTGATATTGTCCCTTCAGTGTTTATTTTATTGAGTATGAAAATTGCAGAAAACTTTCCCCAAGCAACAAGTTACCAATATTGTCTGGTTCAGAAAAGACAGCAACTGATTGCATTTAAATAGACCTTTAACATAGTAAATATCCCAAGGCACTTAACAGAAGAGTCAGGGGACATGATGATGGTTGAAGGGAGAGATTTTGAGGAGGGTTTTGAAGGTGGGGAAAGATAGAAAATGAAGTTCCATTTATGTAGCACCTGATCACTTCCTCAGGACATTCCTAAGCACTTCAAAACCAATTAATTACTTTTGGAGTTTTGTTATGTAGGCAAATATGGCAGCTAATTTGCACACAATTAGGTCCCAAAACAGCAAAAGAAATGAATGATCATCTGTTTTAGGTGGTGGTTGCAAATGTTGACAAGGATATCGGTAGAACTGCTGATCACCAGTGTGCACCTGATGAGGCACCAAGGGCGTTGATTTAAAGTCCCATCTGAAAGATAGCACCTCTAACAATATAGTACTCCATAAATACTGTGCTGAAGCATCAGCCTAAATTATTTGCTCAAATCCTGGAGTAGGATTTGAACTCATAACCTTCTGACACCGGCAAAAATACTACCAATGAGCCAAGCTGAAACCTGAGAAGTGAGATAGTCAGATGAAGGGGTTCATGGAAAGAGTTCCAGAGAGTAGGACTGAGATGAATCAAGGTGGAATGGGGAGATCAGGGAGACAAACAGATGACTGAAGTTGAAACAGCAAAGGGTATAAGCTGAGATGTAAGGCTACAAGAGATGACAGACATAGGCTGGAATGAGACAATGCAATGATTTTCATCAGTGAAGAATTGGATTTTGAATTCAGTTAGGGAATGGCAGGTCAATGGAGGTTGGCAAGACAGTGATGATGGACAAGCAAGACTTAGTGCAGAAAGGGACACGAGTGGCAGTGTTTGGATGGTGCTCAGGAGCCCAGTGAGGAGGGCATTGGAGAAGTTGAAGGTAACAAAAGCATGGATAAGGATTTCAGCAACAGCCAGGCTGAGGCACATGAAGAGGCAGAAGTAAGCGGTCTTGGTGATGAATAGCATATGACATGTGAAATGCAGCTCAGGTTAGAACTGAGAACTGAGGGTGTGCGCTGTCTGGTTTAGCCTGAACGAGCAACCAGGGAGGATGATGGAGTCAGAGGCAAGGGTACGGAGTTTTGGCGGGAGCCAAAGAAGCAGGTTTTGCACTTGGCACTGTTAGAATGGTGTTTGCTTCCGCCATTGTTTCTGATATAGCAACCCATGACCTAATGAACTCTTCATCATAAATTATTCTAACTTCTCCCTTCATTCTTTTGGCAATCACAGAGAATGCCATTGACACCTAAACATATTTAAAAACTTAAAAGGAACAATTAGCAATGGACAAAGAGAAAACTGTACCTGTAAGGTAGCATCATTTGACCTTTATCAGTATGTTGTTCTTTCAAAGAGTATCATGCCTTTTATTGTAGAACTGAGCAATGTTAAGAGAGAATAAATGAGAATTGTAATGGCAGAGAGGATTTTTCATCTGATGTACAGAAAATGTAATTGCTGTTCATTGTGTGGTTTTCTTTTGAAGTAGTTTCCATTTAAATTGTGTCTAATGCTCCTATTCTAGAAGAGATTACTTTTGAACAGTTATTATCACTATGTTCAAATACAATTAATTGCATTTTTGATTTAAAGGGAGTCAAAGGATCAGTTAAAATTCTCAATCCTAATCTTTGTCAAAATTAGATTAAGTATGACTGGCAAATTAGCATACATTTTTAAAAAGCAAAAGTCCAACCATAGTGAATCAAAATTAAAAAGGACCTCATATGGTGGTATGAACACATTTTTGATCAAGTATGACTTCTGATCAATTCTTAGATTATCTATCTAGCTTTAGCAGAAACTAGAGACAATTTCTTTCATTCCGAATGTTTCCTATTGTATATTGTCATAACTTTTAATGTTCGATTCTAATTAATAGGAAATTGTTATAACTGAAAAGTTAAGACTTCAAGCAGGAATACAGAATAATGCACAGAGGAAGAAAACTTCAGACTTCTGCTTTATTACATATTTAGATTTTCTGTAGATATCTTTTGATCAAACTGATTTAAACATTATTTTCAAAACTATGCACATTGAATTAGTATGGGTTAATGCTTGGATAGAACATTAGGTTTATATGATGAAAAGCAAATAGCTATTCTGGTTTGATAGATCTGTTTCAGTTGTTCTTTCCTGTGGAAATTAAACTGCATTCCCACGCGCTGAATGCCAACACAAAACTGCTTCAAAACTTCAGAATGTGTTTTATGTCTGGTCACTTGTTAGTCTGTTTGCTTGTATTGCTTATCAATCTCTGATAATAGCACATTCATGAACTAGAAAGGATTCTATGTTCTTCTCTCGGCTAAAGAAATTAGTTCTAACTGGATAACTTGTGTATATGAATAGCTGAGACACAGAAAAGAAGAAATGTATGTACACTGACATAGCTTATTACTAAGCACGCAGAAAGTCTTACTGCTTTTAGAGCAAGTGGTTCAGACAGCTAAAATAAAAGGGGGATTAGCTAGTGTAGCAGCCAGAATTAACCCATATTCTGAGAGTTCTTCACTGGAATTGCTTGCAGTGAAGTGAAGATAAGCCTTGGGCATTTTCGTCTTCTAAGCAGTCTTTGAACAATTTTATGGCTTTTTTTTGCTTTAAATGCAGATGTATTAGGAAGTTGCTAAAGTAGTTAATCAGACCATAAGAAGCGACTTTAAAAAAGACGAGACAGCTGTGACCTATTGGGACTAACATTTAATACTTTGTTTCCCAAGGATTTGCATAGCTTTCCATGACAAAAAGGCTTCTGATGCTTGTGCATGCAGTTTTTTTTAATTTGGTTGATAAAACTGTCAATGCAACAAAAAGGCTTATCATTACATCTTGTGTTGAAGGAATGCTGTATGCTCTCATTACATTTTACACTTACCTTGTTATTTCCACGCTAAAACAAAGTTAAAACAAAATCTTGTAAAGGGTACAAAACATTTAGCTGAATCAAGAACCTCTATCAAGTATTTTTTTATACAAGTTATTTGAAATGCATTGAGCCCAAATTCCTTGTATTCCAATTTTGCTGCTTTGGATTTTAACTCTGTATCTGGGACATAAATGTCCATACAATCTACTGCATGCCTTATTTCACCTCCATTCATTAAAATGAATTTACCCAGATTGGTGTATCTTAACATACTTCATATTCACTGGTGAGAATGTGGAACTCGCTACCACATGTAGTGGTTGAGGCAAATAGCATTGATGCATTTAAGGAGAAGCTAGATAAGTACATGAGGGAGAAAGGAATTGAAGGATATGTTGATAGGGTGATATGAAGTAAATAGAGTGGTAGAAGGCTCGTGTGGAGCATGAACACCGGCATAGTCCAGTTGGGCTGCATGATCTTTTTCCCTGCTGTCAGTTCTATGTAATATCTCTCTCAATAGTTACAATTTAGTTTTTACTTCATTTAAAGAAAGGATGGAACAGTGACAAATTGCTGCAAATATTCTATTTTTTCTCCAATTTTACCGGAATACGCTTAGCTAACTAAGCATGTAGGTAACAGTTAGACTTTTAGTCACTGTGATAAGTGTATTTGTCTTCTAGTCAAATATCTTGGATAATACATCCACAGAATTTAATTTTGCTAGTGTGATTTCAGAGACTTTTCTACTGTTTGCCTGTGCTGATTTTACAAAGCTCGTGGTTAATGGTTTGACATTTGAGAAACATACTTATTTCATATGTTGCCAATTCATCATTCACTTTCAATGTCAAGTACTGCTGCCGGTGGCTCAAAGCAAATTAAATAAAATTAGTTTACATAAAATACTGAAGCACAAATGAGTGTGACTTGTAATCAACTTGTGAAGAATAGTTTTCATTTTACAGTTTGAATCTTTTGATACTAAACACATAAGCTGATAGATAACCTAAATATTAGCGGACGAATACTGATATGACATTCCTTTGTCTGCCATTTTAATGGTGGCATGCATCTATTTATTTTAAACAATTTGGCAACTTTGTTAAAATAGCTAATAGAGGAATGTAATTTGTCTACTGATATTGCCAACTGTAATTTCTAGCCCATAATTTTTTGTAACTCAACGATGATGAATAAACATGTAACATAAAACTTGATTGGCAACCCAATTGGTGCCTGATTTCATACTAAAGTAAAGTGTCGATTACAAACTGGTTACAGCAACAATTAATGCAAAATTTAGTCCAAGATAAAATGAATTCTGTCACTGTTATCAGAATTTTTTGCATCAACAATTTTACTGATGGCTTAAGTTTTATTTTCAAATATTAGAAAGATCAAAAAGTTTGTCTTCATCTATTTCATGGAGTAGTTTTTTCCAGACGAATGTTTTAAAATTCATACAGAACTTGGAGGCCAGTTCACTTCTTCCTTAAAGTGTTGCTAGTGGTGGTTTCATAAAAGCCTCAATACACTCTTTCATCTTATAGTCTGCCACATTAAGAATCCATTAACGATCTATAGTTACATATCAAAAGCTTGGAATTGTAAAGAGTTGTTTCAAAAGGTTCTACCTCCAAGCATATAGAGCATTGGTTAGATTAGGTTGTGGGTGGTGTAATCCTCATTCATTTGAGGATTGTATGTGATAAGGATCTCTTAGTACACAAAGTAGAGTTTTGGAGGAAACTGAAGAGTCTAATGTGTTTGCCCATTTCAGCTGGTTGCAAACATGTGAAACTATTTACTGGTGCAAGTCTACCAGCCCTAGGGTCAGACTTGCCTTGGTAAGTAGATTGACTTCCATGCAGTCATTTATGTTGTTGCATCGCCACATGCCTCAGTTCTTGTGGCATTGAATCAGAATTTGACCATCACTTTTTCAGGGCTTGACTAGAAGTTATCAAAAAGAGTATTTTTAAAAGGTGACTATTTTTAACAGCTTTTTTGTACTCATCAAAAAACACTTCACGTACAGCATGGTTCGGCGCAGAGTGAAATGCTTCTTGTCAACAATGGCCAGCTCCAGAAGAGCACCCCCTACTGCACCAGTGTGGTATTTTTCTATTTTCCACATGAATCACCCTGTTGGCAGTCCCGTGCAACAGGCGTTTACGCCATTTTACGGACACCCAGGCCGCTTGCATTTTCTGCGGCCTGGAGGAGTCCGTTTTTCATTTGTACACTGGGTGTGCGAGACTGCAGCCCCTGTTCCATTATTTGGAGGGGCTGCTCCTCAAGTTCTGGCTGCACTTCAGTCCCACGCTCCTGATCTTTGGCCGCCCGGTGAGGAGGGGGGCGGGCAGGTCGGTGGACGTCCTCGTGGGCCTGCTCCTGGGCCTGTCCAAGGTGGCTATCCACAGGTCCAGGATGCTCGCGGTCCGTGGGGGTGGGTGCTCGGCCTGTCTGCCTCTCTTTCGCGGGTTGCTCCGCGCCCGGGTGGCCCTGGAGATGGAGCACGCGGTGTCTGCCGGTACGCTTGAGGCTTTCCGCAACCGGTGGGCACCGCAGGGGCTGGAGTGCATCCTGAACGAGGATAATAAAATTTTGATTTGAACTCTTGGTTTTGGTTTGTTTGGTTTTTAGTTGTTAAGCACACCCCACACCCCCCCTTCTTATAAAAGGGGGGCCTAATTTTAAAAAAAATGTCCCAATCAGCCTGAGGCAGAGTCCGAGGCCCACGGGCTCCGGAACATCAACCAGCATTCGCACGGCTCACAAAAAAAAAAGAAGAAAAAAAAACCTTTTGATTATCTTTTCCGTGCCTTCTCGAAGAAAGAAAAAAAGAAAAAAATCACCCTGTTGGTCTCTGAGTAAGATTGCCAAATTTAGTGGCAATTAGTGCAAAATTAGGGGGAGTTTGTGCTCTGGGATTATGCCCACTAGCAGCTGGTTGGAGACGACCCAAACTTATTTATCATAGGACTCTTACACCTGGCAGATAAAGGCATCCTATCAGTTTGGGCTGGGACCCAAATATAAAAGGTCAGTGTCTAACCAATTGCACAACCCTCAGCACCCTAAAAGGTGACAATAATATATTACCTCTTAGTTCAGTGAAGCTATGTTCCTGTGTGTTTTCTACCAGCACTGATATTTACAAATTTACTGTAGCATGGTTTAATGGTTACCCTACTTAAAATCAAGGGACTTGATGGTCAATTATCTGACCAATTTTGCTTTAATTTATGAGTTGAAACAGAATTTGTGTAAAAACAAGTTGGATCAAAAGACAGCTACAGAAAATCCAAAAAGTTTTTTAAAAAAACAGTTCCAATGCTATGATTGCAAAATGTTGTCTTGCTGTCTCGCAGTTGAGGAAACAAGTAGTGAGTCAACAGAATTGTAGTGAAAGATGATGGTAAAACAATGCTGATAAAACTATATCATTCCACACTGGATGAAAGAGTATTTAGTTAAATGTTATCCAGATTTAAGTGTACAAATGTTTACCAATTTCAGTACTGAACTGAATAATATTTTACAAAAATAGTACAATGGGATGTTGGAAAAATATTTGTATCAGATGTGCTGGCCTTGTGTACATATCTAGTTAAGGAACTCCGTGTGTAGCATTGCCTCCAGCTGAGTGTAATTGGCTGTCTCTAGAAACAACAAGGGGATTACTTGAGGAAATATTGTTTTCTACCACTATGGTGCAAGTGCTAGATCTTTAATTAAATGTGGTATGCTAGGAGGTGGGCAGAACAATAGGTGCTATGTGAAAACTGTCCCATGATACATAACCTAAAATTGTGAAATTTCATGAGTGCATAAATGACCTATTGTTGGCTTATTCCAGACCTCATTATTATTCTTTTAAGCAGGAGAACACACAGGCACAAAGCCCATCAAAGCCAAATGTCAGCAGTTTAATAAAACAATGTTTACTCACAGGTGTGATTTCTTTGTGCAGCCTGTCAGTCAAAATGTTTACATGATAAGCTGCTTTGACTGCTGGGTCACATATATTCATTGTTATATTTGAGAAATATTTCAGTTTACCTTTAATTTTTTTTATGACTATGTTGAAACTCAAAGCAAATACAAGGATTTACACTTCTAAATAAATTCTAACATTTAAGTGCTCACCTTCAAACATGAATCAGTTTTCATAATTTTGATGTGGTTCCATTCATGATGCAAGGTTGTGATTTTTGTAAGTCTAGTATTTTGAAAGGTTTATGATACTTAAAGAAAGTAAATGATCTGTCTAGTGATATCTTGGTTCACCCCTATTCTTCAAATAAGTTTTTGAAAACACAAGGACAATGTCTGAGGAATCATTTTGTTGGAAAGGCAGTTCAGCAGAAGAAACCTCACATTGTGGTAGAAGTATTTCTGAAATATGCTATGTAGTGACATTAATTTATCAGAGGAGAATATTTTCACAGCAGTGAGATTAGTCCTCCCATAGGATGCTGAGAGAGGGAAATTGAAGTGGATTTCCCTGAGGGGAATATCTTTCTTCAACATCCAGAGGGTCATAAAAGCACCAAATAAGTTTAGTTCTCCTATTTGGAGAACCCATAGCACTCATAATTTAAATATGAATTATTGATTGTTCTAATTTTGATTTTAAATGCTGGTGCCCTCATACTAAATTGGGATATTCTCTCAAAAATATTCCAAGTTTTTCACTCCCAGCACTATAACAAGACCTATACCCTTGCTATAAAGATTATTCATGTTCCCGTATTGCAGATTTATACAAGGTGTGGATTTTTGTCCCAAGAATGTGAGTCAAATTAAATTTAATATATTATAAGTATAAATGAGTTTGCTAATTGTGTGTCTATGGATGGCTATTTTCCAAGTCTCGAGAGTCGTCTTAATGGGGAGGCACTAGGAGCTGTGGAGGAGCAAAGGGATTTAGGTGTCCATGAACCCAAATCACTAAAAGCTGATGCACAGGTACAAAATGTGATCACAAAGGCTAATGGAATGTTGGCCTTTATCTCAAGGGTTGGAATATGAAAGTGAGGGAGTAAGGCTACTTTTATACAGAGTTTTGGTCAGACCCTATCTGGAGTAGTGCGTTCAGTTTTCGGGATGGCACCTCAGGAAAGATATATTGGCCTTGGAGGGGGTACTGTGCAGATTCACCAGAATGAGACCAGTGCTTTAAGGATTACATTATAAAGACTGGTTGCATAAACATGGTTCGTATTCTCTTGAGTTGTTAGGCAAGGGTATTAAGGTATATGGAGCAAAAGGTAAAGTTGAAGTACAGGTCAACCATGATCTAATTAAATGGCGGAACAGACTCTAGGGGCTGAATGGCCTACTCCTGTTCCTATGTTACTATTAATTTTTTCTGTTGCCATCTTATTGAGCAATTGTTTTGAAGACTTTCAATCAATTTTAATATATATTCAATGTACCCAATGTTGACTATACTTGTCATGATGCATGAATCAGCAAAAAGGCCATCAAACAGTGCAGTTAAGGATTGATGGAAGCTGTTCGATATCAATGGACTAAACGAGGAGAAGGTTTTTGGATTCCAGAATATAGTGCTTGCAGGAAGTGATGTGAGAGAGCTGAGAGGAAATGTGTCTGTAGTTCCAACAAAAATACTTCATTACAAAGTTAGGAAATGATAGCAACTCTTTGGAGAAACATCCTCTGAGTCTTGCAACTGAGCTTTTGGTCCAAAAATTCTTTGGGTCATGGGGTCAGTGGGAGGGCATCTCATTAGTATGGATCAGGCAGGTGCAAGCATCACTTTGGGTGCATGTCTGGCACTTGTACACCCATGAGATAGGGGTTTGCACAGGTCTCCCAACCCCAAAAATTGGGAGTGAGGAGACAGAGAAAGGAGTGGAAGTATATTTCTCTATGCTGCTTCACAGAGATGCCAGGGTGACAGTGTTGGTGTTCATTTACCAACTAAGCACGGGCAATATGCACCCAACTTCACTTTCTCTCACAGCTAAATCAGATTGCCTCCCAATGAGCTCCATGGTCTTTTCCTCGTAGGGCGTAAGATGTTTAAGTTTGGGATGACCCCTCCGGTGGCCAGCCTCTGCAAGAAGGTGGCGTAAATGAGGGGAAGGCTAGTGGTTGAGTTGTGTGTACTAAGTGTTAAAGTGGAGGAAGGGGCTTTAGGGTTGTAGAGTTATGTAATTTCTGATAGGGGTGGTGTGTAGCCATAATGTAAGATCTCAAGTTAGTGCCGCCTTAATCAGAGTGCATTGTGAAGGGTTAGTTGTACAGCTGTTATTTTTAGAGGGTGAATAGTGTGCTGGTGCCCAGGGTACCAAAGGAAGAAAAAAACAAGTGGCCAGTATATTACCTTGCTTGCCCTAATTAGGTCATTGAACCTCTTGCAGGCATGGTCTGTAGTCTTGGATGTGAGAGTTAGCATTCATTGCCACCTCCCTCTCTGTGGCATGTCACATTTCTGACAGGTTTGTTAACACGTATGTCCAGCAATCTGTGTCTCCTGACCTTAGTTTCCTCGAGGAGGGCTTGCAGGCCATCTGTGGCACCTTCTCTGAATGTGTGCCATGCCCTCATGCCTTCTTTGACTGCATGTACCAGCTGCCCCTATAGTAGGCATTCTTGAAAAGCTACTGCAGTCATCAGCCAGAACTGGCGTTTTAAAGATTGCATTATAAATTCCACACAGCCCAGTAGATAACACTGATTTCACACGGAATTTATGCCAATCATTACTCCAATTAATATTGCAAATGACCAGTACCAGGCAACTCTTGTGTAAATACCTTTCCATTGGCAGGTACAAATCTTTTTCCTTTAACTTAAAAGAGATGTGCCAAATCAGGATTTAGCAAATATTCTCCACATTATGATTTAAGAAATTGATTGAATGCCTCAGTAAATCACAATTTATTGATTGGAAAAATGTATACCTTGCACCTTTTAGGTTTGTCCTGCCATCTAAGGAAAATAAATGGAATGGATAATAACTTGTTCAAAACAGTTCTTCACTGTATCCTGCTGTATCTCCGTAAACATGCTACTTGGCCATGGTTCCATCTGCTCTTGTTTGAGTGGATGACCTTACTGGGAGTAGCAATGCTTTGTTTGGGTTGCTGTCTTTGTGTTACAAAGGAAAGCTTGAGCAATGAAAATCGCTATCTGGAGATGCAGAAACCAGGCTAGTGAATGATAGAAAAATCTCACTACACAAGACATTCATCTTTCACAGCTGATAGGTATTGCAGTAACTGCTCCCCTGAGGTCGGCGGGGTGACTACAATTGGTACATTCAATGAGTAAGCGAACAAACAGTGAAACATTTGTGCCATATTTCCCAATAGGACTGAGCAATTACACTATATAAAACCAATTGATATCTTTGCTATGAGGAAGGTGCACAGCATTTAAAATGATGGTAAACTGATTCCTATGTTTTTGTATAAAATCGTTATAAGATACTAGTTTAGCGACCTTCATTACATGTCAGAAAAACCTAGCCTGCAAAGCGTAACAGTTAATCCACTAAATATGGACCATCCTATGTAACTTTAAAATATAGTTGACAAGTAGCAAATAAGTTTCTAACACTGAACGTCACAACGCAGAATTGGAGTAAAGTGCAGGAACCATATCCTAATTCATACGATCTCCAAAATGGATTTCAAGAACTTTTCAATACACAGAACATTAATCATAGTCGTTGCTGTTGATAGATTCCTAATTCAAAAGTTAAGCACCATTGAAAATACATTACTGTATATACACTTGGGTATAAAGGATAAGTTTCTCACTGGGGGGGCAGGTTTTAACCAGGAGCGGGAGGTGGGCACCTGGGTGTCCTTGTTCATGACTCACTGAAAGCTAACATGCAGGTGCAGCAAGCAATTAGGAAGGCAAATGGAATGTTGGCCTTTATTACAAGAGGATTTGAGTATAGGAGTAAAGATGTCTTACTGAAATTATATAGGGCCTTGGTGAGACCGCACCTGGAGTATTGTGTACAATTTTGGTCTCCTTCCCTAAGGAAAGATATACTTGCCATAGAGGGAGTGCAACGGAGGTTCACCAGACTGATTCCTGGGATGGTGGGATTGTCATATGAGGAGAGATTGAGTAGACTAGGCCTGTATTCTCTTGAGTTTAGAAGAATGAGAGGTGATCTCATTGAAACATACAAAATTCTTATAGGGCTCAACAGGGTGGATGCAGAGAAGATATTTCCCCTGGCTGGGGAGTCTAGAACCAGTGGTCACAGTCTCAGAATAAGGGGTAGACCATTTAGAACTGAGATGAGGAGAAATTTCTTCACTCAGAGGGTGGTGAATCTTTGAAATTCTCTACCCTAGAGGGTTGTGGAGGCACAATCATTGAGTACATTCAAAACAGAGATCGATAGATTTCTAGATATTAAAGGCATCAAGGATATAGGGATGGTGCAGGAAAATGGCGTTGAGGTGGAAGATCAGCCATGATCTTGTTGAATGGCGGAGCAGGCTCGAGGGGCCGGATGGCCTGCTCCTATTGCTTATGTTCTTATGTTCAGTCTTTCCTTGTGGGGCCCAGAGGAGCACTCCTGCTCCTTCTAGCCCCACTAATAGACATTTTTGACTTGCCTTGAAGAGCAGTCCCTTCCCCCAAGTTTTACTGAACAGAACACCTGCCGCAGGCACCTCACTTAGTAGGTAATTAAATTGCCATTGGGGCCCTTATGATATCATTGGACACTGATTTGCATGTATTAATGAGGCTCCTGCTTGAGTTAGGCAAGCACCTTGGCCGCCTATTAAGAGGGCCCAGTTAAGATGACAGCTGGCGGAATCAAGCAGGAATGGGAGCCATGGTGGAGGGGGCCTTTGCAAAGCTAATTTAACTGCACGCTGCTCCATTCCCAAACGCAAGGTGGGCATATGGGTTAAAATTACCCCCACTGTCTTATGGTTTTACTAATGTCTAGATGAGAGCTGCTGTGCTCCAATTCAGTAGGAATTCTCAAAATACCCATCAATGGGAGGTTGTTTTCTGCTTTTGGCTAATGGCAGGGTGTGGAAATATGAACATTACAAATTGGTGGAAAAACAAGATATAAACTGAAACCTTTATTTTCTCCTTTTCTGTGCTACTCCATGTTTTCTGCACAGAAAAAGGATGGAGTGAAATTTGGAGCAATCTTTTTTAGAATGATTTACAATTGCCTGTTGAGGCCTTGTTAATATTATTTCACAGAAAGTTGCAGCAATTTTCTGCTGAGAGAAGTAAGGTAACCAGGTAGGAATTTGCTTACCCACTGAACACGAACTGATTCAACAATGGAGCAGCTAAACCCTTTAGCAGAGTATCTGTTCAACATGGATTATGCTAAAATTATTGCATTAATTTGGTTTAATACTTCTGTTGGTGGGAGAAAGCTGCTGTGGAGCACAGACTGCACCTTGACTAAGTACACACCTCACAATCTACCATCAGATATAGTCACCTTAAATAGATGAGCAATAAACTATTTCATAGTTCCAGTGTAATGCACAGCTGTATATTTCATTCTTGCTCATTGGAAATTAAACATTAAAAGTACAAGGAAGGCCAGAATTAGCAATGGAATTAAATATAATTTTCAATGCAGATTATTCAAGCAGACCAGGCACTCAATGTGTAAAATGTGAATTGTATTTTACTCTTGGTTTCTGATTTCAAAACTCAGAAGTTGATTAATTACAGGAGCAATCACTTCACTTCCAATATTATGAATCTATAAATTAGGAATCCCTCTCTCTGAAGCTGAATTAACATCCTTGGTCGTGGCTTAACTAGTTAAAAAAGAGGTGCGAAAGAGCATTATTGCAGACAAGTTTCTAATGGGAAGGTCAGCAAAATCCTATGGAACTAACTCACCCAGCAGAGGACCTGGTGAAGTAATTAGCATTTCTATTTGTTGAAATAAACAAATAAGATGAGATTAACACTGCACTTTCTAATGCTGCTTTTACACATATTGCTAAAACCCACGCTAATGGTGCCAGCTCCAACTGTCTGAGGCTCATACAGCTGGCTGCAATCCAAAAATAAACTTACTGGGATTCACTAAGATCAGCAGCCTGGAAGACATGTTTTTATTATCAGTAGCATGAATCTTCGTGCAACATAAAAGCAGAAAAAACACCTCCCAATAATGTCAGACATGGATTCTGAATGCAGAGGGAAATGCGAGATGGAAACTGGTTGTTTCAGGTGTTTAGTGCTCAGTATTAATTATTGGTTTGAATAAAGTAAAATAAAGATTGGTTTGGGAATTAAAGCTCTTTGAAGGTCAGCAAGCTTTTTAAAGTATGTGTGTTAAAACAAAATTGTGAATTTTGTTACTGTTCAAAATAATGGATGCCAGTTTTTAGTCATTCAGCCTCCATATACATTTGGAATTTTCAACACCTGCTGAGGAGGAATCACAGAAGGGCAGTGTCCTTTAAAAAGTTTATAGTCTCATATTTAAGGCCTCATTTTGGATTGTACCATAGCTCTTTACTTGGTTAACAGCAAGTTTGACTATTTATGCATAAGCATTTTAAATATTCCATTTTTGACAGTATCCAATTCTTATATAAATTGTGTAAAGTTTTTTGAAACTTTAATTTGATTTGAGAAAGTTTTCCATGAAGTTTATGCAGATTTGAAAGTTTCCATAGTTTATTTTTGTGGTTCAGAATCAGCCTACCAATATCTGTTACCCTGGCAGGAGCAGGTCTGACAATTGAGCTTCACTTCTGATTGATGCCAGCTCCAAGCCTCTACATTTAAATTACATGTCATAGATCATTCTAGTTCCCCACAACTGTGAAGCCAACTCTAAATTCAATGGGGCAGTTAATGGACCATCCCAACATTTTTGCCAAAGCTTGTTTCTTTGGGGGAGATATTGGTACCCATCACGCCCTTTTTGTTGGGCACAAAATTCATGTTGGGGGGACCAATTTCCGGCGCGAAAGTATACCAAGTGCCCACTTGAAACCAGCGTTAGGCTACTTGAATATGTTAATCAGGGGCCTAATTCCTGTTGTAGGACCCTGCTGTCAAATTTGGCAGAAACTGGGTGGAGCAAGAGTCATGCATGCTCCACCTAGTTTTTCCGGGTCTACTACGGCCTAATCAGTGGTCCTTAAATTGGTTTTATGGAAATGAGACCCAAAGGCCAGTTTGGAGTGGGCCTCAGGCCTCCATCTTCAGGTGCACTTTCTAGCCGCGCTGGCCACTACCGCAAAACTAATTTCTCAGTCTTTGTCTCAAGAGATCACAGTGCTCAAACTGTTTAATTGTTAACTTTTTTGCTGTCACCTGGATTGGATCTCCTTTTTCTAAGGCTCCATTCTTTTACTTCCTAAATGAGTAACAAAGGGTCAAACAATAAAAGAGTCAAACTTTTCCTTGTGGGGTATGGACCTCCTGCAAATATTGGCACACCCCAGGACCTCCTACACATATAGTGCACTCTCAAAGACACCCTGTCCTAATTTCCAAAGATCGCGTTGACCATGCAAAGGAAAATAGTGTTGTAATTGTTGAAAATGTTTTTACTGCTATGCAGCAACAGAAGTAATGTGCTTATAAGTTAACAAGTACAGAAAAAAATACATTGCACTTGCACTCTGAAGAATACCCATACCTCGGCAAAATCTATGATTGAATATGATGCATATAGCAACTTGTCTGAATGCAAGTCCAAATATTTCTAAATTACCTTGGTAAGAGTCAGAGCGATGCAAAACATTATTTAGAACATAAACATCCAGCAAGACCTTAATGAGATCTTTTTGTCCCAATAGAGACACAGTTTAATTCATAGTCAGTAGATAGTTTTATTTTGGTTTTGGTATGATTTGGAAAGTCCCCACCCAGTCAGAATGCTTATTTCAGAAATGGAAGTGTGATATTGTTGCAGTGGTGTGCTCTTCTGAGGTTAGGAACAATGCATATTGTCTGGGCAGTTAAAATGATCTTTAGTCAGTATTTTAATCTAACCAGCTGAATTGTTAGTGTTTGATGCTAATACTCCCCATCATTGTCCCATACCATTATGAAATTGCTACCCTATTTCAAGAAAATGCTTTTTAAAAAAAAAGTTTTAAAAATAAATGCTGCTCAATTTATTAAGTAACATATGCACTTGATCATTGCTAAATTGTCTATGTCTGGGACTGAATCAGGAATGCAAGTCTAAATGTATTCCTGTGCTACTGTTGCCTTTGTAGTAAATTAAGAACAGCTGTTAACCCAACGATTTTCTAAAGTAAGAATTAAGTAGATGCCAGGGTAGGAAAAGGTGAAGCATATGTTGAAAGTCCCAAATGTTTCGTGAAGTGCAGGCTAGGCTAACAAGTTTCAATTACAGGAACTAACAATGAATAATGTATGGATATGGAATAATCCTAAAAGTTTTTAGCTGGCTTTTTAGCTCCAAGAGCTGAGATTTCATAGGAAAATAATCAAATTGAAAAGAGCAACACTGACATAATTTAATGCAGAGCTGCTGATTTCATTGCAGTGTTCATAAAATGAGAAATGGACCCCACATTTGACTTCAAAATACTACATGGATTACCCATTGATACATTTTATATTTTAGTACCAAAACAATTATTGTCCAGAGGGATATGGTTTTGGTGTAAAGATGTTAATTTTATTTTTGTATAGAGATCTATTTTCTATTCCATTTTATAATGATTTAATAGACAAATGTTACTTCATTTTTGATATACAATAATATCTGTCTGAAGCAGATTTCTTAAAGTATTTTTGGCAACATAATTACATTATATCCAAACACTGTGCATTTCAATGCTAACCAAAAAGGATTTGTTATCATTTGATCCAATTTGTTAGATTGCAGTCAAAATTAGTTTTCTCTTCCCAAAATCTTTTTTTATTTGAAAAAAATTTGGAACAAATTGTATAGATTGATGTCATTAAATCTAATTCACAAAGAGTGCATATAGAAAGATAGCTTGTAAAAGCATTGCTATTAAAATTCACATAGAAGTGTCAGCCATGGCTTAGTGGAAGCACTCTCACCTGAGTCAGAAGGTCGTGGGTCCAAATCCCACTCCACAGAGACTTGAGCACATAATCTAGTTTGACACTTAAGTACAGTACTGAAGGAGTGCTGCACTGTCCTTCAGATGAGGCGTTAAACCAAGGCCCCGTCTGCCCTTTCAGGTGGATGTTAAAGATCCCATGGCACTATTTGAAGAAGAGCAGGGGAGTTCTCCCCGGTGTCATGGCCAATATTTATCCCTCAACCAACATCACTAAAACCGATTATCTGGTCATTATCTTATTGCTGTTTGTGGGACCTTGCTGTGTGCAAATTGGCTGCTGTGTTTCCAACATTACAACAGTGACTACACTTCAAAACTACTTCATTGGCTCTAAAGTGCTTTGGGACATCCTGTGGTCATTTAAAACGCTATGTAAATGTAAGTTCTTTCTTTCTATATCATAAATATGCAAAAATATACATTGCAATGTTTCTGAAGCCATATTGAATAAAATGCTAACGTAAAGTTGGCAAAGTGGCACTTTGAAACCTCAATGGATGGTGCCACAGAATGTTAGTTTGTAACTTTGATTCTTCTCATCGCCCCCATTCTGCCGAACTGTGGGCCAGGCACCAAGCAAACAATACTCGCTTTCTCTTTAAAAAAAAATTAAATCTGAGAAGCATTGCTGCTGCGTCAATCTCACACACCCCTATCAGTGAGCTTAAAAGTGGTAAAGCATGGGACCAGGTTACCTGTTTGCCCTTTTTGACTGCAAGAGTTGTGTTGCTAAGGGATACCATACTAGAGAAAAATTGATGGACGTGGAGAATTAAAACCCAACATTTCCTCAGAAATTGCAAATAATAGTCTTTTTCAGTCACAATCTCAAATTAATTTCTGCTGCAACATAATGTTATTGATATAATTAATTACTAATGCTTTAGGCAACATAATTTATTTAAATTTGTTCATTTAAAGTCTTGGTGTCTTCTATCAGACATTTCCAGAAAAGGTGATCATTATATTAATACATGTACAAATTATCAGATTATGAAGTTAAAAGAAATAATTATTATATACTAGTCTCGGATAATAGGTAGTGTAGATTAAAATACATCAGAGTAACTGGAAATTTTAATTAAAAACAAAATTAATGTGATTAAATCTTTCTGCATACTCTTTGTAAAATAGGAACTGTTACCGTCTGTAAAACTTAAACATTGTTTAGGCATGAAAACTTTTGAATTACAAGCTTTAAATTTTACTGTGTAAAAATACTTTGCAACTAATTTCATTTTAAAAATAAAGATTGTCCAATCAAGTCACTTCTTGTTTCCTAAACCTAATTTAGTTAGTACTTGATTTAACAACATTTGTTCCTTTTAAAATACAAATTTAAGTATAGTGATTTCTTGTGTGAGTGTGCTTTGACAGTGCATTAATATAGAAAAGTTGGCTGTATTGGAGAAGTATTAATACCAGAGTCGAGATTTTTTCCCCTCTCTTTTAGTTGTTCCATTTGGAATTCTGACAGTTACATCTGTGAAGAACAACATAATTGGCCCCTTCAATAATTACTATATTCTGAAACATACTGTCACAATTAGTGATGACAACTATTCACTGTAATCACAAAAAAAGAACTTTTACTTCCAGCTCAGGTGATGAGTACATAATTTGATTGTAACATTCAATAAGCAGCCTACCAAATTTGGGAATCTTGACATCTGAAAACAAAGCTGCTTAATCTTACATAGTAGCTACAAATTATATGTATTGCAAACAATATTATCATCATGAAAATAATCCACAATATACTCCAACTGCATGCATTTAAATCCTTTTTTTTTGCATTATCCAGCTTAGTATTGCCCCTCATAAGAACATCTGTTTTTGCCTTTACACACAAAAAATGTAGTGTTTTCATACTTGTCCATTTGATGCACATGGTGTAGTTTCTCATTCCTTTATCATTTAAAGGATGTGTATTGGTAAGGTTTGGGGAATGATTCCGCAGAAGGGGATTGAAACAAGTAATTATTAAATACAAAAAGGTCACTAGAATATTCAATAATTATGAAATTGATTTTTTATATTTAATGCATGCAGAATAATTTGTGTATAATGTTTATGTTCACCAGTAGGAAGGAACTGCCATAAAAATTGAGAGCACAAGTAATACTATTTGGCTTATTAAGCTCACTCTTTTGCACGACGTACTCTATTGTGGACTTTGGCCCGCCTATTTAACCTCTTACTGGAAGGTTATGCATAAATACTTCCTTGATGCCCTAACGGCAATGAAGCAAAATTCCAGCATATTTATCTATCCACACATCTCTATTCAACCTTGTGTGACTGCTTTCCACAGAGAAATCCCAACCTTTCTCCCTCTCCCCTGCCAGCTGCACAGGAGCCATTGTGTCCGATGGAGTATTGGATCCCAGGAAGTGCTAATCAGTTTGCAATAAGCATTGATCTCCACCTTGAGTATTGTGTGTATTTCTGGGAATTATACCATTGGGGGAGGGGAGGCATCCTTGCCTTGGAGGAAGTACAAAGAAGGCCAACCGAAGTGGATAAATAGGATTGTTCACCTGCACTATCAGAAAAGCCTATGAATGATTGGGATGCTCATACTGCAAAAGAGACAGCTTAGAGATGATCTTATTTAAATTTTTACGATCTTTAAAGAAATAGATGAACTAAATTCCAGAGCAATGTTCAATATTAACACATGTAAGGAATCTTACAACACCAGGTTATAGTCCAACAATTTTATTTTAAAATCACAAGCTTTCGGAGATTATCCCCTTCATCAGGTGAATGAGTGAAAGGTTCTCAAATCACATATCTTATATTAGGCTGGGACAGCATCACACCAATCAAAAGGTGTCGTTGTTGTTCAAACAGGCCAGTCACGGAGAACAGTACGTCCCAGTACACTGAATATACATTGTGTCAATTACACAGACAGATCAGATTTTTTGAATGTTTATCTCTCTTCACCTAAGAACAAAACATGGTAACAACAAATCGTATACTACAGGGAGTATTCTCCTCCAAATTGTTTTTTTAATAGTGAAAATCAGATACTCTATCCCACCTGAAGAGCTCAGCTAGTCACAATCACAAACAGAAACTTTTTTCATTTATTGTCACTTCTTTCCAATTTTCAATTCAACTCGCTGGTTGCATTCATTCCAAGAACATGTGGAACTTTATCAAAAGCCTTCTAAAAATCCAGGCAAATTGTCACCACTGGATAACCCATATCCACTAGTTAAATTATGACCTCCAAGAATTCCAGCAGATGAAAAACAGAATGTGAGAGTGTTTTTTGGTCATTGTAAATGCTTTATTTCCTTGGTTACTAAATGGTGGTAGATCTTTGTTAAGTAAATGTATACATATAAAGTACAATTGCCTGTATAGTGTGTGTATGTAAGTTATTTTCTACTAAAATAGGTGCACATAGCTAAAATCGTGTCGCTGTAGCCACACCTCTGGCTAGTCAGCAATTTTTATTGGAAAACACTTACCCATGGCCTCTTTGCTTTTTAGATAAACATCAGTAGCATCCAATATAATACTGCTAAGCATTTTATCCATTATAGATATTAGACTAACTTGCCTAGAATTTCCAGGATCATGTCTTGTTACCCTCCAGTGCTCAGATACAGCTCTTGTGTTTATTGAGCACTTAAAAATGTAAACCAGAGCCTCACCTCATTCATGTCTCTTTTTCTTCAGTAATTCTAAAGTCTGATCCAGGTACCTTGTAAACATTTCATTTTTCATAACACAAGTTGGAACAGCACTGGCGTAAATGCAGGAAACTCGTGTGAGCTGGTCTTTTGCGTGGGGGTGGGGCTATATAAATGAACTGCAGAGGGTTTTAGCAGACGTATCTCAGAAGTGGTGCAAACGATCGAAGAAATTTGAGCTCGTGATTTTTTTCAGGGTAAAACAAGCGCGAATTTCCTTGAAAATGAACGGCGCAATGCCGCTCACACGTGGGACTTACACCACAAAGTTCCAGGAAATCCCGAGCCAATATCCGCTCCAGTATACTGCTGCAACATTGTATTAAGAAGTCGTCCCTGGTTACCTCTAGGAAATCGTTTCTCTGTTTATCGCTTATCAGACCACTTCACCTCTGGGATATTGAAATCCCCTATGATTATCACATTAAGATTTCTTGCAGCCAGTCTTACTTGCCTGAACAGCTGGCTATCTACCTGCTCAGCTTGAGCTGGTGGCTGATAGCATTTCCCAATTGCTATTTGTTCCCCTTATCGTTACCAATTTCTATCCAGATTGCTTCTGCCATCTCCTTTTCTGTTATATCCAACTTCTTGTCAAATTATATCGTCTCTTACCAATATAACATTGCTTCACAGGTCTATCTTTGTCAAACATTCTACCCTCTACATCTTCTTCACATGCCATATCCCACTCTTCACATGCCATATTCCACTCACAGCCCTCGATCTATGATTGGAATAATGTTAATTCCCAATGGAAATTAAGGTGAAATATGTAGAAACACTAGTTTGCTCCAAAGACTGCAAGAAAACTGAAAATACTACAGTATGGTACGCCACCGTAAAAGATATGTTTTTATAATCGTTCATTTCTATCATCCCACACTCCATGTTATATAATGTGCAATTGGAGTAGATCAGGAAATCCAAGAAGGTAGTTGTGCTGTTAAATTAATTCTCAGCTCCATCCTATGATGTCTTAGTGTAACATCTCAAAACCGATAAATGAATCAGCTCTGATAGTGGCATTCTCACATATGAACAATCGCAACTTCAGTTACTCTCACTTCAAATACATATAAGATTTGTTTTGATTTAAAAATTCAGGCAGTAGTGAAATTAGCAACTTGTCTTTTAAGAGCAGTTTAGATTGCAGATTGCTCAGTAACACAAAAATCTTTTGGAAAATATTGCTGAGCAATAGGTCAATAGTATTGTGTATTTGTCATTGCGGCCCCAATAAAATACTACAGCTCAAGATATCAGTACTGGGCATTTATTTTGTTATCCTTATGCATTATGAAATTCCCGATAGCTGGCTTTAAGAGGCTTCAACTAAATTTCCCAAAACACATAGAAGGTATTTGGGAATTTGAAGTGGAACTGGTGAGTTAGAACTGTTTTTACAAGTATCTTTCAAAAAGATAGGATTGAATTTTGAAAATTGCATTGAGGGTTCATTTCCTGTATTTCAAATTATCTTTAAAGAGCAACTGCACTCTAATTAATTAACTGTGGATTAGATGAAAGATTACCATGGTAGTTTTGTGCACGTTCAACTAAACAAAGCTGCTGGTATCAAAAACTCCATAAAGATCATTCTGGTTCATTAACAGAGTGGTTTCATTTTCTCTCTTTTTATTGAATGACCTTTCACGATGCAGCCAGAGGACTAATGTCTCAAGAATTTGTCTCTGAGAATTGTTATAAGTATAGAAGCACTTGTAGAATTCGTACTGAGATTCTCAATGGGAAGCCAGACGTTCACCATAGCGTACTGTGTGTTTTAATGACCATCAAGTGATGGTTAAGGCTGCACTTAAACATTAGATAATGGACAGAGCTTTAGATTACAACTGAAAGGCAAATTGAATGGTTGTGAATAAACAAATTCAGGACAGATGTCAGGAACTATTTCATTACATAGAGGGTGATCAACAGTTGGAACAGGTTATCAGAAAAGCTTGTTGAGGCCAAGAATCTAGATCATTTTAAAAAAAAAGACAGCTAGATGCTGTAGTGGAGTTGTTTTCTAGAAGGATGAGGTAAATGGGCTGAAGGGCCATCTTGTGGCAACTGGCTTAGAGTGGCTAATATGCAATATAGACTTTTTGAATGGATTGGAGATCTTGGGAGAGAAATGAGTTTAGGAGAAAGTTTATGATTTCATTACACAGAAGCTTCCTCTACATGGCTTTGAAAAATAAATAAACAGAGTACCCTCATTAATTCAGTTGCTTTGTTGCATTGGATAAAAATAATCTCACCTTACACTCTGAATTGACTGTTATAATTGTTAATTTGTAGGTCCACTGTTTATATTGTTCATTTACCTTCTAAATATAAAGTGCAGCTTGCCCTGGTTTACCACTTGTGTTGAATGCTTTCCATAAATTTTTGATTATTCTTGTGTTCGATTTCTTGGTATGGTTAGAAGGCAATTCACAACATTGTGTAAAATCCAAAATATTGCCAAAAATTGTTTTTGCTCATAACATGTCACTTCATTGTACTTGCCCAGGTATAGTACAGATGCTTACCACTTACAAATTGTGCGGTGGAATTTCCACTTTGGGCGCAATCGGGAAATTATGCCCAAAATGCGTTTGAAATTGCACTGGTTTGTTTACAGTTCCCGCTAAAATTCATTTGCATAATTGCAAACTTGAATTCTTCCATGAACCAGCAGAGTCAGGCAGCGTAATAGAATGTAGTCGTTTCTTTTCTTTCTTCCCATTAAAAAATATTCATTGATGTATTTAAGAGTGGTAACCTGGTGCAGTTTGATTAATACAGCTGAAAATGGGTTAAGCATTAACCCATTTTTAATGTGTGCAGTCCTCCACCTGTGAGTAACCTGATTGGTATACACTAGTCAGTTTCTTAGTAAATTAAATATTTTTTGATATGAGCAAACTTTTAAAACGTGCCTACTAGTGCCTGTGTGCCTGAGAAAACGAGCGCTGTTTGAAGAGCCTTCCCAAACCAGCGCGATCGGTGGAATCGTGCAATTTCAACCAGGGGGCGTGGCCAGTTTTGTGGGCAGGGTCTGATTCAGGTGAATTGAATATTGAAGCAGCATAAAAGATTGCGGAAAACACGAACGTAAGTGGTTTTGGGCATAATTCACTTACATTTAAAGTTTCCTGATCTTTTGCTCTGGTTCGGCCGATTGCAGTTGAATCTGGATGCAAAACCAGCGGAAACTCTACCCCTATCTTTTCACAATGCACATGAAAAGAATACACAATGTGAGTGCCTCTATTTATAATGGTGTTGTCTGGTTGGTATCATGTATGTGTGTTCTTATTACAGAAAAGATTTTATTACATCCTCATGATTTTCAAATTTTATTTGACAGGTTAATGGTAAAGACTTATCCAGAGCCACCCATGAGCAGGCAGTAGAAGCATTTAGAACAGCCAAAGAACCCATTGTAGTGCAAGTATTGCGAAGAACCCCACGCACAAAAATTCTTAACCCATCCCATGAGTGTCAACTGGTAGATATGGCCACGCAGACAGACATCACCTTCGAACACATCATGGCGCTGGCTAAAATAAGACCACCTACTCCACCTGTTGTGGTGCTGGAACAATATCTTTTGCCTGAAGAGTAAGTGTATGTTTATTATTATAATCATATATGAATAAGGAACAACATCATTATTTTTATTTTTCTCTACTGTGCAAAATTAAGTCTAATTGTAAAGAAAATGCCCATTTAGTTTGCTACGTGTAATTATGTACAAAAGAGCAGAAATCAGACAGTCAGTTTGCTGGTCTGGAAGCATCACTGTTTTAATTGCTATCTCTAACTCATTTGAATCAGGTAAAAACCACCATCAGTATGGGTTAGTTGGAAAACTATAAATTATTTTTGAGAACCCTGAAGGTATTCCACAATATTAAATTTTATTACATTTGGACAATAATTTATGTTGTAATCTGCTCAGGTTTTTTTTATAGCTATTGCTTGAAACCCCAGTCCGTAGTTCTTTTGAAAAATTTGTTTCACTATTGCAGGTTTTTTCCTAATCATACTGGATAATTTATATTAAAAGACCACAAGTTGATAATTGTAATAGAGAATAAACCCTTTTTAAAAAAAACTCAAACATTTGGGAAAAATGCAGGTCTTTGAAACAAACAGGATTTTGTTGAAATGTTTTACTGTAGCAACAAGATCCATTTTCATTAATTCACACTTTTCCTTTTCATGGGAGCGCTCTTTCAAAAAAAAACAAAGCACTCTTCCAAAATTTACATGCCAAAAAATTGGCAGAACACTAGCTCGCTGGTCAGGGAGGGCAAAAAATCGGCAGGCTCTTATGTTGAGTTGGTCAGCGGGTTGGGTCTAGGGGAGGAGGCGATCCCAGGAGCAATGGGCTGGAATTTTTTTTTTTGAGAGTCCAGGAAGGACACTCCTGCTTCTCCTGGGCCCATAAAAATAAAAACTGAAAATTTGAAACATAGGAAGAAACTCCCTCACCAGTAGCAAATACCTTATTTACACAAAAGTCATTATTCTGTTTTTTTATATGTTGTCAGCATGTGTGTGATGCTGGCAAATACTTTGTTGGCTGTGAAACGCTTTGGAACATCCTGAAGTCATGAAAGGTGCTATATAAATGGAAGTTCTTCCTTTTCTTCCTTTAAAAAAGAAAAGGAAAGCCATACATTTCATCTAACATGAAGGCTGAAGAGCAATTGAACTTTAATTTACCACACCCTGCACAGTTCCCTTATCTAACAATTAAACTCTGACTTGAGATTTTGTTTACTTAACAAATATACTTTTTAACCTCAAAGGGACACAGCTTGGCCTTAGTAGCAGAATAATATATTGCCTATTAGACTGTATGACACGCCTGTCCTTGGAGAACATTGTCTCATCCAAATTACTATGAACAATGCCATGATATACCCACTTAATATACTACAAACAGTACAACATACATGCATATATATCACATTCCAGACATCATACTTTATTCCATTTGCAAAGTATTCTTAAAAAAAAACAAATCCAGTCACTTAATGCTGGGCTCTTCTAAACTGAAACCTGAAATTCATAAGCATGTTCTATACTGTGAAGTTCCCTCACCAAACAACAACTTTGATTGACCAAGGTGGTGTTTATTTAACAACAACTGGATTTCTGGCTTTAAAGCCTAAAGCTCTGCCTTAGCAGCAGATTATACAACATGCATTATATGGTGTCACACACCTATCCTTATAAAACAGTGTATCATTCGTCTTACCAAGAGCAATGACATAGGAAGTCTATTTTACATATACATCTACGTGTGTAATATATATATATGTTAATACAAATGTAAAAGAAGTCAACTCTTCTGAGCTAGATATTTTACAATCACGCAAAGGCCAGGACCAGGCATACAGAATGGAAACACCATATGACTTTTCTATTTCCCTTGTGTTGGTTTTCACATTTAGTGACAGTCTAGGATTTCTAAAGAAAGCCAGGTCTGTGCAAGCATACATACAGGCCCCTCCATGGCTGATGACAATCAGAAATGGTAGCCAAATTCTGCACATCTACAGGTGAAGACTAAAACGAGGCCAAATAATTGGCGGATAAAGCCCCTGGGGGGAATTTTAATTCTCGTTGGGCGGGAGCGGAGCAGGTGAGCAGTTAAAATGCAGCAGCTCTATTTCCCGCCGATCTCTGATTTTAACGCTGCTGGTTTTGACAGTGGATGAAACGCCCGCCAGACTCCAGCAGGGGCCTCATGAATGAATGCTAATTGTGGACCTATGACTTTAGTCGGGCCCCTGATGGCAGTTTAACTGGGGCCTTTGCAGAGATTCCTGCCAGGCTGAAACAGGTCGGCAACTGGTGCGATGGAAGAAGGGGCCCTGCAGGTAAGTGAAAAAGTTTCCTTCGTAGGGCCAGAAGGAGCAGGAATGCTCCTGCAGACTCCACAATCATGATGTAGGACACAGCCACCCCAGGCTCTCCCCCCAGACCTACCTTTTTCCCGGCCGTGTTGGCCTCTGAGCCGCCTGAAGTTGCACTGGCCTGGAGCCGGCAAACTGCATTGGGATGTCCGTTTGGCACCCACAGCCCACCACATAAATGCTAATGGGACCCGGCCCTCGAATTGGACTGGGCCTCCTGCCGGCACTGTCGGCCGACCGGGTGCACTTCGCCGATCAGGTGTCCAATAGTTAAAATCTACCGTAATAATTTTCAGACAGAATAGCAGAGCTACCTTTCCATAGGAAGATAGGAACAGGAGTAGGCCATTTAGCCCCTCAAGCCTGTTATGCCATTCATTGAGATAGTGGCTGATCTGTGACCTAACTCCAGATACCGCCTTAGTCCCATATCCCTTAATAACTTTGGTTAACAAAAATCTCAGATTTAAAATTAACAGTTGAGCTAGCATCAACTGCCATTTATGGAAGAGAGTTCCAAACTTCTACCACCCTTTGCGTGTAAAAGTGTTTCCTAACTTCACTCCAGAAAGTCCTGGCTTTAATTTTTAGGCTTCGTCACCTAGCCCTAGACTCCCCAACCAGCGGAAATAGTTTCTCTCTATCTACCCTATGAGTTCCCCTTAATATCTTGAAAACTTTGATCAAATCACCCCTTAATCTTCTAAATTCCAGAAAATACAACCCTAGTTTGTGTTTCCCATGACTTTCTGTATCACATGGAGTTTATCTTGAAGGGTGCAGAATGAAGGCATCCTGAGGAAAAGTGCTCTACTTTCATCCAGTGTTTCAACTTAGCCGGGCTGGGGAACTGACTCAACTCACGAAACTGAAGAGTCAGCAAGCTCAAGGATCAGCTTTTACTTTGTTTTGTTGCATTACAGAAATATTATATGAGTTTATGTGATGAAAATTGAAACAAAATTTTCACTAGTTCTCAGCTGGGTCTCTGGTTGTTCTTTGGAAATGAGGAGTTCAGTCTTGGAGTTTGGGAGAAATTGTTATTATCTAGAATCCACACAGAAACTGTGCTTCCTGATGGCACTATCGTTAGTGATTGTGGACATCTAGGATCCAGACTGTTCTGCTGTTTGAGTTGGGAAAGGAGGTCTATTGCAAAAGGGGCATTCAAAAATAAACATTAGCTAATACACTTCAAAGAAACATTTTACTGTTTTGATTCGTTGTTTTGTACAACAGCATTTCAGTTGGCAAAATGTTCCAACTTGGTGTTTTGCGCCAGGTTGATACAATTGCTCATTTACTATTATACTAAACGTAGTATGAAAGTATCAAACTGATAGATTATCCAGATATCTTCAAACAGTTTAAGATCATTCTAATGAATGGTTCAAGATTACAAACAGTAAACAATCCCAAGGAAGTGCCATCCAAACACACTTTTGCAATGTACAGAGAATCTCTTGTTCCCCAGATTAAACTTTGCACCAGGCTGCTACATGGCTTTTGTGCAATACTCTACATTATTATTACAAAAAAACACATAAAATAAAATTTCCAATTATTAGTTGCATGATTCATGTGAAAGTCCCATGAGTTCTCCACAGATTGCTTGACATACTGCCACACTGGAAATTGCTATAAACCTGGTACTGGCAAATGAGTAGTCCTCCAGAAAATAATTTATTTGTTGATTAATGGCAGGACATTCTGTATAAGTTTAGAAGCATCTTTTACAATGGCCTGTAATTTAAATTAATTTAGCTTTAGTTATTTATTTGTAAAATGCATGGAGCTGGAAATCTAAACTGCATGACAAATAATCAGATCTAATGTTTTAAGATGCTGAGCATGTCCTCTGATTTTGAATTTTGTAAGCTGTCAATTATTGGGGAAGAGATGATTGCCTCCTAACTTTAAGTCCTGAGGAGTATTGTATTGTAGTGGAATCTATAAAATTAAAAAAGAAACTTCAAAATTTATATTTCAGACAAAATATGCAATACTAAATGGCGGGTAGTAAAATATGTTAATATTTCCACTCTTGCTATCTAATAACTCATTCAATACATTATCTCAGCAACCATCAGACCACCAGCTCATGAAAGCATTTGCTACATTGCACTACTTCCCCAATTATCCCTAATTATATGTAACAAAAGTACAATATGAAAACTGCTGAAGTTTGTAGTTTGTTGGGAATGGGTAGTTCTTTTTCTCTAATGGTGGTGTTTTCTTAGCAACATTGACAATGAGAATTTCAACCAATTCAGTGGACAGGAAACCAACTGTAAGAAAATCCTTAATGACAACTGAAACTCCTCCCTCAGGTGGGAGTGAATGGTTTACCAGTGTACCATCTATGAACAAATATGTGGTTACTTGAATTGTTGGCTCTACTGTAAGACCCACACAGAGATGACTAAATAGAATGTCAATATTTCATTCATTTCAAAGCACCTTTTAGATAAAAATTTAACAGTATATTTATGTTTATTTCATAGTTTATCTTTTCAACATTTCAATAATACCAAAGATTGTATGAGTGGCACAATAACTATCTCTCAGAACTTTACACAGTGAAGTGCAGCAACTTCTCATGTAGCCATAGGCTATATGATGAACCATGAGTATAGCTGGGCACAGAATACTTATTTACTCACCCAGTATCCATTCTTACAAACTTTGAAAATTGGATAGAAAAGTATGAATCACAATAACTGTTTTATAGGTTTTTATTACAGCATTATATCATTTGTGTTATATTTCCTCCCAAACGTATACTGAAAAAGAATGAAAATTGATCATTTAGCTTTCATTGCTTATAGTATAAATGTTCAAAAATATGTGACTGGCATATGTGATAGTCATTTCTGAACAGATTTTACTGAGGAAATTACAAAATTTATAAGTGTCATTGATCATCTCAACTCAAAAACATGTTGAGTCCTCAAAATGGAACATTTTTATGTGGTGTTAAATACATACAGTATTTTCAATTTCTTTTAATGTAACTGGAGACCCATAATGTAAGAAAAGGCTGGATGAAGTTACTAAAACTTGTATTCACTGGAACTGGCACAGAGAGAGGATTTTAAAAAATCTATACTTTTCTTATTTGCACATTTGGAAACACTCCCAATTAATGAATGGCATTTATTTCAAGTGTGTATTTTTGTTTTCTTCAATAATTTCTTGTCAAACTGTTTAATGAAACTTATGTTGCATCTTTAAACAGCCTTTTTCAGTTGAGAGGTACTTCAGTTTAACAAAAAAAAGTTAAATTTTGACGCCAACTAATTATCCCCATCAGCGTCAATGCCAATCACTTACACCTGTAAAACAATTATTCTAACTTTTAACACCTATGAAACAGGGGGTATGAGAGGCAGAGTAAAACACATAAGTAGAGAGAAAAACTAACAGTTTCTTTCCTTATTCTAATTTGATTTTATTTACAAAAGAACAAGTTGAATTTTGAAAGCAAACAAGTCTCTTTGGGGGAGGGGAAAATGGAAACTGCTTGAGGATAAGGGAGCTCTGGACTCTCTCAGTCCACCCTTTGGGAGAATGACTGGAAGTGGAGGAGTGGTTGGAGGGTTAAGGGTAAGATGAGTGACATTGGAGCAAACGGAGGGGAAAGTTGAGTGGATAATTTATAGGGAAGGGCTAGGGGTAGTGATGGGAGTGTGGGGGTAATAGTAAGGAAAATGATGGGAAGGTGAAGAGATAGTTGATATGATGGGAGCAATGGTATGGAGGTGAAGCATGAGTGATTGTGAGAGGGAATACCAACGGAGCTGCTAAGGGTTAAATTTTCCCTGCACCCTCCGCCCTAAATGTAGCTTGCAGCTGTTGGTGGCTCCTTTCCCCACCACATCACCCACCACCTGAGAGGAAAGAAAGATGGTTATCTGATCAGAAACACTTGGTCAAAAAAACCTATTCACCCACATATTGACTTGATTAACAATTTACCGTGCGATGGGAAGACGCAAAGTCATTTATGCTAAATGACCATTCACTAAAATTTTTCATATGAAAGTTTAGTTGAAGCAAGATTTAATGTTGAAGAATGAATAAGGTGAGTAATATGCCTTAAAATTCAGTTACAAAAATGCCCCTCATTACATATTTTTGTTCACTCTGAGCTGATGAGGAGGGGGATGGAGAAAACAAATTGACATAAAGGAGTTATTTAGTGTAACAGTGAGGGGGCTGAAATAATAAAAGTAAATTCACTTATTAACCAGGTGTTCCTCAGTGTTCCTATCATGTTAATTGTGTATGTTCATTCAAAGACTTCATGCTGTTAGGATCAGTAATTCTACCAAGCCAGGACCTACAATGTAATTAGTATTGAGTGTTTGAACAAAAATACACACAAACAAATGTACAAGATTGAAATAAATTAGGGACATTCAAGTTGATCACATTTTTTTCCAATTTATAAAGGGTTTCTGATAGGAACTCTCTTTAAGGAATGCGTATTATCGAGCAATTATACCCACCTGGAACACTTTGAAAATATTAAACTGTGAAAAAACATTTGATCAACATTCAACATCCTTTTGTTTAGTTCTGTCATTTTGTTGAATATTTTTATTTAAACTATTGCTGAAGATATTACTGGGGCCACTGATTTGGAAAGGTTACTGAGCCTGTTAGTGTATAGGAGCTAAATTAACACCATAGTTGATGGCAGCAACACCCTGAGGTTAAGTCTGTTTATGTGAATTCAGCTCTCTCACACTAACAGCCCCAGTATGTTGATGCTGGTATCACTGCCAATGTCATCAGCATTTATTTAAAGTAGAAAAATTAACAAAATTGCACCAAATAAAAAAGTCTGTTTATATGAATCATAATTCTCTTTCACTATTCAATGTCTCTTTTAGATTTCCTAATCATACAAAATTTTAACTATTTTAAAATTGTACAAAGTACCTTTGCATCACTTTGTATAGTGAAGCAAGTCTTAAGTGCAAGTGTGAGCAAATGTTTTTACAAAAATGAACCTGAAAGATATTTTCATATATGTGGGGGAGGTTTCTGCTTTTTCCTATAAAGAACAGAAAACTTGACATTAATGCGAACTGATACTGTGGTATCTTTGCAGGATATACCAAGTCCTTCAGTGTAACATACTGTGAGGAAAGGTAGATACCTGTGAAGAGGGCCTCTCAACAGCTTGCACACTGCAGACCGCAGAGCTGGAAGTGTTGTACTTCATATTTGATTTGAATTACATTGGCTCAGAGCAGGAGTTACTGTGCTACCTTTAACGTAATACAAAAGGCAGTAAAGGGGAACTGAACAGCAGGACCCAAGTTCCACACAAACAAATCCAGTATGGGGTATTGGTTAAAGAGGATAAAGACCTCACGTGTTTTTCCACAGCCAACATGGTGCAATATTAACCTGAATTAGAACAGCAGCTACTGAACTGGGTTTTCATGACAAGAATTATGGGAAAAGTGGTCAGTGCTGTCTAAGTTTGAGTGCTGCCCATACAGATGAATTTTAGGGATGGCAACCTAGGCTTATGAAGAATAGGGTTTTGTTCATAAAGGCCACAATCACCAGGAAAGCACCAGAACTGGATTTTGAATGCAGTGACAATGATTCTTCAGAGGAGTCAATATGCTAGGTCAGTACCCTGGAATTCCCGACCTAACACGATCATGGGAGCACCATCCCCACAAGGACTGCAGCAGTTCAAGGAAAAGGCCCACCTCCACCTTCTAAAGGCAACTAAGGAATGGGCAATAAATGTGGTCTTGATAGGGCCATCCACGTCCCAAGAGCATAAAAAATTATTAGCGATTCTGATAGGAGAGTTTCACTAAAGACTGGATTGAGTTGTTCCACTGAGACTGTAATGATCAAGAATTCCTTGGTTTTGACCCTCTTAGTCTGCCATACTGGAGATTATTGCTGCACTACATATTTTTTTTCTATATTGTTGTTCTGTGTTGGTAGTATAATTACTGAACGATACTAACATTAAGGTACCCTGCAGGTGCTTTTGTTCGAACTGTGTTTTAAAGCATTGGTAAATATTTATTGATTTGCAATGTGTACCTGTGATTTGTGCTCCAGAAAAAGCGAGGGAGTGCATGCTGCATACTAAGTTGCTACATGCAGTATGCTTTACATAGGACAGTGGTGTGCTTTATATACAAGCATGTGTTCCAGTGCAGTGTGCACTGTATAAACAAAATATGATTGATTTCTGCAACTTCTGCTGGCCTGGAAGTACACAGACTCCAACTGTGATTAATTCAATCCCATTTGCTTGGTCATTAAGAGTTATAAGGAGAAGAAAACACAATTTCAATAAAATAAATGTATGAGATTCTTTTGTGTGTTGAAATCCACATGAGTGTTATTTGTGCCTTTTTACAAATTACTTTTTTTGATCTCAAATTATAATTGAATTTAAAATGTGAATCGACTTACGAACTTTACTTTTTGTGCCAGACACCCGTCAGGACAGGATTATTACGATTCAAATGACTACTTGGGAGCAATGCAAAATGAACTGGACAGAGAAGAATTAGAATATGAGGTGAGCTCATTTTGTGGAGGTCAGTTAGACTGAAAACCTATTACATACTGTATATTTTAAAACTTTGAATTTTTTTTTCATTATTTTACTGTAAAGTATTTATACAACATACTTGACCTTTCACACATAGTCCTGCACTTGGTAGATTAAGAACATTCTTCTTATGTATACATAATTATTGAGTCCAAATCTTGAATTATGGTCGATGGTACGGTTGGCAGCAAAATCTCTCATTTATTTCACAAAGTCCAAAGACTGTTAGTGAGATAGAAATAATACAAATGACATATATCCACTTTATTCTGTTTTTCCTAAAGACTGTTTTGACAAAACTAGGAACATAGATCTTTATTTTGTGGTCCATAATGTTTAATCAAAACAATCTTTAATTATTTCTTCACAGAGAATATATTTAAATAGAAAGTAGACGCGAGTTGATCTAATGCTGAAGTATATAGCTTCTTCAGAGGACAAATGCTAATATATTCAACAATTGACGAGTCTTATTAACTCTCCACTCTCTTCTATGAGGCTTTTGGTGGTCATTTTTTTCCAGGCTCTTTGTTACATTTTATACTATGCTGTCAAGCATTCACTGTAGTGTATACCTCATAGTAAATTGCTAAATCTTTGGCTTCCATTAACTATATAACAAGTTGGAATGTATCTATTTGAAGTTATTAATTTTCAAAATTACTGTTTTGTTTTTATAAATCATCAATACAGCAAAGCACCAGTTGAAATTAGCACAGAAATTGTGATAATTCATAATTAAATTATAAAAGTAATGTGATGTATAAAAAGAAAAATATCAGGCTCGCAATGGTGAAGTTTTTTGCTGTTCATTCCCTTGTGATGATGTGAGCCAAACCATTAATAATGGTGACTTTGATATACTGTGTGGTGGCAAAAGGTGAGCAGTGCAATGACACAGGCAGCTGAGCATTGGGAAACTCTTAATGGCCTGATAGTATGTCTTGAGTCACTAAAGAAGCTTGTTCAAATCTTGAAGACTAAGATCAATGAAGAGGTCAAAGTACTAACAAAGCAGAGCTCCAGTACCTTTCTCAGTTACTTTTTGTTGTCCGTTGATAAATGCTTTTGAACAGACCACAGAGACACTTGTTCCATTTACTGTAATGGAAATGTCGAACTGTGCAAGAAAAATATCAAGTCAGCCTTATGGGGCTTCTCTCCAATGAACGTGGTTGGAATTTAATTGTGGTCCACAATGTAAAGATCAGCTATTGTTTTCTGTGAAATGTCAATATCAAGTCAACAGTTTAGTGCAAACCAGCAGGATAGACAGAAGGTCTCAGCTGTAATGCATTTTTGTTTATTTGTAGTCCAAACATTAGAAGACTTTTTTTTTAATTTTAGTTCTAAGGAGCAAATATGTATATCCTAATGCATCAACAAATGATGGGAATTTTTTTTGCAAAAGGCAACAGTTCTTCATATCTCTCTCACATTGTAGTTGTAAGTTCTGTATCTTATGGTTAACATATATGACAGAAAATGTCCACTTTGTCACCTCAAGCCTTGCTGATCTAAGCCTTTAAAAACACAGTGAAATGTTAATATGAAGTTTTTTGTTTTCTATATTAAACCAATTCCCACTTCAGCTAAAAAAAACTTGAAAATATTGAAAAAATCCAAAATCAGTATATTTTCAAAATTATCTTGAACTTGTATAATTAACACATATAATTATTGCACATAATAAATTAGTTTATGAGGAATTGATAGTTCATAAAACATACACAATTAAATGTAATTCCAGCAAAAAACTAAGGACTGCATGCAAGTGTTGGAAGACATGTAGAACAACAAAGAGTTGAATTGGAAAATGTCCCCACCAACTACCTTTTAGTTAGTTCTACCTGAAATGCATTCTCTAAGAAAAATGCTGTGAAATGAAACTTTGTTTAAAAGTGTGTTATACACTTTGCCTGAAGCATAGCAATTGCAATAAAAAAAAGCAAGATAGCCCACCAATGAAATTCCACGTCAGGGAACCAAAATATATTTTTTTTGTCGGCTTTATAGTCATTATATACAATATTGATTGGTTACTTTTTAAATTTTATCTTAAAATGCAGCTTAAAACTGCTAGTATAATGGAAACCTGTGTTCTTGTAAACCATTCTCAGTACATTGTAGAGAGTTGCATGGCACCATGACCCTGCCTAACATTGATTAATGACTAATTCGCAACTCGACAGCCCCGAGCAATAGGTAATATTTACCATTTTATTATCAGAAATGGACTAACTTTTATCCCATCTAATAAGCTTACAACTGTCTTTCCTTTCTGCAGTTGATATCACAGCTAATCATCTGGATTTTGAATTTCATGTAGTATTTCTTTGCCACTTTTCAAATGATTTATATAAAAAAATGAACAAATTGATTGAATTTACATAAAAGGCAGCAAAAATGTCAGTGGCGTGTGCTAACGTGTTATTTAGCAAATTACAAATGTTGGCAAATCTAGGAACAAAGATTGCTGGTTTGTCTGCCTCTGCCTGACAGCTGTCATGCATAGCTGTCAATAAATAATGTATTTTTCAATTTCCTTAATAGTTCTCCAACACTTAGTGATATACATACCTCTCAGTCAACTGCAATTAGAATGTACAGTAATAGTGATATACACACATTCCAGTCAAGTATAATTACACCAGATGCCTGATGCTATATGCTTCAGACTGCCAAAATGGTTTTGATGCATCATACAACCAATGGCATTAACTATAAATCTTTGTGTTGCCTTTCAATTATGATATTGTATTGTTGCAGAATGCCTTTTCAGTAATGCATTCTGTATTCTAAAGCCCAATTTGTGGTTTCATCTAAAGCTAAATACCCAGACTTTCCACCATTTTTGTACAGACAATGTAATTTTTTTTATCTGTGTTGGAAAACTGACACTGTATTAAAAGATTGGTGATAAATGGCAGTCAGTCTATATTGATTCCCGGATTTATGTGCAAAATTGACCCAGAATTGAAATGACATACAGTTATTGATGAAAAGACCCCCCCAATGTGATCTACAAAAATGGGCAGAAAAATAAGACTACAATGTCACAGGGCATTTTTGATTTCTCACTGAACTCTCAGCTTTTAAATACATGGGTTTTTAGAAGTAAAAGAATTACAAATGTTCACCTTCCATAAAGATTCAATAATTTAAACCCAAAGTAGAATGTAGATTTTAAAAGGAAAATTCTCATTGGAAATGAAATTTGACTTTGGCAGTAACGCAAAATGGGGGATAACAATTTGGCAGCCTGTTTTACACCCCATCCCACCCGTTTTGCATCCCGCCGAAGTTCAATTTCACCCCATTGGAACATTGAAAAGCACATAATTTTTATATATATGTGGATGTGTATATATATATGAAAAAAGGGTAGAATTCTAATAGACTGCCTAAAGTTAAATTCCATTTTAAGGTTAATGTGTTTGGAAGCCTGAGGTGTAGTGTATGATAAGCTGGTTAAGCAAATGAAATCCATTCCGTTTCAAAGAGACTTATCCCACACTCTAACCACGGTCACTTTTTAAAAATGTGAGGTCGCAACAACATTTATGACATACTTATCTTTTAATAGAGACTGAAAAGCCACTGAAGAAAATTTAATGCGTTTTCATGCTGCAAAATATTAGATTTCTAGTCAAGTAATGGTAGACAACTAGAAATGATAAAAAATATACATTTTCTTCCATGGACTTTTGACAGCTGTTATGGAATACCATCCAAAAAATGAGCATGTAGGTTATCTTCTTATTAATTCAATGGAAGATGGTTTTTCTATATGAATCTGTCATACTAGAATGAAATGATTGAAACTCTACTATCAAGGTCTTTGGTACATGGTACATAGTGTTCCTGCTGAGTGCTTGCAATGTCACGATAGTGTGAGAAACTGAACCTAAAGAAAATGCAATCTGAAACAATTTAATGGAAATTGAACATCAGATCTTAATGTGAGTGTGCCTTTGTCTAAAGTCTCACCGAAAATAACAAAATTTTAGAAAAAATAATTTTTAAAAACCCTAATGAATTCTCTCTAACATCAATTTGTCTTGTATCTGATTAGGAAGTAGACTTGTACAGATTGCATAGCCAGGACAAGCTTGGTCTTACAGTATGCTACAGGACAGATGATGAAGATGACATGGGAATATATGTAAGCGAGGTAAGAAGCACTTATGGTATTTCTTTTGAAAGAGAAACATACTTTTTTTGGTTTCAGTGAAGTATACAACTGGAAGGACAGAGTCCTAATTCCTCAAATTGCCATCACTGTCGTGACTTAAGGCCTTGTCCTTTTTCAGCATGTCCAGCAAACAATTATTACCAAAGAAAACAATCTCATGTGGCACTCTTACACACTCAACAATCTAATTTAATGTTGTCTCCATGGTAACAGACAATAAAAATATTTTTACAATATTTCTTGCATGTAATTGCCTGTCAGATTTTCAGACTTTAGGAAAAGGGACTTGAAGTGAGCTGCCAAAGAGTAGTCAAAATCACCAATGCAGGTTTTCTGAAGCTGCCTTTCATCCTTTTTTTCCTTTGAGATGGGTGTCAGAATTGCTGTTACTTAGCATATTGTTGATGCTGCTAATTTTCATGAGTACGTTTATGTGCAAAAGAAAGTGCATTTTCAATAAATACCATCTATGTAGTATTTACCGATGTTCAGGTTTAACCAATTAATTGCAATAAAAACTCACTAAATGCAAAATTTTGAAGTGGGTATTCAATTTGGGAAAAAATTAAATTATATAAAATATTAACATAATATAATATTGTCACCATCACTCTCTAGAAGTCCGTGAATCAGATTTTAAAAATGCCACCCACATAATAGTTCCAGGATAATCATGACTGAGACGTTTATCATGTTTACATTTCCTTTTCTAACTTTTTAAACCTGATTTTGTGCAGATTTTGACTTTCTTGACAGAAAAAATGTGGAAAAAATACAAAGTTAGATGAAACTGGAAAATCAACGCAAATAAATCCTGAACTATATAAAAAAAATCAGAGAAAGGAGAGACAAATAAAGGAACATAGAGTCATAGAGTTATACAGCACGGATAGAGGCCCTTCGGCCCATCGTGTCCGCGACGGCCATCAAGCCCTGTCTAATCTAATCCCATATTCCAGCATTTGGTCCGTAGCCTTGTATGCTATGGCATTTCAAGTACTCATCCAAATGCTTCTTGAATGTTGTGAGGGTTCCTGCCTCCACAACCCTTTCAGGCAGTGAGTTCCAGACTCCAACCACCCTCTGGGTGAAAAAGTTCTTTCTCAAATCCCCTCTAAACCTCCCGCCTTTTACCTTGAATCTATGTCCCCTTGTTATAGAACCCTCAACGAAGGGAAAAAGCTCCTTAGTATCCATCCTATCTGTGCCCCTCATAATTTTGTACACCTCAATCATGTCCACCCTCAGCCTCCTCTGCTCCAAGGAAATGTTAAAAGGGCAATCGGGAGCAAAGGGAATCTGGAAATGAGAATAGCTCCGAATGCAAAACATAACACACAACGACCTAGTAAATAGCAGCCATCAAGGATTCAGTCTGCCAAACCTCCTGGACTTTTTTGAGGAAGTGCATTGTGATAAGCTACATGAGATACTGGGCCGGAATTTCCTCGATCCGACTCAATGTCGAAATTTACGCCAGCATACAGGCACACTCAGAATTCTGAAATATAATTTCCCCTCTCCCCCTCCCGCCTTTCCCCTCAGAATCCTTGGATGTATCATGTCAGGTCCTGGCACTTTGTTAGAAAAAATAAAACAGTGGCAGATGTAATGTAAGACACATAATGAGTGACTGGGCAGGACACTTACATATTTAGCCCTCTTCAGGCCTCGGCTCCCCTTCCTGCTGTCTTCACCTGGCAAGAAAGCCACAGTGACTTCCCCGCTTAGGCCATCAGTTAAAATTGCAGTCAGGTCCTGATGCTGCATATGTATAGAAAGTCCCTGCCGTCTTTGGACGGGTGTCCTTGCCACCTGTTCTGCAGAACAGGTTAAAATTGGGAATTAATTCTGGCAGATAAATAACATGGGCGATTTTAACTGCCCACCCACCTGACTTCTGCCAGGCAGATAGGGTTAAAATCGCCCACATGGAATAGAATTCTGGGTATGGCAGTGGAGGCAACATACTTGGAATTATATAAGAAACATTTGGATGTTGTGATGGGGAGACCATAGGTTGTTTCTGCATGGATGAACTAAAATGCAGCAAATTACATTCCTCATCTGTATCTGATTTTTGATGTACAAAATAAACAAAAACCGGCTTTATTTTAAGAGGCATCAGAAAGTTGTAGGATGTGGATTTGCAGCCATAATTACCTCTGTATTAATTTCCCATCTCAGTTGTGAGGAGATGCAGAGCAGATGCATGTTCTTCCTCACGAAAAAATAAGAGAAAATCTGAAGAATCATTTTGGTAAACCTACAAGTTGCCAGTCACAGAGCAGCATGGCAGACACTTGTGAACAATACACCTATCCTCTGGTGCACGAATGGTGAATAGTGCAAGGTAACCTTGGAAAGGGAAAGCAGAAAAGTAATGATTAAACATACCTTAAAAAGAAAAAATACCTGTTTAATTTTCAGATCGATCCCAACAGTATTGCAGCAAAAGATGGACGCATAAGGGAAGGGGACCGAATAATACAGGTAAAGCTATACTCACTGTACTAACGTGGGTATGTAAGTGTGTGTGTGTATGTATATTTTGTATTTTCTAGAAATTTATCCTAACTTGTATAGGTCCTACAGTTTAATAATGACACAGAATGTAACGAGCAGGGTAGATAAAGGAGAACCAGTGGATGTAGAATGTTTGGATTTTCAAAAGGCATTCGATAAGGTGCCACATCAAAGGTTGTTATACAAGCTAAGGGCTCATGGGGTTGGGGGTAATATATTAGCATGGATAGAGGATTGATTAAAGGACAGAAAATAGAGAGTAGGGATAAACAGGTCATTTTAAGGTTGGCAGGCTGTAACTAGTGGTGTACCGCAAGGATTGGTGCTTGGGCCTCAGCTATTTACAATCTATATTAATGACTTAGATGAAGGGACCGAGTGTAATGTATCCAAATTTGCTGATGATACAAAGCTAGGTGGGAAAGTAAGCTGTGAGGAGGACACAAAGGGCTCGATTTTCGGATGTCCGAGCGGGTGTGTTCGTGGCGGGGGATGCTTCGAAAATGGGGGATTCCCGGGGCGGGTCTGGAGCCCGGCAACAACCCGCCCACTTCCGGGTTCACCAATGATGCGCTTAGATGCGCACGCAGCCCCCGCATGCGGGACTCCCACCGGCAATTAAAGCCGGCGGGATCCCACTTAAAACCAATTAATTTTATACTTCAGGTCGTTAGGCGACCTGATTTGTAGGATTTTCAGGTCAATTGAGCGTGTTTCCCGTACTGGAGGAAATACTCCCAGTTGAAATGGACGTGTTGCAGCCACCAGCCTGTGGCAGCTGCAAAGGTCCATTTGACAGGTTGCGGGGGGAGACCCTCACTCATTGCATGAGACCACTCTGTCACGTTGGACAAAGTTTGGCCTGCACCACCCTCCTCCTAACACAAAAAATCACAAACTTGCAACTTCAACCCCGGTGTGAAGACACATTTACCTTCCTTGCGGACCACCTCAAACACACATCTTCCGGATGGGGGCCGCCATAGCTGTAGTCATGACCTCTTCGGAGGATGAACAGCATCACCAGCCTCGCCGGCCACGCCGTCCACCTCTGACACGTTGAGCTCCACAACACATTGCTGTGACACATCCACCTGCACAGCAGTAGGGAGGGCAACCGCAGAGAGAGATGCGCAGAAGGCACTACCCTCGCCACAAGGTCTACAGACCGAGGCTCAGCTTCCTGGACCTCTCCGAGGAGCAGTGCACACGGAGGCTCAGAGTCACTCGACATGTAGTCGTGGACATCTGCAGCCTCCTTGATGCTGAGCTGCTCCCGGCTGGCCCGAGCACCATCTTCTTACCTGTCGCTGTCAAAGTCACCACTGCCCTCAACAACTTCTCCTCCGCATCCTTCCAGGGTGCCACCGGGGACATCGCCGGTGTCTCTCAGTCGTATGCACAAAAGAGCCCTGCAAATACACCTACACCCACTCTGCAGTGACACAATGGGTGGCATCAGTTGTGGGTCTTCATGGTGATCCTCAGGAAAGGGCATTATTGCACAAACCAGACAAGATTTGCAAAGACATGGCAGTAGTGGTGATAACAAATTTTTATGTTTTTTTGCATAACAAACAAAAGTAAATCAAAAACATGACATTTTGGGCCCAATATTAGCAGGGCGGCGGGTTCTCAGCGGGGGGTCGACTGGGCGCGTGGGTAACGCGCCCGGTGAAATCGAGGTGCTCCGCATGCAATTACAGGATAATTGGAGCTGGTAAGCTGCGCGACGGGCGAACTGCGCATGAGCAGCAAAGTCTGTCAGCTGGAGGAGCCCTATTTAAAGGGGCAGTCCTCCACTGACTGATGCTGCGGAAAATAGGAAAAATTACAGCATGGAGCAGCCCATGGGGAAGGCTGCTCCCAGGTTTAATGATGCCTCACTCCAGGTATCATCGGATGGGGTGAGGAGGATGGGGAGGACAGAGATCTTCCCCCCGGCGGGCGGGAGGAAGCGGCCTGCCTCTGCCACCAAGAAGGCCTGGCTCGAGGTGGCAGAGGAGGTCACCAACACCATCAACATATTGCGCACCTACATACAGTGCAGGAGGCGCTTCAATCACCTAAGTAGGTCAGCCAAAGTGAGTACGCTTACTCATTCCCCTACAATCCGTCTGCCACATCACCGCCCCCACCCACATCTCCTTCTGCACTGCCAACACTATTCTATCACATCACCCCTTACACCCAATCAAAGCTCATCCTCATCTTACCTGCACTTTCTCACCTTGCCAGTACTCATCCCACCACTACCACTCAACCCAATCCTCATACAATCTCATGGCTCTATCTCATACTCACCCTCTGATGCATCTCTTTCACAGTCAGCCTCACTCAACCTGCTACTACCTGTACTGCAGCCACAGGGCATGCATCACATATGTGCAGTAGGAAGCGTAAGGCAAATGTGCCGTGAGCATGAAGGGTGTTTGAGGGTTTGTCATGGTGTTTACCTACATTTGATTTCTGATCAACTCACATAACATATTATATTATCACCACTACTGCCACGTCTTTGCGAATCTTGTCTGGTTTGTACAATAATGCCCTTTCCTGAGGATCACAATGAAGACCCACAACTGATGCCACCCATTGTGTCACTGCAGAGTGGGTGTAGGTGTATTTGCAGGGCTCTTTTGTGCATACGACTGAGAGACGCTGGCGATGTCCCTGGGGGCACCCTGGAAGGATGTGGAGGAGAAGTTGTTGAGGGCAGTGGTGACTTTGACAGCGACAGGTAAGAAGATAGTGCTCGGGCCAGCCGGGAGCAGCTCGGCATGAAGGAGGCTGCAGATGTCCACGACTAAATGTCCACGGAAGCTGAGCCTCGGTCTGTAGACCCTTTGGCGAGGGTAGTGCCCTCTGCGAAGCATCTCTCTCTGCGGTTGCTCTCCCTCCTGCTGTGCAGGTGGATGTGTCACAGCACTCTGTTGTGGAGCTCCACGTGTCAGAGGTGGACGGCGAGGCTGGTGATGCTGTTCGCCTTCCGAGGAGGTCATGACTGCAGCTACGGCAGCCCCCATCTGGAAAATGTACATTTGAGGGGGTCCGCAAGGTAGGTAAATGTGTCTGGACACCGGGGTAAGTGTGCAAGTTTATGCATTTGATTGTTAGGAGGAAGGTGGTGGAGGCCAAACTTTGTCCAAAGTGACAGAGTGGCCTCCTGCAATGAGTGAGGGTCTCCACACCCCCCCCACCCCACCTGTCAAATGGACCTTTGCAGCTGCCATGGGCTGGTGGCTGCAAAACGTCCATTTGAACTGGGAGTGTTTTCCCCCAGTACGGGAACAGTCTCAGTTAATTGCAAAATCCGATCCATCCTAAAATATCAGGTCAATCAGGTCTGTAAATAACCTGAAGTATCTGTTCAAGTACTTTAAGTGGCACCCCGCCAGCTTTTATTGCCGGCGGGAGTCCCACATGCGGGGGCTGCGCGCGCATGTGAGCGCGTCACTGGGGAACCCGGAAATGGGGCGGGTTGGAGCTGGGCTCCGGACCCTCCCCGGGAATCCCGGATTTTCGCCACGCCACGAACGCACCCGATCGCGGGTGCAAAAATAGAGCCCTTTGTCTTTCACCCTTGTGCATCCCCTTTGTGCTCACAAAACCTTCGCCTTACGTTTACCGGAACCCTTACATGGTGCTACCCCTGTGACGTCAGCAGAGGTAGTGTCAGGTTGCTCTTGTCCATGCCCTGACCAATGAGATGCTTTGCGCGGACGCCCTCTGGGTTTCGGTGCCCATGAGGGCCCCTCCAAAGCCTGCTTAACCTGCACCTGTGCAGGGACAGACTCAGCCACCTGGAGAGGGGGCAGCATTGCGGGTACTGGTTGAGATGGGGGCAACGGGTGAGACATGGGCGAGCTTTGAGTGGCGTCCCCACTTCCATGTCCCCTTTCGCCATCATCCCTCTCCTGGGCCAGGCACACATCACTCCTTCCACCCTGCTGGATGACAGTTTGGAGGACTTGTGTGAAGCCTTGGAAGGCCAGTTGTAAGGTATCTGTCAGCCTGTTTAAGGCGGCAGAATGTTGCTCACCCTGAATCCGAATGGCTGTTGTCAGGGCCTGAATGGACTCGTTGTTGAACCATGCTTGAAGCTTGATGGAGACTAGCCTTTCCTCCATCGCAGACATTCCTGCACCTACCTGGGACACTATCTCAGAGATGCCTTCACGTCTCTGTGACACTATCTCGGAGATACCCTCCTGTACCTGTGCCACCATTCCCCTCATGCAGGAGTTGGATTCCTCCATCCTCTCCGCGATTGTGGCGAGTGCGCGTGGGAACTGTTCCAGTACCTCGGCAATGTGCTGGCTGCCCTCGATGACTCTCCTTTTCATGGCTGGCCCCCAGGGTTCAGCATCTGGGTTCAGCTGAGCAGAACCTGGAGAAGAGTGCTCCCACCGACACGAACTCTCCACGGCTGCCCCAGCCATCAGGGTCTGCTTGTGCTCACATGTGCGTGCTGACTTACCATGTGCAAGCACAACTAAGTGAGGATGGGGACCCACCGAGGTGTGTGTATCTGCGCTGGTGGATGGCTGGCTCAGATGTGATGATGCACCCTCAGAGACCGGCAGGTCCTCTGAGGAATCGTCCTCCGCAGTCACGGCGGCCGCAGATGGCTCTGCAAGAGAACAGAAAGCAATATTAAGCATGTGGACAGCTGCTGAGGTGCTACAGATGCCAAGTGATGCTAAGATCATTCGCTATCATGAGTGCTGAGTGTTAGATTTCTGTCACCAGCCGCTTGTGCGCTCCCAGTCTCGGCGTCCGCCACGGACAGGCACTCCAGCGTCCGGCTTATTTCTAGTGCCTGCTGCTCTGCGTCTGTTAAGACCACCTGGTGTGGCGGGCCCCCTCCAGTCCTTGCCCTCTCCCGGGCATTCTGGCATCTCTTCTCCTATCAAGGCAAAACACAGAGGCGTGATTGAGTGATGGTTGCATGGTGGCCCACTGCATGCATTGGTGTGGGTGGGGGTGAGTGTGAGGGCGATGCATGGGAGGGTGCACGTGAGACATAGCCATGAGATTATATGAGGATTGGGTTGCGTGGTAGTGTTCGAATGGGAACTGGGGCGGTGAGTAAGTGCAGGCAAGGTGAGGATGATGGTTGAGTGGATGTGAAGAGTGATGCGAGAGCATTGTCATGGCAGTGCAGAAGGAGTTGTGTGGTGGTGGAGGTGATGTGGAAGACGGAGTGTGGGAGAATGCGTAAGTGTACTCACTTTGGCTGACCTGGTTAGGTCATTAAATCACTTCCTGCAATGGACCCAGGTTCTGCACACATTGCCACTGCCGCTGACCTCCTCGACCACCTCCAGCCAGGCCGCCTTGGTGGCGGAGTGAGGCCACCTCCTCCCATCTAATGGAAAAAAAAATTCCCTCCTCCTCCTCACCCCATCGAGCAGCATTTGGAGTGAGGAGTCCGAGAACCTTGGAGTAGCCTTGCCTCTGGCCTGCTCCATGATCCAAAATTGGTTCTCTGCTGCAGGAGGAACATTGGAGGACTGCCCCTTTAAATAGGGCTCCTCCTGCTGACAGCCTGTGATGCGGGTGCGCAGTGCGCCCGCTGCGCAGGTCTGGAACGGGAAACCTGGAAGCATGCGTAAGTACCTTCAATTAGGCTGCAATTGCGGAGCAGACTAGAGGGGCTGTATGGCCTACTCCTGTTCCTATTTCTTATATTCTTATTTAGAGATAATTCTACAAGAAAAATTCCTGTCCAAAATTTTACAATAAAGAAGGTAATACTGATGCAAGCTACATTCTGTTAAAGTTGTAAAAATGCAGTTAGGCAGTTTCACAGGCATGGTGAGCAAGTTATTATGACCTCCCCTTTATAACACAATTACTGCAATCCTTCATATGTAATTTCCTGCTATTTTAGCACCACTGTAATGCTAGTGCCTATGCTTTTCTCACTGAGAGGGAAAATCGGAGTGACAATCACCAGGGGCTGACTCGTACATCCTAGTAACTAGTTGCAGAGTAGTATTGAGAGGGGCCTGATATTAGGTCACATATACCTTGTGTGCTATGAATTTTTGTTTTTATTTTTTGTGTATATCAACTGCTGCTAAGAATTTATTGCTGAATTTCTGAGGCTGGAGCTCCTGAACGAATAAATGTTTGTTTTCAACCTGAAAAGACAAGAGCTTGTGTTCCTTTGTATTTAATTAAGCCATTGTGTAATTCCTCCATTTGGAATAAACTAATTAATGGTATTTGTCAGAGAAGATTAGAGTTTGATGGCTGATCACTACCTTTTACCACTTTAATCAGCAGAGTCCATTATATTTCAATAAATTAAATTGTGCTTATGTATGTTCTGTAGATAAATGGCATTGAGATCCAAAATCGAGAGGAAGCTGTGGCCCTGCTTACCAGTGAGGAAAGCAAAAACATTTCCCTGCTTTTGGCACGGGCTGAGATGCAGGTAAGAGAATTTAAGTCTTTACCTAATGGATCATTTGCTATTAAATTACAAAGTCCTCGTGAACTCCCCCTCTGGCTCCCCCCATTCCCCACGTGTGCGTGCACACACTCACACATACTTGCACAGCCATATAATGACCACAATATGTTTAGAATTTTATTAATGAACATTTGATAACAAGAATTAAAGAGGAAATTATAGGAACAGGAATAGGCCATTTAGCCCCTCAAGCCTGTTCCGCCATTCAATGAAATCATGGCTGATCTGTGACCTAATTCCATATACCCGCCTTAGCCCCATATCATTTAATACCTTTGGTTAACAAAAATCTATTAATCTCAGATTTAACAATTCAGCTAGCATCAATTGGCATCTGCAGAAGAGAGTTTCAAACGTCTACCACCCTTTGTGTGTAGAAGTGTTTCCGAAATTCGCTCCTGAAAGTCTTGGCTCTAATTTTTAGGCAATGTTCCCTCGTTCTTGACTCCCCAGCCAGCAGAAATAGTTTATCTCTATCTACCCTATCAGTTCCTCTTAATATATTTAAAACTTCAATCAAATCAGCCCTTATTCTTCTATATCCAGGGAATACAACCCTAGTTTGTGTAATCTCTCCTCGTAATTTAACCCTTGGAGTCCAGGAATCATTCTAGTAAATGCACTGCAGCAACTCGCCAAGGCTTCTTCGACAGCACCTCCCAAACCCCCGACCTCTACCACCTGGAAGGACAAGAGCAGCAGGCACATGGGAACAACACCACCTGCACGTTCCCCTCAAAGTCACACACCATCCCGACTTGGAAATATATCGCCTTTCCTTCATCGTCGCTGGGTCAAAATCCTGGAACTCCCTACCTAACAGCACTGTGGGAGAACCTTCACCACACGGACTGCAGCGGTTCAAGAAGGCTGCTCATCACCACCTTCTGAAAGGCAATTAGGGATGGGCAATAAATGCTGGCCTCGCCAGCTACGCCCACATCCCATGAACGAATTTTTAAAAAATCTACGCTGCACTCCTTCCAATATCCTTCCTAAGTTACAGTGCCCAGAACTGATCACGGTACTCCGGGTGTGGTCTAACCAGGGCTTTGTATAGCTGTAGCATAATGTCGACCCCCTTGTATTCTAGTCCTCTAGATATAAAGGCCAGCATTCCATTAGCCTTTTTGATTTTTTTTTTAATGGTCTATATATAATTTAAAATTGATTTCAAAGAATGCAGTCAAAAGAAATCTACTTTTTATTTGTTAGTATAGTTGAGGGATTTCATCACTCCTGAATTAAAAAGTCACAAAATTTTAAACAAATTGTGAAAGTTGAAGGTAAAATTGTCCTGTGTTGATGAACCCTTTCAAAAGGAAAAATAAGCACAGACACACCAGGAATTTCCTCAGGGCTTTTCCCACTCTGTCACCTTAACTTTGCCAAAGTTACTGCAGTGGAGCAGAAGACCCGAGGAAATTCCTGACAGCGGTTTTGAATTTGTGCTTTTTGCAGTAATAAAATCACTACTATTTCATAAATAATATGAAGAGACCATCATTAGAGTCAAGTGGGCTCCCTTTCCTTTCACCTCATACGTATTTGTACAGCATTTTATCACGTTATTGAGAAATGTTTCAACGCACTTCACGCAAATTATTTTTGAAGTGCAGTCCCTTCTGTTCTATAGGCAAAAGCGATAAATGACCAGTTAATCTGTTTTTTTTCGGTGATTGTGTTGTTGAGGGAGGAATGTTCACCAGGAGAACTCCCTACTCTTCTTCGAATAGTGCCATGGGATCTTTAACCTGAACTGGCAGATTGGGCCTTAGTCTGAAATTTCAATTGAAGGATGGCACATTCCAAAAGTGCAGCACTCCCACAGTACTGCACTGAAGTGTCAACTTAAATTATGTGCTTCAATCCTAGAGTGTGATGTAAATATGAAAGTTGGATTCTCATTACAGACATAAGACTTTAACAATTCGTAACTGAGTTAAATCATTCCCTAATTCAAAAAAAGGCAGTGGTAGTTCATAGAATCATAGAATGATACAGCACAGAAGGAGGCCATTCAGCCCATTGCACCTGTGCCTGCTCTTTGAAAGAGCTATCCAACTAGTCCCACTCCCCTGCCCTATCCCCATAGCACTGCACATTTTTCCCCTTTAAGAATTTATCCAGTCCCTTTTGAAAGTTACTATTGAAAGTACTGCTTCCACTACCTTTTCAAGCAGTGCATTCCAGATTATAACAACTCGCTGCATAAAAAACAATTATTCTCATCTCGCCTCTGGTTCTTCTGCCAATTACCTTAAATCTGTGTCCTCTGGTTACTGACCTTCTGCCACTGGAAACAGTTTCTCCTTATTTACTCTATCAATACTCTTCATGATTTTGAGCATCTCTATTAAATCTCCCTTTGACCTCCTTTTGTAAAGAGAACAACCCCAGCTTCTCTAGTCTCCATGTAACTGAAGTCCCACATCCCTGGTAACATTCTAGTAAATCTCCTCTGCATCCTCTCAAAGGCCTTGACATCCTTCCTAAAGTGTGGTGCCCAGAATTGGACACAGTACTCCAGCTGGGGCCTAACCAGTGATTTATAAAGGTTTAGCATAACTTCCTAGATTTTGTATTCTATGCCTCTGTTTATAAAGCCAAGAATCCCGTATGCTTTTTTAACAGCCTTCTCAACTTCTCCTGCCACCTTCAAAGATTTGTGTAAGTACAACCCAAGTCTCTCTGTTCCTGCACCCCCTTTAAAAATGCACCATTTATTTTATACTGCCTCTTCTCATTCTTCCTACCAAAATGCATCACTTCACACTTCTCTGCATTAAGTTTCATCTGCCATGTGTCTGTCCGTTTCATCAGTCTGTCTGTGTCTTCCTGAAGTCTATTACTATCCTCCACATTGTTTTCTACATTCCTGAAGTTTCGTGTCATCTGCAAACTTTGAAATTATGCCCTTTACCCAAGTCCAGGTCATTAATATATATCAAAAAGAGCAGTGGTCCTAATACCAACTCCTGGGGGACACCACTGTATACTTCCCTCTAGTCTGAAAAACAACCGTTCACCCCTACTCTTTGCTTTCTGTCCCTTAGCCAATTTTTGTATCCACGCTCCCTCTGCCTCTTTAATCCCATGGGCTTCATTTTGCTACTAAGTCTATTCTGTGGTACTTTATCAAACACCTCTTGGAAGTCCGTATATACAACATCAACTGCACTACCTTCATCAACCCTCTCCGTTACTTCCTCAAAGAATTCAATCCAGTTAGTCAAACACGATTTGCATTTAACAAATCCGTGCTGGCTGTCATTTAGTAACCCATATTTTTCCAAGTGACATTTAATTTTGTCTCAGATTATTGTCTCTAAAAGTTTCCCCACCACCGCCTTTAGGCTGACTGGTCTGTAGTTGCTTTTTTGAACAGGGGTGTAACATTTGCAATCATCCAGTCCTCTGGCACCACTCCCATATCTAAGGAGGATTAGGAGCGTGTGGCCAGAGTCTCCGCTATCTCCACCCTTACTTCCCTCAGCAACCTAGGATGCATCCCATCTGGATCAGGTGACTTTTCTACTTTAAGCACTGCCAACCTTTTAAGTACCTCCTCTTTATCTGTTTTTATTGTATCCAATTTCTCTACTACCTCTTCCTTTATTGTAACATTAGCAGCATTCTCTTCTTTAGTGAAGACAGATGCCAATTACTCAGCCATGCCGTTTGTCTCCAATAGAAGATCTCCTTTTTGGTCCCTAATAGACCCCACTCTTCTTTTGACTATCCTCTTACTATTTATATGTTTATAAAAGACTTTTGGGTTCCCTTTTATGTTACCCGCTAATCTATTCTCATACACTCTCTTATTCACTTTTTCAGTTCTCCTCTGTACTTTCTGTATTCAGCTTGGTTCTCTACTATATTATGAGCCTGACATTTATCATAAGCCTCCATTTTCTGTTTCATTTTAAACTCTAGATCTTCATCCAGGGAGCTCTGGCTTTGGATGCCCTTCCTATCCCACTCGTGGGAATGTGTCTTGTCTATACCTCAACTATCTCCTCTTTGAAGGCCTCCCATTGCTCATTTACTGTTTTGATTCCAATCCACCTGGGCCAGATCCCCTTTCAACTCCCTGAAATTAGCCCTCCTCTAGTTGAATATTTTCATGTTTGATTGCTCCTTGTCCTTTTCCATATCTGTTCTGCTTTTTCCATACTTTATTCTTTTCTGGTTTTTTTCCTGCCTTTTCTGCTGTCTTCTCCTGAAGGTTGTGACTCATGCTATGTGCCCTGGCAGCCCTCTGAAGCCACACCCAATTGCTCATGCTTCATGTGTGAGCCTAGAATGTAATTCCCAACTTATAATAGTTGGAAAATCATAAACAATACACGTCCGAATTTCTGATTTGTGTTGTTGGCAGGTAAAGCCTCCCCAGCAGCACAGACATGTAAGATTACCCTTTAAGTCTCTTCAGGTTATGAGACTATTGGGGCAACACCACCAAGTCGAGACTTGTCCTTACCAAATGTCCACACATGCCAGGTCTGGAATATTTACATTTCTATTTGACTCGACAGCTGAGGAAACCTACATGAATTCCTCATTAATTACCTTACCAAGCAAAAATCAACTATTTTTGCCACTTTTCACATGTCCATTCACTCATTTTTGAAGTGAATCTCAGATCAGGTTTATGCCAAGAATCACCTGGGCACTTTTAAAATACAGCATCACATTGAGCTGGTATACTTACCCCAGGATGAACTGCAAGCAGTGTGAGACTATTTACTGAAGCATGTCCTGCTATTCATGTTGTAGTGCATTCAGGGGGCAGGCTGAAATCTGACTCCTGAGTTATACTGCTACTTTTGTGTCAATGCACTTTCAAAACCACTTCTCATGAATGCAAGAGTGGTAGTATAACTATGCTATTTCAATACTAACTGATATACTAAAATGAAAAGAAAAATCAAAATTAGAAGGAAACATTTTAAAGGCAGTTGTATCTTAATTGCAGTTATTGTCATTGTAAAACTGATCCTGCTGTTTATCCTGAAAGTTACCCAACTGTTAATCTGATAATGATGTCAGACATCATCCCAGAAGAGACATTTCCTAAAAAGGTAAAGTTCAGATAAAATTTCTAATGAATTGCCACTGCCTGAAAGAACAAAATGTTGCTGACTTTTTAACATATCAATCTGTTTAATACCAGAAAATTCCTTCTTTATAAACTCCTCTCGTCATGTGGCATTTATAAGAAACACCTAGGATTGTGCTTGATCCTCAGTTGCGCAAGTTTGTTAAGCTGTCCATTTCTATCTTTCTTTTGTGGTCGATCGTATCTATATCTCTGCACCATCAGCTTTATTGGGTAGGCTTGGGAGAAGATTAATCTGCTTCATTTAATGTTAAATCCCCCTCTTTGACTGCACTTATGATATGAGTCTTGTTGAATCGGATCAGTTGTAAAGTCATTGGTCTGAACTATTCCCATGCCAGGTCTTTAGAGGAAAGGTTTATTGTACCCTTCCTGGCCCTAAAGAGGAATGTGTCTGTGGAAGTCCATGAATTTTGGAAGTAATATTTTGCAAGAAGACTTAAAGAACAAAAAAGGTTGTTCAAGTGAAAGTTAGTAATGTTAATTCTCTCCCCAAAATAGTGATAATGAATTTGTTGTACTTATTTTGTTTGAAGTGAGGATCCACTGGTAATTACCATGTTATGCATAGCATAAGCTATTAAAGTAAAATTGCAGTAAGTCATGATTTCATCTGGTAGGACTGATCTGTGGACCTTTAGTTCTCACCAAGCTTCTGGTAATTCAAAGGGTTTTCTCTTCATTTAGCGCAGGGCATCCTATTTACTCGTAGTTTTCCTTTAGCCTTGCGGCCGCTGTCAATGCCTACAATGTCAGCTTTTCTTCTGTTGTGAGCGTCTTCAGCACAACTTCTTCATTTATTTATTTGCTACAGAATTATCTCAATAAAGCTTTTTACAGTATTTCTTCCTTGCGGGGGGTGAGGGGGTCTCTGCAATTTGTTTAATGGCTCCAAGTTCATGGAGCAGAGGCCCAGTGAGTTATCGTGTCGCAGTTGGTTTTCAATCAGACAGAATGAGGAAAGAATTTCTGCTCATTTTAATTTTGCTGCTTCATACCCATATGTTTCATGATTCTTGAGGTTAGAGCTACAGTAAGGAGGGAATCCTTCAGCCTAATATCCTCAGTTATCTTGGGCCAGTTGAGTTTGAGGAAAGAAACCTGGATGGTGATGAAAAAGGTAACCCATGAAGGTGGTGATGGAAGGTGTCGTCGACCGTGCTATCAAGCGGCACTTGCTCACCAATAACCTGCTCACCGATGCTCAGTTTGGGTTCCACCAGGACCACTCGGCTCCAGACCTCATTACAGCCTTGGTCCAAACATGGACAAAAGAGTTGAATTCCTGAGGTGAGGTGAGAGTGACTGCCCTTGAGATCAAGGCAGCATTTGACCGAGTGTGGCACCAAGGAGCCCTAGTAAAATTGAAGTCAATGGGAATCAGGGGGAAAACCCTCCAGTGGCTGGAGTCATACCTAGCACAAAGGAAGATGGTAGTGGTTGTTGGAGGCCAATCATCTCAGCCCCAGGCCATTGCTGCAGGAGTTCCTCAGGGCAGTGTCCTCGGCCCAACCATCTTCAGCTGTTTCATCAATGACCTTCCTTCCATCATAAGGTCAGAAATGGGGATGTTCACTGATGATTGCACAGTGTTCAGTTCCATTCGCAACCCCTCAGACAATGAAGCAGTCCGTGCCAGCATGCAGCAAGACCTGGACACCATCCAGGCTTGGGCTGATAAGTGGCAAGTAATATTCGCGCCAGACAAGTGCCAGGCAATGACCATCTCCAACAAGAGAGAGTCTAACCACCTCCCCTTGACATTCAACGGCATTACCATCGCTGAATCCCCCACCATCAACATCCTGAGGGTCACCATTGACAAGAAACTTAACTGGACCAGACATATAAATACTGTGGCTACAAGAGCAGGTCAGAGGCTGGGTATTCTGTGGCGAGTGACTCACCTCCTGACTCCCCAAAGCCTTTCCATCATCTACAAGGCACAAGTCAGGAGTGTGATGGAATACTCTCCACTTGCCTGGATGAGTGCAGCTCCAACAACACTCAAGAAGCTCGACACCATCCAAGATAAAGCAGCCCGCTTGATTGGCACCCCATCCACCACCCTAAACATTCACTCCCTTCACCACCGGCGTACTGTGGCTGCAGTGTGTACCATCCACAGGATGCACTGCAGCAACTCGCCAAGGCTTCTTCGACAGCACCTCCCAAACCCGCGACCTCTACCACCTAGAAGGGTAAGAGCAGCAGACACATGGGAACATCACCACCTGCACGTTCCCCTCCAAGTCACACACCATCCCGACTTGGAAATATATCGTCGTTGGGTCAAAATCCTGGAACTCCCTTCCTAACAGCACTGTGGGAGAAGCTTCACCACATGGACTGCAGCGGTTTAAGAAGGCGGCTGCCACCGACTTCTCAAGGGCAATTAGGGATGGGTAATAAATGCTGGCCTCGCCAGCGACGCCCACATCCCATGAACGAATTTTTAAAAAAAGCTCAGCCCTCACTGCAGCATGACATGGCAATGTATCATTCTTTAAATTACAACATCATTGTTTACAAAAAGAAAAATTGCTCCAGCTCCTCAGTTTTACAATCAAGCCCCGCTTCTACCAAAAATACATAAACAGATGTCCAATCAACAAAGAACAGCAAAACTTGTTCAATGAAAGGTGGGAACTTTAATTCCATCCTCAAAATGAGGCTAGTTGTGATGATGAGCTTGTTTTATTTCATTTTTTAAAGTGAAGATCCAGAGGTCTTTGCTCAGTAATTGCCATGTTACGCATAGCATAAGCCATAAAAATAAAATTGCTATAACTCATGATGTCATCTGGTAGGACTGAATTTTTTCAATCTTCAGAGGTTATGATACCAATAACATTCCTGTCAAAATTGGCACCAATTGTTTTATTGCAGCAACACACAATGGGACTGCTGGGACATGGAGGGAAAATCAAAATATTGAGTTATACATTTCCTTTTTACAACTTTCATCTGTGATATTGATAATGTTGAAATTTCAACATCAGTTGTCTTTTGAGAGCTTTTGTTTTTGTCATGATGTTTTGGAGGAAGGGAGTGGGAGGAGAAGAGGAAGAACAACAGACTTTAAATTGGCCACCAGTGAGTGCTAAATTTATGAGATTTTAACTTCACCATTTTTTTTTCTATTTCCAAGATCTGTTAAGCAGTTTGTGTTGTAAGTCTATCGGCTGTAAAATGCTGAAGGAAACTCCTTTAAGAAATTTCAGAAAGTTAATTACAAATTTACTCTTCCAACACATCCATTACTTACACTGTGTTTGAATGAGCTGCAAAACATGGTAGGATTTCCCAATAGCTCATCTGGCTAAGACACAGTGTCTCTGAGTAGCCCTGTTCTATGCCAGGTTAACAGATCTCAGGAGCACAGCAGTAGAGGAGCTGCTGTTTGCACCCCTGGGCTAGAAGAGTGGAAAATTGGCAGAAATTCCCACTTCTTATTGATAGCCAGTGAGCCTTGCAGGAAATGTGAATAGTGAAAGAGGACAGAAATGGCCTCAACTGTGTTGACACTCACAGTCCAGGATCAGACATCAAATTTGGGAAGGAAGGGAGCAACTGTGGACCCATACCCCGGCAAGAAATCAGTGCCTTCATGAGGGAAGAATATTGGCAAAAAGAAGTGGAAGAATTATTTTTTTTTAAATGTGCAAAATCACAAACCTAGCCAGGTGTTTCCAAAATATTCTAAAGCAGTGGCACATGTCCCGAGAAAGGTTCAGAAGGTGCAAACAGACAACAGATTGCAGCCAGTGGAAATGAATTAAACTTGCAGTAATCTTTCAAAATATGAAATGACTGTTTACTTAAAGGTGTGGGGAAAATTCAACTTATTTGGTATGTTTGACTCATGATAAAAATATACTAATGCATATATTTGGTTCATATTAACTTTCAGAATTGACTTACAGTTATCAATTGACTTACAAATGTAATTCTTTCTTTATCCATTAATATGTAGTGGCCAATGTCAAGTTATAATACAGTAATGGAATTTTGTTTGGTCTAAACAGAGATTGGCCTATTTGTGGATGGAATTAATGGCCACCTATGGACCATTATTTCATATGTTGTCTTAATGTAGGTTCAAGTCTGAATCATTAATATATGATTTAAGAGTGTCATCAGGTGGTTTTCAAGACTCCATACCCTTCCTACTCATTACATCCCACTCTCTGGCTACTGTCTCAGGCTGAACCAGACTGTTTAACCATGAGCTGAGTTTCCGACACTATATCTTCTCCATCAAAAAGACCGCCTACTTCCATCTGCGTAACATGGCCCGCCTCGGCCCATTTGCTGCTGGAAGCTTCATCCATGCCTTTGTCACCTCCAGATTCAACTATTCCAATGCTCTCCTGGATGACTTTCCACCCTCCGTAAGCTCCAGCTCATCCAAAACTCTGTTGCCTATATCCTATCCCACACCTCGCTGTCCTACGTTGGCTCCCGGACCTCTAGTGCCTCAAATTGAAAATTTTAATCCTTGTGTTTAAATCCCTGCATGGCCTCCCCCTGGACCCATTATCTCCAACCTGTTCCAGCTGTACAACCCCCCCTCTCCAACTCTCTGTTTCTCTGAATTCTTAGGCAACTACCATTCCGCACCCCCCCCGCCCCCCACTTTACCTCACCATTGGCGGCCATGCCTTCAGCTGCCTAAGTTCCACATTCTGGAATTCCCTTCCTAAACCTCTCCTCCTTTCCACTTCCCTGTCACCTTTAAGACCCTTCATAAAACCCACGTCTTTGGCCAAGCTTTTTGTCATTCCTCCTACTATCTCCTTCTTTGGCTCAGCATCCATTTTTTTTGATTACGCTTCTGAGAAGCGCCTTAGGAAAATTTCTCTACATTAAAGGCACTACATAAATGCAAGTTGTTGTTTCATATTATTACTATTAGAATCCAGATATATTAAGAATATGTTTATGTTGTTTTTGCTGATGAAATGCAGTTGGACGAAGACTGGATGGATGATGACCGGAATGATTTCCTGGATGATTTGCATATGGACATGCTGGAAGAACAGCATCATCAGGCTATGCAGTTTACAGCCAACATGCTTCAACAGGTAATGGAACTATAACTTGTAGTGCAACAGTAACTTTTTCTAAAGTTACTATGTGGAATAGCAATTAGCCAGACTCTGCACTACCCGTGCGAGCTGCAGGTGCTGGTCCCGCCTCCACAGGCAGCTCGCCTGAGGGAAGACTTCAATTTCGAGCCACCTGCCTCGCAGGCAGCAGCCCTCGGGTTGATCCTGATAGGTGGGTTGGAGCGGGCTGGGGGGCGATCGCGACACCTGTGGAGTCAGGGTCTTAATTGTATCCATGTGATTTATATCAGTTAGCATTAATTGTATTCAAATAGTGTGTTATCAATTGGGAACTGTCGTATCCTTTTATGATGTGGAGATGCCGGTGATGGACTGGGGTTGACAATTGTAAACAATTTTACAACACCAAGTTATAGTCCAGCAATTTTATTTTAAATTCACAAGCTTTTGCCTGAGGAAGGAGAAAATCTCCGAAAGCTTGTGAATTTAAAATAAAATTGCTGGACTATAACTTGGTGTTGTAAAATTGTTTACAAGTATCCTTTTATAAGAGAGCTGATCTCGGGTGTGATAGTAGTAATGTGGATCTCTGTGAATAAAGGCTTCAAACAACTGAAGACTAGGCTCCAGTATTCTATCCTTCACCACTGGGCTATCCAATTTATAACAGGGAGAGCAAGACTCCACAGAAAGGCTTTAAAAACATTTTTGATATTTACCTTTCGCCGCTGAAGAATGCTGAGTGGGGCAGGCCCGATTCCTGCCTCGCCCTTCACTGACTAAATTTCACCAAGGGGTTCTTCAACAGGTGTTGGGGCCCTAATTAACATATTCAAAGTGTCTAACACCTGATTTAGGCACCCGGGACGCCTAAAAAAAGGGCTCGACAAATCTAGCTATGGGACTAAAGCCTGCGCAGATTGGCAGCAGGATGCCCCACTGCTAAATTGGTATAGATACAAATTTCTACTCCTGTGGTTTTGACAGTAGCTGTCATATATAGCTTTTGATCAATTAGTTTAAGCTGGCTATTTCATCTGTGATATAAATCGCTGATGAACAGGCAACACTTTGATTTTCCTTCTCTAGAATTGCTGTGAATGAGTAATGAGAACAAAATACACATGAATTTCATGGGGCAGAGTTTCCGCTTTGGGCGCAATCGGGAAATTGCACCTAAAATGCTCTCGAAATTGCGTTGGTTAGCTTACAGTTCAAGCTTCCGATAAAAAATCATTTGCATAATCACAAATGTAAAATCTTCCATGAACCAACGTAATTCTTTTTTCTTTTCATTAAAAAGTATTCATTGATGTATTTAAGAGTGGTAACCTGGTGCAGTTTTATTAATACAGCTAAAAATGGGTTTATCACAAAAAAATTAAGCATTTTTAATGTGTCCAGTCCTCCACCTGTGAGTAACCTGATTTAAAATCACTTTTAAAAAACTATACTGAACCATTTAATAGTTTAATTGGTATACACTAGTCTGTTTCTGAGTAAATTAAATTTGTTTTGATATGAAAAAACTTGGAAAACGTGCCTGTGCGCCTAGGAAAATGAGCGCAATTTGGAGAGCCTTCCCAAACCAAAGCAATCGACAAAAACTCTCAATGCTGACCTACAGGCGTGGCCAGTTCTGTGGGCAGGGCCTGATCCAGCGAATTTAATCTTAAACCAGCGTAAAAGATCACAGAAAACACAATTGTAATTTTGGGTGTAAGTCACGTTTAAAATTCCCCAATCTTTTGCACTGGATTGGCTGATTCCGTTGATCTTACTGACGTAAAGGAGCAGCAACTCTACCCCCATGTGAACATAAGAACATAAGAAATAGGAGCAGGAGTAGACCATACGGCCCATCGAGCCTGCTCCGCCATTCACTCAGATCATGGCTGATCTTCGACCTCAACTCCACTTTCCCACCCGATCCCCATATCCCTTGATTCCCCTAGAGTCCAAAAATCTATTGATCTCAGTCTTGAATATACTCAACGAATGAGCATCCACAGCCCTCTGGGGTAGAGAATTCCAAAGATTCACCATCTTCTGAGTGAAGAAATTCCTCCTCATCTCAGTCCTAAACCACTCACCCCTTATCCTGAGACTATGCCCCTTAGTTCTAGACTCTCCAGCCAGGGGAAACAACCTCTCCGCATCTACCGTCAAGCCCACTAAGAATTTTATACATTTCAATGAGATCACCTCTCATTCTTCTAAACTCCAGACAGTATAGGCCCATTCTACTCAATATCTCTTCATAGCACAGCCCTCTCATCCCAGGAATCAATCTAGTGAACCTTCGTTGCACCACCTCTAAGGCAAGTATATCCTGCCTTTGGTAAGGAGACCCAAACAGTACACTGTACGCCAGGTGAGGTGTCACCAAAGCCCTGTACAATTGCAGCAATTCTTCCCCACTCTTGTACTCCAACCCCCTTGCAATAAAGGCCACCATACCATTTACCTTCCTAATTGCTTGCTGTACCTGCATGTTAACTTTTTGTGTTTTGTGGACAAGGACACCCAAATCTCTCTGAACACCAACATTTAATAGTTTCTCACCATTTAAATATTAATTTCTATTCTTCCTCCCAAAGTGAATAACCTCACATTTCCCCACATTATACTCAATCTGCCACCTTCTTGTCCATTCACTTAACCTGTCTATATCCCTTTGCAAACTTTATGTGTCCTCCTCACAGCTTACTTTGCCACCTAGCTTTGTATCGCCAGCAAACTTGGATACATTATACTCGGTCCCTTCATCTAAGTCATTGATATAGATTGTAAATAGCTGAGGCCCAAGCACCGATCCTTGCAGCACCCCACTATTACAGCCTGCCAACCTGAATATGATTTGAAATCATTTGGGACTGCTTTCAAGCCTCACACTGCAAAAATACACTTATACTTTTAATACATGCTTTTAATACCATGCCTTATCCTTCATTTTCCCTGAGCACTAACATGCCCCCTCTTTCCAACCAACAATTTCCTTACTGAGTCTATACAAATTTCCAGTTCCACACTGCTTCTCTTCGTCTTTTATTGCCTCTTCTCAGTCGTGAAAATAAAACTGAGGGGTGATGCTGAGTGGGGATGGCACAATCACTTCACCTAGCATCATGCCTACCCTATTCTCCTCAAACTGTTTCTACCCATACAAATATGTGTTGTATTCTTGAGTTTTGTCCTTTAAAGCACAAGGCATATGCTATAAATCAGTGAATCACTGAATGGTGGTTACAGAAAATTAAACTACATAGTTATGTGTTCAATCTCTGGCTCATCTCCCTGGACGGAACTAGCTTCTTATGCTTTTTTACTAAATGTGCTACATAAATTTAATGATCGACTAACAAGGTTGGGGCTGTCAACCTGTTTTGCACAATACATTGTCAATGGAGGAAAGACTGTAGCCAAAAAATATTGCAAATTGTGACTTAACAACAGCTGAACCTGCTGGCCCATTACTCCAGTGAAGTTCCTGCCATGTTATCCATAAGAAATGTCTTTTTTTTCCCACTGCACCAGCCAGTTCCCCCATGCTTCGTTAGTTTGAAAAGTAATAGTATGCATTGGTGCATGACTCTAAACTAAGCTAATTTCCTCTCCTTACAATAAATATTTTTTAATATCAACTGATGCATCTGACATATTTGGAATTAAAACATAGACAAGTACACTTTGTTTATCACACATTCACAGTAAATCTGCATTTGGAACATTTCATTTTTGTGGGATTGTTGCCAGTGTAATTATTAGAAGCTTTTAACCAATAAATGAGTACCTCTCATACATAGAAATGCACCTGCGATTCTGCAAATATTTCAGTTATGCTAACCAGAATAGTCATATAATCCATTAATATCAATATACGTATCATACTTCAGAAAACAAAATTGCTGTTGTGGCTTTTCCAAGGAGTAGATTGCTCCTTCCAAAAATATTTATTGTAATCCCCATACACTTCTGTTATGAAATTCATGGCTGTCCACTATTTTGTGCAACATAGATGAAGTAATATTTTACATTTCTGAAACAATAACAATTATTACAGCTTGGTCAGTTGACAGCACAAGACAAGAAACTGCTAATAAGCACCTCTGTGTCTTTTCATATCAGTCGTTATTTCATAGTTTGGTGTACACGATAGGTGATTAGGTGGAGGATTGTGTTTATTACTTCCCACATAATGACTTCCTGAACTTGGCTGGATTGTCTGGGGATGATGCCAAGTGAAAACAAGGGAAGTAAGAAAGCATGTCAACCACAGTGTGTATTGTTTATTTGCCCCTGTTCCTGGTATTTATTGTTTATTTACCCCTGTTCCCGGTATTCATTGTTTATTTGCCCCTGTTCCCGGTATTTATTGTTTAGTTGCCCCTGTTCCTGGTGTTTATTGTTTAATTGCCCCTGCTCCTGGTGTTTATTGTTTATTTGCCCCTGTTCCCGGTGTTTATTGTTTATTTACCCCTGCTCCTGGTGTTTATTGTTTATTTACCCCTGTTCCCGGTGTTTATTGTTTATTTGCCCCTGTTCCCGGTGTTTATTGTTTAATTGCCCCTGTTCCTGGTGTTTATTGTTTATTTGCCCCTGTTCCTGGTGTTTATTGTTTATTTGCCCCTGTTCCCGGTGTTTATTGTTTATTTGCCCCTGTTCCTGGTGTTTATTGTTTATTTGCCCCTGTTCCCGGTGTTTATTGTTTATTTGCCCCTGTTCCCGGTGTTTATTGTTTATTTGCCCCTGTTCCCGGTGTTTATTGTTTATTTGCCCCTGTTCCCGGTGTTTATTGTTTATTTGCCCCTGTTCCCGGTGTTTATTGTTTAATTGCCCCTGTTCCTGGTATTATTGTTTAATTGCCACTCTTCCTGGACAACAAAAGAGGTAAGGGACAACGTAAGCCATGAGATAAGCCAAAGACCAGCCATGATCTTATTGAATGACGGAGCAGGCTCGAGGAGCTGTATGGCCTACTCCTGCTCCTGCTCCTATTTCTTATAGGTGCTCCTGTACATCTCTAGGAGAATTGGCAGAAGCCTGAAAGTGGATTATCTGCCTGCCCTGGCAAAGGGATAACAGTGGAGCAAGAGGGGAAGAGAGGAGTAACTGTTGGGATTGCAGACTATTTTATCGCTATTGCAACAGTTACATGTTCAATAACAAGTTAAAATCGAACAATTCTTTCTGCAACATGATCCTAATAGTCTAATTTCTTATTCCATAAATGATTAGCACCTTGAAGCATATTGTTCTAATATTAAAGGCTATTGTCAGGGTTAGATTAACAGTCCTCAATTTTAATGCCCCCTTCCTGGCAGAAACCGGGAGGGCAGTTAAAATTAGGTCAGCGACTTACCCCCTCTGATACCGCTGCCTTCCCAATATATCCCGATGTTAACCTGCTCTTTTGAGCAGGACACCAGACCAAGCTGGCAGGGTCTTTAAATATGCAGATTGGAACCCGATGGCGTCATTGGGAGTCGATCTGCACCTCACCACATTTTATTGCAACATTTAAACCAAATTGATTTTAGTTGGAGGCCTGAATGGGGGAGCAGTGACAGCTTCCCCGTCAAACCAAACCTGTCCGGAGCTGGATCGGGGGTCAATGTTTTTTTTGATTTTCCTGCATAACATCTAGCTCTTCATCTTGCATTGTTCTATTGATACGACAAACTTCAAAACATCTACTTTTCAGGCTATGTGAAACTTTTTCTGACATTTCTGCCTGCTCTCTTATTCTTTTATGTAACAGAAAAAGCAAGAAGATGATGAGGGAACAACAGATACGGCCACTATTTTGTCTAATCAGCATGAGAAAGATAGTGGTGTTGGACGTACTGATGAGAGCACTCGAAATGATGAAAGCTCTGAGCAAGAGAACCCAGGAGATGACCACACCACCTCTAATACCTTAAGTAGTCACATGAAACTCGTGTACAGCCACGACACACTTGGAAGTGGCGACATGCAGCTTAGTAATGAATCATTCATCTCTGGGGACTACACAGACGCAGATTTTCTTGGCATTCCAGCTGATGAATGCGAGAGGTTCCGTGAACTGCTGGAGCTGAAATGTCAGATGCAGAGTGCCAATCAGTATAGTCTTTACTACCATAGCAGCACCGTGGATATGAGTAAAAATGACCAGGAAATTGTTGACCGAGAACTTGAAATGTTGAATGAAGAATTGCGCAACATTGAGCTCGAGTGCCTGAACATTGTGCGAGCCCATAAGATGCAACAACTGAAAGAGCAATACAGGGAGTCATGGATGTTGCACAACAGTGGTTTCCACAACTACAACACCAGCATTGATAGCCGCAGACACGAGCTCTCTGACATTACAGAGCTGCCGGAAAAGTCAGATAAAGATAGCTCCAGTGCATACAATACTGGTGAGAGCTGTCGAAGCACACCACTGACGCTAGAATTATCTCCCGACAACTCCTTGCGCAGAACAGCTGAGAATATCAACAGTCAAAGTAACGAGGGGGCAGCCAGCAATTCTGTTTCCAACAACTCACCCCAAAAACCACTACTGTCCCATACAAGGAGCCGAGAGTATAGCCCTGCAAAATGTAACTTAGCTACTAAGGAATCTGACCATAGCAAGCAATCTGATGGAAAAGAGGAGAAAAAAATTGCAGAGAGCAACAAAGGCCATACTTTCTCCCAGAACTCAGGCTCCCAGCACATCCCCTGTTCAACCTCATACCACCATTCTCCATATAGACATGCTCATATTCCAGCACATGCTCAACACTATCAAAGTTACATGCAGCTGATACAACAAAAATCTGCTGTGGAATATGCACAGAGCCAAATGAGTCTTGTAAGTATGTGTAAAGAGCCTTCCTCTCATGAATCCTCAAGTCAGATAGAACCCAAAATGGAGTGGAAGGTAAAAATCAGGAGTGATGGAACCAGATACATTACCAAGCGGCCTGTCAGAGATAGACTTCTTAAGGAACGTGCAATGAAGATTAAAGAAGAACGTTGCGGTATGACAACTGATGATGATGCAATAAGTGAGATGAAAATGGGGCGTTATTGGAGCAAGGAAGAACGTAAGCAGCATTTGGTACGTGCGAAAGAGCAGAGAAGGCGACGTGAATTCATGATGCAGAGCAGATTGGAATGTTTAAAAGAACAGCAGAGTACAGATGAGAAGAAGGAAGTGAACATAATTGAACTGAGCCACAAAAAAATGATGAAGAAAAGGAGTAAGAAAATTTTTGACAACTGGATGACAATCCAGGAACTGTTGACTCATGGTACTAAATCACCTGATGGAACAAGGATATATAATTCCCTGTTATCAGTAACTACTGTATAAGTAAGCTTTTCCTTGATGTAAATTAAATACTACCAATTGAGGTAGAAAAGATCTTGCCTCGTTAAAAGTGGCATATTTTGTAAATATATAAAATACGTCAGTAGTCCATATGTGAATGGAAGTGCTACATTTTCATCAGTGGGTGACAAAACTAATTCAAAAACAGACACAAATTGCTCTGATTGTGCCTTTTTAAAGGCAAAAATAAAAACTAATATACTTTTGTAAGCAACCACCTAGAGCCTGATATCTTGCTTTTCACATTGCTTCAAATAGAATCTATAAGTTATTAACTTTGGAAATTCACATATGCCAATAGACTTTAGTCATTGTTAATATTTTGTATGAAATGAAGACTCCTTTTCTGCTGTTTTAGATATAAAATGCTATTTGCCTAGATTGTGCAGAAATCTGCAGTCATGTATCTATTTATACTGAAAAAGATCTTGTACTTTATAATTTCTTGCTGTTCTACGTGTAACTTGCTTAAATTTTAATCAGTTTTCAGCTGAAAGATCCTCTAAAAACTGCTGGAATGTGCTTACATTTAAGCAGTTCTGCTGACAAACAAGCTGCAGTAAATTAGAACTGTTTTCTTTGCATGTACATAAATATCATTTGTTTATATGAAACAGATTGTGTAATTGTGAAAACTCATTGTAGTTAATTGTGCGCTTTGTAGGCTTGGATGTATTGAACTAATACAGTTTAATGTACATCTATGTTAGTTACACACTTTTGATGTCTTGTAAAAGATGAAAATAAATTATTGTTTTATATTTGATGAGCTTTTCAGTTGGGTGTTAATTGTATTACCGCAAATAAACAAGATCGACAACACCATCAATTTCAACGCTGTCCCTTTACAGCAGTTAGATCTGAAATCCTGCACTAAATTAACATTCCATATTTACATCACAGGGAATGTGCATCCTCCATTCAGTCTCACAGATTGCTTGACAGAAATCTACATGGCTGGTATCCCCTTGAACTTGTCCTTTTCCAATCACATTAAAGTAGCTATTTTAGAAAATCAAATGTGTTTAAATTTTGTTCTTGCTGGTAACCAGTGAAAATGATTTTGTCAACTTAACTGCACCCTCAAAGGCTGAGTTATAACACCAGCTCATTTATAAGGCTGCTGGCCCTTGGTCCCATCACTTTCATGCATCCATTTAATGCTACATTATGAAACATTCACGACAGCATGCACCTCATTATAATATAAAAAGCACTTAAACTCCTGAGAGGTGCTATAATGAAACTAGAGTGCACTCTGAACTATTGTGGTCAGCCAATTATTTAGGCCTAGTCCATCATTACAGGGTGTTTCTACATTTCTACAGCCTCTTCTGTACCAGCATTAGTTTCCACAATCTTTTGCCAACTGGCAGTTTAGGTTGACTGATTCGCACAGTCCAGCAGCTGTCACCTTTTGTTTCCTTTAAACTGCACACAAGTAATGAAAAGCTACTTGTTCTTTGTATGTTAAAACTGGCACAATCCTATTGCTTATTGTGAGCATTATGCTAACAATAACCTTTCTTAAATTAGGCAAAAATGTTTTTCTTTGAAATTATAAACTGGTTAATTTAATCTTTGCAAGAACAGTTGAAGAATACCCAAATGTTTCTGCAGCTTCAAAAGACAACTGGTAATACCGATCACTTGGTAAAAAGTTATCTCTCAGAACACATAATGTCCTTTTTTTTGTTATTAAGCTGTATGTGCGCCAGTATCTAATGGGTTTCCAGCAGCCTCGATTAATGAATCAGGTAATAAGTCCTCTATGGAGATGCGCACAACATTCAGGAGAACTTCCAAGAGAACGACCCATTTCTTTATCTTTCCCACTTCCAGGCTGATTAAAGTCTGTATTTTAATTTGAATAGAATATTTGTAAAGTAGCTTGAAGCTACATTTTCACTCAAGGACTGAGCCTAGAATTAGCTGTTGGTGATATCAGCGGACAAATGCTCAGCACGTTCACGTGGCATTCCTCTACAACTCAGTGGAGTGTTATTTTAAATGATCTAATATCTCCACTAAAGTAGTACAGGAAGAAATGTCATAAAGGCATTCAGCACCCATTCACTGATACGGCCAACAATAATTTCTGGGCTACATCATGTCTACACTGTAGGTTTGTTATTATGTTACATAATTTAAAATTATGTTTAAATAGGGGGAGTCATAACAGCAATCCAGAACATTGAATATTCCTAGTTCCAAGCACAATCATATTTCAGCATCCATTTTTCCTTGCACCTCTGTGAACTGCCTTGGGACAATTTTCCACATTAAACACGCTATATAAATACAAGTTGTTGTATTCTACATTCTAAAAATGTACCCCCTACGTTTCAAGGTCTTCTGCTGCTGGTCTTCACTCTTCCTGGGTTCAAACAATCCTGAGAGGTTAAAGCTCCTGTCCTTAACAAAGAGTTGATCCTTGTGCAGAACGACCACTCAAAAAAGCTTTCGTAATAGCAACACAAGATTTGGTTTTATTCCATTATCTATTTCCTGATAACACTAATGAAATTGGCCGTGAACCATCCCCAGATGGAATTGAGTCTCAGGTCCCTGCAACCATTCATTACAAACTTTCTCCAGTTGCACAGAGGCAAAACTGAGGCTATAATCTTCAGCTGATAACAGCATCTCCTTTGCATCCTCCTCGACTCCAAGCTCATCTTTCACTTGGTTACCAAAACCACTTTCTTTCCACCTCTCTTCCCCCACCCCTCCCAATCCCGCAATAGCTGTCAAAATCGTAGTCCATGCCTGTATCATATTGAGGCTTGATTTCTGTAATGCACACCTTGAGGCCTCTCGGTTTCAACCCTCTGCAATCTTCAATTCATCCAAAACACCCTCATTCACACCTGCACCACGTCCTACACTCAACACCCACATTCTCTGCAAGCTCCACTGGCATATCAATTTTTGCCAGGCGGAGAAGGGGAATAGGTTAGGTTCTGAGTTATTGGGCGAGAAATTCAACTTTGTTTTGCCCATTTTTTGAGTGTAAAACGATTGGGGGGATGGATTTCAGGGTGAGATCTCTGATGCCCGATCTCCTCCGGCAGTGCACCAGCTGCCTGAAAGCTACAGGGGGCCTCATTAAAATATGGGTCCCTCAATAGATGAAGGACCCTTTCTGTAATTGAACTGTGGGAGCACCAGATTCGCTGATTCTTAAGCTCTAATTCTTGGCGCCAACAGTCTGCAGGCTGTATCAGCATTATTTAAAAGGATCCTCAGCTGCACTCAGGTAGGTCGCCGGTTAGACTTTCTGGGCTGCTGGTGGGCTTGTACGCCTTTTCTGGCTGTATTCAAAACTTGTGGACAGTGACTTTTTGGAGCTTCAGCTCAATCTCTGAGCAGGGGTTTTCTCTCATTATCGATGAAAATACCGGTGTGCAGCGCAGTCTGCCATTGCGGCTGCAGGCTAAGGAGGAGGAACAACAGCAAGGTAATAGAGACTGGCAGCTGCTGCGAGAAAAGGCACAGGAGAGGACCCAGGATGACAGCATGCAGGTCTTCCAGAATAGAAAATCCTACCCGAACTTAACTGAGAAGCAGTGTGAGGCTTTGACAGAGTGATATCACCAATTACAGCACCAACTGAAGTCCAGCACCAGGACCCGCACATCACTGCCTGCGGCTGTAAAAGTGATTTGATTTCTATGAATCAGGCATTCCAGACTGCAACAGGTGACATTAGCAACATTAATCAAATGGTAGTTCATTGCTGCTGCACCAGCCAGGTCACAGATGCCTTCCTCGCTGAACGCAACCTTCCCAATGGAGACAGTGAAAAGAGAGGCAAGATCTCTGGGCTTCACCAGAACTACGTGAATCCCACAGATGCAGATGCATTGATTGTATGCCCATAGTCTTGCGTGTTCCACATAAAGACCCCAAACTATTCCTAAACAGGAACTGGTTCCACTCCTTGACAGTCCAGCTGATGTGTGACCACAGGCAGTACAACATGCAAGTCTGTGCCTGGGTTCCTGATAGTTGTGATGATGCCTGTCTCAGGCCTCAATCCCTGCTATTCCACACAGACCACTGGCTGTCAGACTGGCTGTTTGGGCAGGTTAGGGGTATCCCCTGATCCGTCAGGAACCTGAGCACAGATGCTGAGGAGCGCGATAATGAAAGTCACATCGCACCCAGGGCTTTGATTGAGCAAACAATTGGCCTTCTGAAGCAGAGCTTCCACTGCCTAGATAGGTCTGGAGGCATCCTTCAGTACAGCTCCAAGAGAACCTCCAGATTCATGGTGATATGCTGCATGCACCATAACTTTGCCCTGCAAATAAAACAACGTTTGGAGCCACCTCAAGAGGAAGAAGTGGAGGAGCAAGAGGATGACGAGAATGCAGTGGAACAGCAAGATCCAGCAATGATGCCACCTGCCAGAGCACCTCAGCAGCAAATAATAAACAAAGTTGTGTTGAATTATCCCTCCAAGCACTGCACCAACAGTCCCTCCTACCATCAGACCCACTCCTGAAACCCACTAAGATTAATACCCTCATATTGTACACCCACAAAACAACTTGCATTTATATAGTGCCTGTAACATAGTAAAATGTTCCATGACGCTTCACAGGAGTATTATCAAACAAAATTTGACACCGGGGCACATAATATAGGACAAGTGACCAAAATCCTAGTCAAAGAGGTAGGTTTTAAGGAGCGTCTTAAAGCAGGAGAGAGAGGTGGAGAGGTTTAGGATGGGAATTCCAGAGCTTAAGCCCTAGGCAGCTGAAAGCAAGGCCGCCAATGGTGGAGTGATTAAAATTGGGGATGCGCAAGAGGCCAGAATTGGCGGAGCGCAGAGATCACAAAGGGTTGTAGGGCTGCAGGAGGTTACAGAGATAGGCAGGAGTGAAGCCATGGGAGGATTTGAAAACAAGAATGAGAATTTTAAAATGTATGTCAGTGAGCACAGGGGTGAACGGGACTTGGTGCAATTTAGGATGTGGACAGCAGAGTTTTGGATGAGCTCAAGTTTATGGAGGGTGGAACATGGGAGGCTGGCCTGGAGAGTATTAGACCAAGTCGCCGTGGCTGAATTTCAGTTTTGGTTACAAATAGACAACAATCATCAAATTAACCAGTACATCCCAATAGTACAGATGACTGATCCATACGTTGGTTTGCACACCGTTAGTTTGCTGCAATTTCACCAATTGAAGTGTGAACTGCACAGAAATAAAAATGAGCAACTTTAAAATTTCATTGAGAAAACGTGCCCTGTTAAAAATGAAATGAATTTAAATTGCAATTTTTGATGGAGGTGCTTATTTTTGTGAATATATGTTGTACCAATAAAAAGAATATGGTTGCACAATTTTATGTCAACTGTCACATCATTGTGCTAATCTTGCTACTGCTATTATGCAGGACGGGCAGCAGAGTTTTAGATGAGCTCAAATTTATGGAGGGTGGAAGATGGGAGGCCGGCCAGGAGAGTATTAGAATAGTCAAGTCTTGAGGTAACAAAGGCATGGATGCAAGTTTCAGCAGCAGATGAGCTGAGGCAGGGGTAGAGACAGGTGATGTTACGAAGGCGGTCTTGGTGATGGAAGTGGATATGTGGTCAGAAGCTCATCTCAGCGTCAAGTAGGACCCCAAGGTTCCAAACGGTCTGGTTCAGCCTCAGACAGTGGCCAGGGAGAGGGATGGAGTCAGTGGCTAGGGAACAGAGTTTGTGGTGGGTACCAAAGACAATGGCTTTGGTCTTCCCAATATTTAGTTGGAGGAAATTTCTGCTCATCCAGTACCAAGAGCAATGAATAGAAACTGCTGCATAACAACAAAGTGGTTCACAGTGGTTCATTTCATGATTGATTACACTGAAGTTTGAAAACTGAAAATCACCCAAGTGCAAATCCCTAACGTCTGTCTTCCACTTGTTTGCCTAATGCTCCTATGAGCTGCTTCTCCAGTGGCTACAACATGGAAGGTGGAAGACTGCTAAACTTCCACTGAAGGCACTTGAGATGGCCGTGGTAAGCAACCTCAAGGAGCTCTGGCGCTAGAGGGCCTGACTGAAGACTGCAGCACCTTGGCAGCGGCCAGGGCAGTCTGGCACCAGCAAGGGCACTGGTTGAGAGGCGGGCAGGGCGGACAGCATAGGCCTCGCCCATGGCAGCACTCTCACTGCCCTGTCCGAGAACAGAGTGCAGGCGAGCCGGCAGGTTCTCAAAGCCCCTTTCCACAATCTCCTTCATACTTTGAAAGCCAGAGGAGTTGCTGGCATGCAAAGCCAAGATGGCAGTAATCTGAGTTTCTATTGATTCCTACAGCAATAATTTATCCAAAGAATATGATTTTGGTAACCAGATATGTACAAAAGTCCAAGGCACATTCTTATGTGTTAGATATGAGAAATGTATAAGAACATAAGAAATTGGAGCAGGAGTAGGCCAATCGGCCCCTCGAGCCTGCTCCGCCATTCAATAAGATCATGGCTGATCTGATCCTAACCTCAAATCTAAATTCATGTCCAAATGTATTGCACCATGTAATGCATTTCAGAAGAATCTGTAGAAAATTCACTTGTGTTTACTCTTATAAACCATTGGTCTCAGATTACCCTAATTCTTACTGCTGCAATGTACTTTTACGGTCTTGGCTTCACTCTCATTGGTAGCTCTGATACTAATTCAAAGACTCAATGAAGAATCTTCTTTGGCAGAAGGGAGTTTCTACCTCCAGTTTGAATATAAATTTAATGGGATGCAATGTTTCTGTGAAAAATTCATACAAGTTCTGCACATCACTTACACTCCAGATACCACACTTTGTTCAGAGGCGAGATAATTTATTTAAAAAAGAACCAATCATAAACACGCACCTTCCAAATTGTAATTAAATTCTGAATGGCTTCACCCGTGTTTAAGTAACAGCAAGTAGATTATATAAGCTTAAATGGATAGTAGCAGTGTAATACATTACGGGTTACCTGGTATAATACTCTTGTCCGAATTATCATGAACAATACCACAGGAATCCACTAGTAATATAAAATAAACATGATATTCCATTATTTTGTATATACATAATCAATGTACAACATTGCAAATTCAGTCTCCGTAATACTGAAATTAAGTATACACTTAATCAGATGCTCAATATTTAGTCACGATTACAGAATCTATCCTACTTGAAGAGGACCTGCATAACTTGATTTATTTGTCCCCACACTTCAATAGATCATAGCAACAGTAAAATGTTAAGCATCCTCTATAATCTATGCATTGTGAATTACTGACAGCTTTATTGGCAATAAAGAACATCGACTTTATTATCCATTTAAAACTCTGTAAATGATGTTATTACTCAAAAAAATGTAGAGAATATGATTGTTGTTCCATCACTAATAGCTAAGTAATGTTTTAATTTTCCACAGAGGCTACAATCATAATAATAAATGATCATACAAAAAGTTTTGTTGCTTTCATTACATTAGAATGTAATCTGTTCATTATTTTATAGTGAAGGACATAGCGGGGTAGATTGTCATTGAACGGGATGGAATTTTCATGCCGGGTCTCATTTCCATACCATTAGTGAGCTGTTTGCACATCCAGCGCAGAGCCCAGCCAGTGCATGTTAGCTAAAGGGGCGGCAGGCGATCATTTTAAAAGTTTAACACCTGTTTCAGAGCAGCCTGCAGGTCCTTTAAGGACCACTGGTTAGGCTGCTCAATGCAAGTGCTAATGGGTGGGAGTGTGTGTGGTCCATTGGTACCTGAAAATTGCATTGGGGTCCTATTAACATCATGGGCTAATGAGGAACCCGCCTATTTTCCAAGGATGCTTGTGTGGCCCATTTCAAGGACCCCACCAAGATGCCAGCACCCCAGGCATCAGCAGCAATGGTGCAGTAAGTTCTGTGCTCCAATTTTCCTTTTGCTACTGCCCCAATCCCGCCCAAAATCAGGGATGAAAATTGGCCCCATCCTGTTTTGAGTGTACAGTATAATGCTCAAGCATCTGAATGAAAACTAATCTGGATTTACTTCGATAGTTCTCCAAATGTTGCTATTAATATTGTCTCCTGGAGTCTATAGATCAGATTTTTCAGGCAAATGTTTGGATCATCAATTGCTACGATGAAGGGTGCAAGTAAATGTTAATAACAGGAGTTTGTGACAATAATCCAGGTGGCCTAATTAATTGTTTACAACAGCATGAAAAGAATCAGATGTGAAATGGTCACAAAATAAAATAACAGAAAGGAAAAAAATGAATAAACTTCCATTTATCGAGTACCTTTCATCCTTTTAGGACATACCAAGATGCTTCACATGCAATTAATTACTTTTAATTGTTGTTAAGCAGCCAAACAAGGAAGCTAAATTGTATACAGCAAAATTTCTTAAACAACATTGAGATAAAGATCCAGTTAATATGTTTTTGATGCTGTTTGAGGGATAAATGTTGACCAAGGTACCAGGAGAAGCACCCCCCTCCCCCCACCTCTCCGCCGCTCTCTTCAAATAATACATCCACCTGAATAGGTAGAATTGGCCTCGGTTTGTATCTCATCTGTAAGACAACAGCTCCAACAGTGTAGCCCTCACTCAGTACTGCACTGGAGCGACAGTGTAGTTTACGTGCTCAATTCCTGCAGCGGGGCTTCAACACACAACCTTCTGACTCAAAGGCAAGAGTGCTGATTAAACTGAATAAAAGTCCTGAGCCGAGCTAACTTTAAATGATGCAAGGATGGGTAATTTAATAAGAATAATTCAGCAGTACAGGTCTAGTTCCCCTTTAAATAAGCAGTAAAAGTGAACCAGAACTTACATCATTACTGAAAAATGGCAAATAATGGTCTGAGAAACATTGCTACACCCTTATTTGAAATAGCACTTCAGACAATCCAGGATTGTTTTTTACAGAAGGTATATTGTGGTACTGTTTAGATGCAGTAGGAACTAACCTCACAACAGTTGAGCAATTAAACTAAATTGAAGTGTATTACACAAGTTCTTATTCCTATTCCAAATATATGGGGCTCGATTTTCAAATGGCAGCAGTGGTTGCAGGAGGGGGGGGTCAATGGGCGCCTGGGTAACCCAACGAATAAAATCTTACCGTTTCCCACACGATCGCAAATTAATTGGTGGCCCTTAACGTGGCTTCCGGATTTGCTATCTGAAAGCTGCGCAGTAGGTGGACTGCACACACCCGCATCACAGGCTGTCAGCTGGAGCGGCTCTATTTAAAGGGCCATTGCTCCAAAGGCTTTTGCTGCAGCAAAGACCAAAAAGGCACAAAGGAGCAGCACAGAGGCAAGGCTGCTCCAAGATTCAATGATGCCTCTCTGTAGCAGCTACTGGCCAGGGTGAGGAGGAGGAGGGAAGTGTTTTACCACGCGGATGGAAAGAAGTGCCCTGCCTCTGCCACCAAGAAGGCCTGGCTCAAGGTGGCAGAGGAAGTCGCCAGCAGCAACAACATATCCCGCACCTGGATCCAGTGCAGGAAGTGCGTCAATGGCCTAATTAGGTCAGCAAAAGTGAGTACACTTATTCATTCTTCTTCATTCCATGTTCCGCATCACCCGCCACCCCCCAACCCAACTCATTCTGCATTGCCAAGACTATTTCATCACATCACTCCTCACACCCACTTAAGGCTCATCCTCAACTTCCCTACACTTCCTGAGCACTTCCTCACCTCCCCATTAGTCACCCCACCACAACCACTCACCCCAAACCTCATCCAATGTGATATCTCTATCTCATACTCACCCTCTGATGCACCTCTTTCAAGGTCAGCCTCACCCAAACCAATGCATTCATCGGTTGGCCATTTCACCATCACTCTCTCACACGTCTGTACTTTCTCCCCTTCTAGAAGAGAGCGCAAAATGCACGCGAGAGGGCGAGGACTGGAGGGGGGCCACAACAAGTAGTGGTCCTCACAGACACTGAGCAGGAGGCGCTGCAGATCAGCTGCACCCTCGAGTGCCGTCCGTCGGGATCGCCAAGACTGGCACCCCACAAATGTCAGGTGACACAACTTTAACATTCATCACACACAACATGAATTGATCTTAACAATGCTTGCCATGTTGAACACCTCAGTATGCTCATCACATGACGCATCTGTGATGATGCTTAATATTGCCTTCTGTTCTCTTACAGGCCGTTCAACAACCACAGTGATACTCACACCTCGGTGGGTCCTAGTAGTCAGTTAATTGGGTTGGCACCTGGTGAGTCGCCACACACAAGTGAGCATAAGCAGACACTGGTGGCAGAGCCAGCTGCGGAGAGTCCACGTTGGACAGCAGCACATTTGTGAGGTACTGGAACAGGTGGCACGCACACTCTCCACAATATGCAGAGGATGGAGGAGTCCACCTCCCGCATTAGTGAAATGGCGGCACAGGTAAATGTGGGAATGTCTGCGATGGAGAGAAGGCTAGCCTCCATTGAGCTCCAAGCACAGCTCACAAATGAGTCCATTCAGGCCCTGACAACGGTTGTTCGGACTCAGGGTGAACAACATTTTGCCGCCTTAAACAGACAGAGAAGTGGCCTTACAAGGCATCACACATGTCCTCCAAACTGTTCTCCAGCAGGGTGGTAGGAGTGATGTGGGACTGGGCCAGAAGAGGGATGATGGCGAAAGGGGGCATGGAAATGGGGACACCACTCAAAGCACTCCTATGTCTCACCCATTGCCACCCCCTCTCAACCAGTACCCACAATGCTGCCTCCTCTCCAGGTGGCCGAGTCTGCCCCTGCACAGGTGCAGCAGTCTTTGGAGTGGCCCTCATGGGCTCCAAACCCAGAGGGCGTAGGCCGAAAGCATCTAAGCAGTCAGGGCATGAACATGAGCAACCTGCCACTACCTCTGCTGCAGCCACAGGGGAAGCACCACGTAGAAGCGGTAGAAGGCGAAGGATTTTTGAGCACGAAGGGTATGCACAAGGGTGTGCGACAGACTGTCGTGTTTTTCGTTTATATTTGGTTTTTGTTATATTCACATTAAATGTTATCATTCTCACTATTACTGCCACGTTTAGCCCATTCTTGACTGGCTTCTGTGATAGGGCCCTTTCATGAGGTTCACCATGAACAGCGACATTTGATGCCACCCAATGGGTCACTTTACAGTGGGTGTATGTGTAGTTGCAGCACTGTTTTGTGCAGGGAGGGTTGGGAGAGGCTGTTGTTGGCGCTGCTCTTTCCAGGTGGTCTGAGGACTGGACTCTACACACTTTCTGATGTTAGGAGAGCCGCTCACATATCAGTGACTCCCTGGCCTCACGAGCAGCCAGGTGAGCTGCTTCTCTGGCCATAGATTCATCCTCCTCCTCGTCCTCCTCCTCTGCCTCCTCCTTAATGTTGATGGCAGATGTGGATGGGGCCTCCTCAAGCGGCACCCCTCTCTGTTGTGCCATGTTGTGCAGGACACAACACACTACCATAATGCGTCCCACTCTGTCTGCTGCGTATTGAAGCGCTCCCCCAGAACGATCAAGGCACCTAAATCGCATCTTGAGCACCCCTATAGCATGCTGAATTGTAGACCTGGTGGCAATGTGGCTGCCGTTGAATCGACGCTGTTGCTCAGTGATGGGGTTCCTCAGAGGTGTCATGAGTCACGTGTGCAGGGGTTATCCCTTGTCCCCAAGGAGCCAGCCCTTAAGGGTGTTCAGTGCGTGGAAGAGGGGCGGGATGTTGGATTCCCTCAGGATGAACGAATCGTGGCAGCTGCCAGTGAAACTGGCATACACGTGAAGGAATCTTTTGCAGTGGTCATAAACGAGCTGCGCGTTGATGGAGTGATACCCCTTTCTGTTGATGAACAGTCTTGGCTCGTGTGGAGGTGTTTGGATTGCTATACGCGTGCAATCGATTGCACCCTGTACACGTGGGAAGCCAGCCACAGAGTGGAATCCCACTGCCCTCTCCGTCTGGCCAAGGTTGTCCATGGGGAAGTTGACATATTGCGAGGCCCTGCAAAACAAACCATCGGTGACCTGCCTTATGTACTTGTGAGCAGACGACTGAGAGACCCCGGCGATGTCCCCGGTGGCACCCTGGAATGATCTGGAGGCGAAGAAGTCGAGGGCAGTGGTGACTTTAACAGCAACGGGTAATGAGATGCTGCTCGGCCCAACCGGGAGCAGCTCGGCACCAAGGAGGCTGCAGATGTCTGCAACCACCTGGCGACTCGCTCTCAGCCTCCGTATGCGCTGCTCCTCAGAGAGGTCCAGGAAGCTGAGCCTTGGTCTGTAGACCCTCAGGTGAGGGTAGTGCCTCCTGCGACGTCGCTCTCTCTGTTGTTCCCCTCTGTGCTCTTGTGCAGGTCCCTGTGGCTCAGCACTGTGTTGTGGAGCTGCAAGTGGTGGAAGTGCACGCCGTGCCTGGTGAGGATGGTGATGTTCCTCGTCCTCGGATGTAGTAGTGAATGCAGCCATGGCGCCCCCATCCTGATGGTGTCAGTTTGATGGGGTCCGAAAAGTTGGTAAATATGTGCCAACGGAACACATATTTGAGTGGAAACTAAGAATTTTCAGTGTAAACACAAAGATCTCCCAGCCAAAAGTTTGTCTGAAAGACCAGAGTGCCCTGCTGCAATAACTTACCTTTTATCCCCATCTGTCAAACAAGCATTTCAATGTCCAACTGGCTGCTGGCTGAAACACATCTCGTAAAACATGGAATGTTTCCCACAGCACGGGAAACACGCTGAGGATGAATGAAAATTGATCCCTTGCCTCAATCACCATGAAATTAACTACCTCAAATACTTAAACTATCTAAATGACTGTGTTAACTATCACCCCGCTGGCTTTAATTGCCGATGGGACTTCCGCATTCGTGAGGGGCACACGCACACAGACACGTCTGTGGGGAACCCGAAAGTTGGCAGGTTGGAGCTGGCTTCCTCACCCGCTCGGGATTTCCCCAATATTCCGAGCTCCCCCCGCCCCCAATGCACCTGCACTTCAGCTTGAAAATCCAGCCCATGAAGTTTAATTTAGTTGGGTGTGTGAGTGATTTCCTTTTGTCTGGACTTTGCATGTAAAAATGGAAGTTAACCCTCATTTTAAAATGACCCCCTGAAAGATTTTTTCAAATAATTCCCATAATAAAACACTGAGAATATCAATGTGTCAGAGTTATGTGTACTAGCATATTCTGATTTGCTTGAATTATAGGTGAGCAGTTTGTCGATGGGTGGTTTGCCAATGTATGAAAGCACCTGTACATGTATGATGTAGATGTTTCTAAATAACATATCATCGAATATCAATGTTATTTCCCAGCCATCTGTTGCAAACAAAATTCCATAATGATGCAGTGATTACAATTTTAATCCACTGTAAATCAACTGTATGGAATGTCCTGTGAGCAAAGTTGGCTATAGCACCCGCCAAGACAATCTGCATATTGTTCAAAATAACATTACTCTTTATGCAATAAAAATAATGACAGGTGGAAGTAATTACAATGGAAATAATCTAATCTCTGGATTCATGTGACAATATATTGCTTGAGTTTATGTTTACAGTTTGCATTATGATCTGAACTCCTCAATGAGATTATTGTCTTGTAATCACTCAACCCATACATTGTTCTCTATTTAATATTTATGATAGATAACAGACAAGATTAATAATTATATCTACAATATACAGTAGATTTTGTTTGTATGAAAAATAAAGCTGCATAACTATATTAAACTACATTGAATACCAAAAAAGTACTGTAAAGGAATTTAATGGCAACTTTATTCCATTCATTACAATGATGGTCCAGTATCAATGTAGACCTCAATTGACTTGTTAACATATCATGCAATGTAAATGTGAACCTGCATAACAAAGATTCTGCAAAGCAGTTTGTAAATGTTGGATTTGGCAACAAGGTTCAACAGCCATCTGTTCGACACAAACTGGCTTTCTGCCCAATCTCCTAGTTTGCATATTCAGCTATACTCTGGAGAGACACTCAGCAGAAGCCAAAAATCATCAGGAAAGACAAAACACTTTACAATGCCACTGACTCTTTCTGAAAGCAACTTGGAATAAGCCCCTATGTCCAATTAGTGGTATTAGTCATAAGAGAGGTTAAAGAAGGTCAATTCTCATTGTGTATTACAGCAGAGGTAGTGAGAGATCCCAGTTTCATACCTTTGATAACTGAGACAACACTAGACATCATCTATGCATAATGCAGCCTTCCATGTTCCTACAACTTTTGATCTTTCATTCCAGAGACAAATGGTCTGAAACAGATATTGTGCTGCACAATTCATTAAATGACAGTTTCAGAAAACAAATGATTAGACACTGCCTGTTCAACTACAGCACAACTCACTTACACATGAATTCGACAATTACTTTGGATCCATAACATTTTTAACTGTGATTTTTTTTCAGTTTTAGTAAATTCAACATACAGTTTCCTTGACAAATCTGGTGCTAGGTTTTGTCAGTATTGTAAATCCCTCACAGACTATTGCTGAATGACATCTGACCCCAGAATGACAACAAATATAAATCTGCACTACAAGAAAGTGACCTTGAAAAGAAGCTTTATTCTGCAAAAATAAGCCCAGAAGATTTTTGAGTTATCACAAATATGAATTAATCTCTTATAACTTAAAGTCTCCATCATTAGCATTTGAATGATATGCAGCCTAATTAAACATGCTCAAGCTACTAAAGTCCAGTTTTATTTTACATCCAACACTTCAGAAGATTACCAGTGAGCCTGTATCAATAGTAGAAGAAATCCATTGATTTTCTGTTTCTGTAAATGTTGGACATTTCTGGACAATCTTTCTTGAATTAGTTTCTTCTTAATTTCTTAATGTCTTTCTTTCTGCGTCAGGCGTTAAATCATAAGCCCCAAGAATAGCCCCAAGAATAAGCATTATTGCTTATCCATAGCTGCCCTTAGGGCAACAAGTGTGACCACATAGTGTGGGACTGGAGTCACATATAAGCCAGACAGGGTAGGGGTGGCAAGTATTATTAGTGAACCAGTTGGCTTTTATGACAGTCCAGCTTGGTCATTTTTACCCTGGCACTTAGTCCATATATTACCAGATATTTTTGAATTCAATTTTACAACTTGACGTGGTGGGATTTAAACTCTGACCTCTGTGTTACTGGTTCAATACTATGGGTTATAGTACCTCTGAACTATCGGCAAGATTGACAAGAGAAAATGCAGAGTGCACTTTTCTTACTAGTAACGTCATGTCAACTGGCTCATTCATTTATGTCCCACTTGCCAACAATTCAAATGTTTGCAATATCAATATTAGGCCCCTCTTTAAAATAAGATTTGATTTAATAAAATGGTGGTCACCAAGTTCAGTGACCCCCACTAACTGGTGTTGCGTGTTTCTCTGCCAGTTCAGGAGCTTGAAATTTTTTTTTCTTTCTCATTGGCCTTGACCACGCACCCCGCACCCCCACCCCTCCACCTCCCCAAACCACCTGCATTCTGCATTGATCTCATTCTCACCTTTCTTCCCGTTTGCATTTCTCTTCTTCCTGTCTACGTTGCTCAAGCTCTATCTGGGACTCATGCTTTTTTAGTTGAAACCTTCTCTTCATCAGTTTCTCTTCGGCCGCTAGGCTTGCTAACCCAAGTCTGACCTCTTTTGATTTCAACGTTTTTAAAATCTCACTGTTTCTGTTCACTTTTAAATTTTAAACATTTTGAATTACCTTTGTCATTAGTGTAACTCAATCGTCTAGGTAGCTGCCATCAATTGGTATAAATTCAAGTCTCAGGTTCAGTGGCATCAGTCAATCCTGTAAGTGGATTCCATACCCCTTATATCCTACAGTAGACTCACAACTGCCCAATATGATAGCATAATCCAGGAGTGCAACAATGATATTCATGTCTTTCAGCCCTTCTGCCTCTCCAATCTTTTTGTAAACAATTTTACAACACCAAGTTATAGTCCAGCAATTTTATTTTAAATTCACAAGCTTTCGGAGACTACCTCCTTCCTCAGGTGAACGATCCACATCCACATCGAAGGAGGCTACCTCCTTCCACATCGTTCACCTGAGGAAGGAGGTAGCCTCCGAAAGCTTGTGAATTTAAAATAAAATTGCTGGACTATAACTTGGTGTTGTAAAATTGTTTACAATTGTCAACCCCAGTCCATCACCGGCATCTCCACATCCAATCTTTTTGACAGTGGATTAATAAAACACTTAGTAAGACAAGTGAATTGAATATGAATTGTTAAGCTACTTTATTTCACAGCAAGTGAACATACAGAGCGACAGTTATGATCAGACACACTTAGTTCTTAGCACAACTTGTCTTCATGTAATAATATGAAAATAATGAACACACGAGGCTTTCCCATATCAGTGGGTCATCCTGCTTATTAAACAAATAGCACCTAACTATACTCCTGCACTCTCCTTACGAATCTAGCCAAAGGTTGCCCTCACAACTTCCTGTTTAAAATCTAGCAGCCTCTGTTTTTATCATCCTATATTCACAGCCAGATGGGAAGGTCTGTCAGGTAAAAGAAATGTAAGGAATCTTACAACACCAGGTAATAGTCCAACAGTTTTATTTGAAAATCACAAGCTTGAGGAGGCTTTCTCCTTCGAAGGAGAAAGCCTCTGTTGGACTATAACCTGGTGTTGTAAGGTTCCTTACATTTGTACACCCCAGTCCATCACCGGCATCTCCATGTAATGCTGAGCACCCTGGACCGGAGACTTCCCAATACAATGGATGTGGGGTGTTTATCAATTACCAAGACAGGCTCGTGAATTGCTTATTGTTTACAGTCTTTGGGAAACAAAAGTTCATTAACATTTTGAGCAGCTTTCAGCTCAGTGCTCTTTTTCTTAACTTGTGTGAATACACTTTGATTTAAAACACACCCTTAAATGTAACTTTTTTTTCTAATTGTTGGCTTTGTTGCAATTCTCCCAGCCAGGAGAGAACTCTGTGCATGTGTGCTTACAGGAATGAATAGGGTCCTACTTCCAGCCATTAAATTTTAAATGTTTTAAGAGTGGGGACAGGCGTGTGAAGTTATACTGCAACTATAGTGTTGCTGTGAACTGGTATGCTTCACAGCAATGCTAAAGTTACAACATAAATACACCCAAAATGATTGGTATAATTTTTACCTTTAATTTCAGTGTGCCTTTTCATAGCAAATTGAATTGAATGCTAAAAATGATACAGTTAATGTTAGCTTATTAAAAAGAATATATCTATATGCAAGATTTTAATGAACTAAAATTGTAAATCATGCTAATCTGTCTTCAAGGACAAAATATAATTTTCAATTGTGTGGAAAAAATCTATGATTATTCAGTTATGAATATAGAGAAAATCATAATGTACTCCGTAGGTTATTCTTTATAAAATCACAATTTCTGGTAATTGTTGGAAGTCACTCTGGATAAGATCAATGTCACATGTATAGATTTGATTTTTTTTAAAATCTTAAGGAATAGCTTATGTACGTATATATATGTATTTTATATATTATTAGATTTCACATGTTTGTTGTGGGGCCAACACATTAATACAGCATTAAACAATTCTAACAAGTCTGCTATCAAGTCACAAATAATATTTTAACAATTACCAGAAACAGTTATTGTTTTTATAATAACCCATGATTATTAACTGAAGCAAAAGTAAATAATTTGTACATATTTTAGTCACTAAATTGGCCTAATCTATGTGATGATGTGTTATTATATCTTCAGCAATGCATTAAGAGTAAGAATTGACTTGAGAACTTGAGATAATGTAGGTAGATAAATAAAAGCCTGGTATTTATATTAGTTCATACTACAGAAACAATGGCAGCAGCAGCATTGTCACAACGGTGAAAGTGATAGTTATCAAATCACACTTAGTGATCCAGTGAGTGACAGTCAAAGTGATCCAGTGACAGCGATCATGCAACTATTTTGGTGATCTAATGCATACAGGTTATACACCTTGGGCTGAAAATCTTCCCTCACCAAAACCGATTTGGTTCGGGCAAGGTTCCTTAATTTGCATCCATATGGCAGGTGCCCACCAAAGAGGCTGCATACTGCTATGTTGGTTGCAGAGTCGGGGGTGGGGGGCTGCCGGTGACATGTCTCCCACCCCAGCAAGATTTTTTTGCTCCCTCAACCTCTATTGTCTTACTCTTTGAATCTTCTATGGTACAGGTCACAATCCAGGCCTGGAATCCCAGGTCGACCCCACTTCCTCCATTTGGCAGTCTGGTAGCCCTGGTCTCACCAGGAATACCAGCTGCCAACAATCCAGTGGTGGGTGTCCCCATCCTGTCCTACACCACTGGCCTTGTTTGGGGTGAATGGAAGCTCTGCCCCAATTAGGGTTAGCAAGAACCCCTCCTCAAGGCCAAGACCCAGCATCTAATTTCCAGCACACTCCAGTCAGAGTTAACATGGGAGTGTGCTTGAAAGGCTGTGGATTTTAGGCCCTCTCATTTTTCCCATCAATTTAAATGCAAAAGAAGTCACCTACCCAAGGAAGTGAAAGCTCATTCACTGCCAACATGTAAAATTACAGCACAAGAGTGAGGGCCGGGAAGAGAGGCCATTGCTGGAGATGCTCTTGTTACAATTAGATAGGTAAGAATGGGACTAATTGAGGACGGGCCCACTGAGGAGAGGAAATGGAGGAGAATGGTGTAATTGACCGTATTATAGCCTGCAAAGAGGACAAGGACAGTTAGTTCACCATGGTAACAGTAACAGAGGATATCATTTGTGACAATGATTAGGACTGTTTCAGCGCGGTGGCAGGGGCAGATACCTGATTGGATGGATTTAGACATGAGGTTGCGGGAAAGATTGGCATGGATTTGGGAGGGGATAACAAGTTCAAGGACTTTAGCGAGAAAAGGCATTTGGAGATGGGCAGTAGTTTGCAAGGACAAAGGGGTTGAGCATGTGTCTTTTAAGGAAGGGGTGATGACGGTGGTTTTGAAAGAGAGGGGGAACGGTACCTGATGAGAGGTCGTCAACTAGCATGGGGGCCAGGAAAGGAAGTTGAGTGGTCAGCAGTTTGGTGGGGTGGGGTCGAGGGAGCAAAGGATGGATCTAATGAACAAGATGAAGTCGGAGACGGCATGAGGGGAAATAGGAGAGAAACTAGAGAATGATGCAGGTTCAGGCTAAAGCAAGGGGGAGCTGTGAGCGAGGTTTGGCTTGGTGAGTTAGGGGAAGGTGGGAAGCAACAAAGGTAATAGATGGCCTCAATCTTAGTGACAAAGAAGTCCATGAGCTCTTCGCATTTGTTGCTGGAGGTGAGGGTGGAGAGGACAGGCAAGAGTGATTAAAGGAGATGGTTGGTAGTGGAGAAAAGAAGTGAAGGGTTATCTTTGTCCTCCAGGATGATCCTAGAGTAGTAAGCAGTAGCTAGTGAGAAATTCTGCTTTATTCAGAGGTCTTAAAATCGGTTCAGGGTAATAGGAGTGAGGCATCATTTGGTTTGGGTATTGAGCGCATGTAGAAATGACTGTTGTGCTTTGGTATTTATGCATTTAACTAAAGGTGTCCTCTATAAGAGACTGCTTGGGCAGACCTCTTGCTCTTAGTGGGCGCCATTCTCTGAAAATGCTACTCCATTTATTTAACTGCGCATCAGACACTGAAAAGGCATCAATGCCCCATAATATGGCAACCCAACACCCAACGCACCAAAGGTCGCATATTTTGCCATCTACGTTCTGCATTCCATTCAAAATTAAATGCTCTCTGAAGGCCTGAGTCTATCAAGAAGTAAACTTAAGTTGATAATCAGGAAATTATAAGGGAAATCTTCTGATGGTGTGAGCACATAATTCATCAAATTCCTGCCGGTGTTATTTTAAGGCAGGCACCAATCGAATGCCCGTTTTAAAATAACACAGCAGAAACTCGGTCCAAGCACCTTAAACACTCAACAAAAGATTGGAAATTTTCCCCTTTTATTTGCAGTACAAATTGTTTATAAGTAAAATGCTTTATCATAGAGTTTCAGCAAAAGAGGTGGCCATTCGGTCATTGTGCCTGTGTTAGCTTCAGATCAAGTCATTTTCTCAATTTGCACTGATTCAGCGCTAATCAAATCTAGCCTCAAAATCTGGAATGTGCCTTTTATTTCCTACTGAAGAGTTAACTCTTGTAGTGATCTAATTAAAGTACGGAGAAATGAATAAAAAGCTACTCTCAACCCTGCACTTCGATTGTTGCTGCTGATAAGGGAATGCTATTGCTGATAAGATAAAACCCTGCCATGAAGCTTTACTGCTCCGTAAATAAAGAATTTATGTGGAAAATGACAGGTCTTAGATTGGATTGAACAATTTAAGACCACTGCTGACTTCTGTTTTAGTACTGAATTTTAAGTAGCTGAAATGCTGGAGATTATTTTAATAATATTAAAATATTCTCTGCTTTATCTAGTAGTAGTTCCCACAAACTGATGCTAACTCCCAGCAGGTTCCTCTGATGATATCACAAATCAGGAAGGGGAGGACGAAATTCTGTTCTTGAGAAAAATAGTTATTTGCATAAATTATATTAAATCAGCAGAGATAAAAGGGAAAAGATATTGGAGGCAACTATTTTTCTAAAACATTTCCCCAGCCCCATCTTCGCTATAGCTTCTCCCTGTGCCATGCAGCAATCTGTGACCAAAGAGTGTACGGAAAGGATCTGTTCTCAAGTCTCTGCCAAAGTCACTCTTAAATCAATGAAACAAGTCTCATTTTACAATATTCCTGCCTCCCTTTTCTCTGAGGAAGGGGTTCATTTTTACTCGGCACCACTGAAAGAGATTATGAATTCAAAGAGGTAATTGTAAGAAAGAACCCATTATGATGAAAATGAAGCACTTAAATTCTTGTTTTAGACTGCAGAGGTTCCTTTAATTCAATCAGGAGTTTAAAAAACTAGCTAGTCAGAATCTTTTCTCAAGCTTAACTCGACACAAACGCTACAAGTTTCATCAAGTTGTCTGCAAAGCTTAAAGGAAAAACTGAGCTATTTTCAAACAAACGCAGACTATGATTTGTACAGTTATTACAGCCAGTTAGTTTTAAATATGGTCAACAGCTATTCAAATCCAGAAGTCCCGTTAAATGACTTTGGGGACCATTTAAAGAGAGGCAGCCATTCGAATCTGAGAGTAAGTTTGGAATTTCCAAGTGATAAAGTACAGACATGGATGGCTCCTGCAGTGGTAAAAAATACAAGAAGAAAAGAAATACCCTTTATAGAAAAGAAAGAAAAGAAAAAAACTTGCCTTTCATGTCCCCAGAATGCCCCAAAGTGCTTCACAGACAATGAATTACTTTTGAAGTGCAGTCACCGTTGTTCTTGTTGACAAGCGCAACAGCCAATTTGCAAACAGTAAGGTCCCACAAACAGCATTGAGATAAATAACCAGATAATCTATTTTAGTGATGTTGGTAATGATGATGACTATATCCCACATTCTGGTAAAATATGTGCAACTTGACTCTTTGCATCAAATTAGACCACTTTTGTGAATGGTCATATTGGAAATTAATCCAACTGTATCACTCAGGTGGAAAAAATTATCATCTTGTTACAATTGCTACAAATGCAGCCATCCTCTAAATCAATATGTATTGATACAGCTATGTAGGGGGAAATAAAACTTTAGGCATTTTCTCACCTTTGCCTCTAATGTCTACTTCACCATTTGCATGTCAATTTCCTTCACGAAGGGGAAAGACAGGAAATAGTCCCCCTGCTCATCTAAAAGACAGTGGGCTAGATTTTAGAACCCGCGGGGGGGGCTGCGAAAATCGGGGATTCCCAGGGCGGAGCCCGGCTCCAACCCACCCACTTCCGGGTTTCCCAGTGACGCGCTGACATGCGCGTGCAGCCCCCGCATGTGGGACTCAGGCTGGGGTGCCACTTAAAGTACTTAAACAGGTACTTCAGGTTGTTTACAGACCTGATTGACCTGATATTTTAGGAGGGGTGGGATTTTGAAATTAACTGAGACCGTTTCCCTTACTGGGGGAAACACTCCCCAGTTGAAATGGACATGTTGCAGCCACCAGCCTGTGGCAGCTGCAAGGGTCCATTTGACAGGTGGCGGGGGGAGACCCTCACTCATTACAGGAGGCCTCCACCACCCTCCTCCTAACAATAAAATGCACAAACTTGCACACTTACCCCGGTGTCCAGACACATTTACCTACCTTGCGGACCCCCTCAGATGTACATCTTCCGGATGGGGGCCGCCGTAGCTGCAGTCATGACCTCCTCGGAGGACGAACAGCATCACCAGCCTCGCCAGCCACGCCGTCCACCTCTGACACGTGGAGCTCCACAACACAGTGCTGTGACACATCCACCTGCACTGCAGGAGGGAGGGCTACCGCAGAGAGAGATGCGTCGCAGAGGGCACTACCCTCGCCACAGGGTCCACAGATCAAGGCTCAGCTTCCTGGACCTCTCTGAGCAGCAGTACACACGGAGGCTCAGAGTCACTCGACATGTAGTCGTGGACATCTGCAGCCTCCTTCATGCCGAGCTGCTCCCGGCTGGCCCGAGCACCATCTTCTTACCTGTTGCTGTCAAAGTCACCACTGCCCTCAACAACTTCTCCTCCGCATCCTTCCAGGGTGCCACCGGGGACATCGCCGACGTCTCTCAGTCGTCTGCACAAAAGAGCCCTGAAAATACACCTACACCCACTCTGCAGTGACACAATGGGTGGCATCAGTTGTGAGTCTTCATGTTGATCCTCAGGAAAGGGCATTATTGCACAAACCAAAGATTGGCAAAGACATAGCAGTAGTGGTGACAATATAATATGTTATGTGAGTTGATCAGAAATAAAATATAAGTAAAAACCATGACAAACCCTCAAACACCCTTGTGCATCCCCTTCATGCTCACGACACGTTTGCCTTACGCTTCCTACTGCACATATGTGATGCATGCCCTGTGGCTGTAGCACAGGTAGTGGCAGGTTGAGTGCGGCTGACCGTGAAAGAGATGCATGAGAGGGTGAGTATGAGATAGAGCCATGAGATTGTATGAGGATTGGGTTGAGTGGTAGTGGCGGGATGAGTACTGGCGAGGTGAGTAAGTGCAGGTAAGATGAGGATGAGCTCTGAGTGGGTGTGAAGGGTGATGTGACAGAATAGTGTTGGCAGAGCAGAAGGAGATGTGGGGAGCGGGCAGTGATGTGGCAGACGGAGGGGAGGGGAACGAGTAAGTGTACTCACTTTGGCTGACCTACTTAGGTGATTGAAGCGCCTCCTGCACTGTATGCAGGTGCGCGATATGTTGGTGGTGCAGGTGACCTCCTCTGCCACCTCGAGCAGGGCCTTCTTGGTGTCGGAGACAGGCTGCTTCTTCCCGCCCGCCGGGGAGAATATCTCTGTCCTCCCCCTCCTCCTTACCCCATCCAATGATACCTAGAGTGAGGCATCATTAAACCTGGGAGCAGCCTTCCCCCTGGGCTGCTCCATGCTGTATTTTTTCCTATTTTCTGCAGCAGCAGTCAGTGGAGGACTGCCCCTTTAAATAGGGCTCCTCCAGCTGACAGACCTTGCTGCGCATGTGCAGTCCGCCCACCGCGCTGCTTACCAGCGGGAAACCCGGAAGCACAGGTAAGTGGCTCCAATTAGCCTGTAATTGCGTGCGGAGCACACTGATTTCATCAGGCGCGTTACCCACGCACCCAGTCGACTCCCCACTGAGAACCCGCCGCCCTGCTAATATCGAGCCCAGTGTGTCACACTAATGGTGCATTTACACGACATGTTTAGCTTCATTGCAAAGACGCACACTCACTCTAGACTTGTGTAGCGTAAATCCAGCATTGAAGCTTGCCGTGCCACCATGACAAAGCAGTGTGAGACTCCCTCCTGCAGTTGTAGTGTGAATGCACCATATGTGAACAACGTAGGGTGGAATTTCATCTTGGCCCATTTTTGGGCTGAGACCCGCACTGCAGAGGAAGGATGTGCCCGAAGCAAGAAGCCTGAAGGCGGCCCGAAAATGGCCCTGGGGCCTCATTATCATTTTAAGCTCGAGCCTCTAACAGGCAGCGCACACATTGTGGGCCACAAATGTCGGGCTGCTTGCCTTGCGGGCAGCTGTCCACAGGTAAGTTCCGGGAGGAGGGTTAGAGCACGCTACAGTGGCGGGGCCGTGTTGGGGTAGCACTCCTGTTCCTCCCCGATCCACAGGAAGGTTGTTTTTCAAAATAGTTGAAAAAAAACTCACTTTTAGTTGGTGGCCGCAGATTGATCCTGAGTAGCCTTTCATTAGGCCCCTAATTAACATATGCAATAAACCTAACGCCTATTTTAGGAAGCCACCTGGGAAGCCTATAAAATGGGCTTGATGAATTTAGCAGTGGGCCGAGTGGGCGCAGGTCTTTCCACTGCTAAATTGGTCAGCTGGTGTGAACCAAGCACAATGCATACCAATTTCTGCCCCAGTGAGTTTATGCATAAAGTACCATATGAATCCAGAGTTTATAGTAGACTGTTGGGTGAAAAACAATGTTCCACATTACTTAAAGTTGTTTAAAGAACTTCACGTTTAAAAATAAAGAGTTATATAAAATTCAAATATTGTTATTTTCACTATAAGAATATTTGAAACTCTTTTCCAGCTCTGGCACAAATAGCTGTGACAGGAAACTGAACGTCAAGACACATGCAGAATGGGGAGATGGCGTCCATTGTCTTGCTGGGTTTTTTTTGTATATGGAGCCTGTTGGGATAAGTGAGCCAGACTAGTTTAATTTATGGAGTGTAACTGATGGGGGTAGTCTGGCAGTGCACATATATGTACCAGAGGACTGTCTGCAAGAACACTAGTGATTTAAAGTCAGGTAACACCATTGAACAAACCACCATTTCTGAGGTTCTCAAACACATGGTGATAAAAATTTATCAAACGCATTTTTCGATAACAACTTGTTATCGGGACACTTGTAAAATGGTGTATTTCCTACAAAATAGGTGTCAGATATAAAAACGCTGGCCATCAATAACACTTTCATGTATTATTTCTATATGGATGAAACTATATTCTTACATTCCCTTTTACTGTATTAATCTCTTAAATTTGTAGTACGTTATTACATTTCTGCCAACAAATAAATTTCCAAAAAGCACAGACTTAAAGCCTTCACTTGATGATTCAAACTAGGTTAAGAAATGGGGATTACCATACACCTAATAATACAGTTACAAATTAGTTTATTACAGAGCTCGAGTCTGCACCAATGCCTCTAGGTTAGATGAGAAAGATGAAAGCTGTATATCTTGTGCTTCCAGATTGATAAACACATGTTAATACAAATAATGTCGAAGAAAATGTCATTCTTGATCTCTTCATGTGTTGACAGAGTAATTGAGCCAGATGTAAGAAGCTTTATCAAATAATCATTAATCTCCCTGCTGCAGTTGTGAGCACAATATTGATTTCAGGTCCTATACTGAATTATCCAAACAAATTCCCCACATTTGCCACTAGCTGGCTAGTCATTAATTCTGACAATTATTCAGGGCGAATTCAGGAACAAGCAAAACCACTCTCTTATTCCCCCTCTTGAAAATAAATCCTAATTTCTTGTGGCAATGACACATGTCCCTTAAGGGAAGAAAAACGTATTGCAGTAGTCTGGGAGAAGTAATGAGATGGCTTAACATATACTGTGAAAGTGATATGCAAACATACAGTTAGCACTTATTGCTGAGGTCCATTTTGACTACAGACATCTGAAGTAACATTGATACCTTTACCACTTAATGAACCGTGAAGATGCTATTGCTGACCCCCAACTGATGATGTGTCTTCCTTGGAGAAAATTTAAACACATAGCCTTAAAAATTTTCAAACAGCAAAAATATCAAATATATTTATGAATAGTTATTATAATTAAGAAATTATCATTTATTTGTCTGAATTTTACACTAAACTCCATTTGGAGAAAGTCCCCATTTTAAATCAGAATCAATTAGAGTTTAGTGTAAAAGTTGAAAGATTCAGGACAGTTTCATAACTAACAAACAGCAAAGAAGTCTCAGCCCTTGGTTAATGAAAAAATATCTTGCATGCCTGCAATATGGTTTATGAAACACGATCATAACATGAATATTTTAAAACAGAATAAACATCCACAAGGAAGTATAATTTATAATTATGATGGCTAGCATTTAGTGTGTCAACACGAAAAGGACTCTAGTATACAGCAACTGCTGCTATAAAAGTAGAATATCGTTCGAGTACTGATCTGAGTCACCAGGTTTTAAATTGAGGTACCCTCTACATACCAGTGGGAGTACCTATCTACAAAGGAAAATTACAGAACTGACTAGTCTGTTAAGAGATAATTTCCCACTTCATTAAAGGGCATTTCTTGGGCAATCACTTCTTATTACCCATCATAAATACTAGGAAGAGACAGCAAACGGCCCAAAAACAAACGCCTTCATACTCAAAGGTGAGGGCGAAAGGAAGGGAACTTTGTGAAATTAAATATTTAAAGACGTAAACCAACAAAGAAATGTGCCTTGCTTCATTTGTTATAGTCCATTTAACCATGAAAAAGTTACACCACAGGGTTGCCTCCTTAGCATCAGAGTTAATGCAGAAAAACTAGTGACGCTGTACAGAAAATTCCATGTAGCTGCTTTGCAGATATAAAGCATTCAAGGTAGATAGCTTCTCTACAACCTTCAGCAAGGTGGTTATATCAATGTGTTACAACAGAATTGCAATATGGGTCATATGGTACAATTTCTATGCAGATTGAATCAGGTAATGCATTCAAAGGGATGTGCTGTTGTAGAAGTGACTGCTCATCTTTGCTAAAGATTTTTAAAGACCAATAATTACTTATGCATATGTTATATATTACACCACATACATGTGTTTTCATGTAGTAACATACTTTGAGGTTCAGATGACATTGATAAACTATTTTGTTCTTACAGCTTTTACACCTGAACACCCAAATGAGTAGAGGACTGGATGAGAGACTGGAGGCATCCATCTCAGAGATGAGTTCTTTCATCTCCCAGATGAATACCCACATGATCACAGAAAATGGCTTGGTGAGAAGAAACATCCATAAAGTATGGACCTATGGTGGCTGCAGTGGTAACTTCATTGGCCCCGGGACTGAGCAACATTGGGGCAGTACTCCAGCGTCCTCTGACTGCTGCTAAGTGTGACATGGGTTTGGTATCCAAAGAGGTCTGCAGTTAGAGCTAGATAGTCTTGAGAGAAAGAATACATCATAAGGAAGGATGGTGTCTGCCTTTCGGATGTACCTTGTTTTATCTTCAAAAATATTGATAGTGGCCATAAAATGCCAAATAGATCACTGCATAGGCAGGGCATTGGAACTTACAACAGCAGTCTGTCCCTGATGTCACATTTCTTCTGCTGTAAGGTAAGGAATCCTCCATGGTAACTGTTTGAGACATTCCTCACTCCACAATCAGAGAGTCCTCATGATCGTTCCATCATTCCCTGTAAACAATCACTTCCACCGTGGTACCTCCACCAGAAGGAGAGCACAGAGGGCAGCATGTACATACACATATTCATAGGTGAGAGGCACATACTTTGTACAATAGGAAACCATAAAATACACACATGAAAAATATGCAGTAGATTTGTTAAAATCAGCATCTTTGCTTGTATCTTTGCTGTGACATGTATTTCTGAATTGACACAAGGAAATAGTAATTTTAAGTATTGATAATGGTTTCTGCTGGCTCAAAAAGAAAATGTCAGGCTTAGCTATGTCTGTTGATTTAGTGTATCCTGTAATTGTATTGTTTCCTGTGGATGCTAGGTTGTACATTTGTGGCCAAGTATCACACAGGCATTTTTAACCATGATACAGGAGATTCTCTTTACGGAAATGATCATGGGGGTCATTTTCACCTTCACTGTTTGGACAGTAAACTGGCAGAGCGGATCGCCCACCCGGTATATAGATCGCCCCATTTTCCTTGCTGGGTTTAGCAGAGTCTTTGTTCCCTTATTACCAGCTCTGTGCTGGACTCATAGGATGTTGATCCACGGGTCTCCTAAGTATACAGGAACTGTAACAGGGTCAGCACTGATTTCATTCAATCAACACCCCCTCTCCAATTGGTAAATTACCAACAATTTCAGCCATCACCTTCCAATCTCAAACAGTTGTTGGAAATTTGTAACTTCCATCTTCAATAGATAAACAGGTCAACCAATTGCAGCACAGCTATTTCAAGGTGTCATTCTACTGCAGGAAAAAAATTTACAATGGTCACAATTGGCCACAATGATTGGAGCTGAAATCTCCTAACAGGCTTATCTTGTTTGTTCTTGTTTTCCATTTTTTCTTTACATCAATAATTTTTAAATTGTATTTAATACACTTGAAAGGTCAAACAACAAGGGGATGATTTTCTTGGGAAGAGTTGCTAGCAACAGTCGATTAATTTTGAAACTGTGGAAATGGTAAAATCTAATAATAATAATAGGAGTTTAATGTTTTTCTAGTAGCGGTAGTATCAGATATGCAGCTACTGCTACAATTTTACAAAATAGAAGGCAACTCCTCAAGGATCAATAGCTGGTCATTTGATTTTTCTCTCTCAGTGCCCATGCTGCAATTTCAGTAGGGATAAGATGAGCAGAGGCTTGTCTTAGATATGTTCTGGTAGCTTACCTTTATAACCTGGGTATCACTGGTATTCTACACAGCACAAGACACCCTCTCAGTAGAATCCCATAGTGGACAAAAAGGATCATTCATTAGATGGGTGCATTGTTTCATCAAATGTACACCAGTGATGACCAATATATTCCCAGGGACCATAGATTGTGAGGATGCAAGAAGGAAGAAGAGCATGTGGGATAGCATCTTTGGAGCTTAAATGGGACACAAGAGGAAAATTCAGAGGAGCAATCCAATGGTGGAGAACAGAAAACAGGAAAGATTGTGATGGGGAGAGGCAGAGGTCAGAAGCTAGAGATTAGAGAAGAACTGCAAATCATAGGACAAACTTTTTCTTCTATCATGTGTAAGTGATTTGGTAGAGAAACCTCACCAGATCTGGAGGGAATATTCAAGACTTGTTAGCAAAATTGAAGCCCATGGGATTAAAGGGGCAGTGGCAGCATGGATACAAAATTGGCTAAGGGACAGAAAGCAGAGTAGTGGTGAACGGTTATTTTTCAGACTGGAGGGAAGTGTACAGTGGTGTCCTCCAGAGGTCAGTGTTGGGACCACTGCTCTTTTTGATATATATTAATGACCTGAATTTGGGTATACAGGGCATTATTTCAAAGTTTGCAAATGACACGAAACTCAGAAATGCAATAAACAGTGAGGAGGATAGTAGCAGACTTCAGGAGGGCATAGACAGACTGGTGAAATGGACAGACACATGGCAGATGAAATTTAATGCAGAGAAGTGTGAAGTGATTCATTTTGGTAGGAAGAATGAGGAAAAGCAATATAAACTAAATGGTACAATTTTAAAGGAGGTGCAGGAACAGAGAGACCTGGGGATGTATGTACACAAGTCTTTGAGGGTGGCAGGACACGTTGAGAAGGCTGTTAAAAAAGCATACGGGATTCTTGGCTTTATAAATAGAGGCACAGAATATAAAAGCAAGGAAGTTATGCTGAACCTTTATAAACACTGGTTAGGCCCAGCTATTGTGTCCAATTCTGGGCACCACACTTTAGGAAGGATGTCAAGGCCTTAGAGAGGGTGCAGAGGAGATTTACTAGAATGTTACCAGGGATCAGTTATGTGGAGAGACTGGAGAACCTGGGGTTGTTCTCCTTATAGCAGAGAAGGTTAAGGGGAGATTTGATAGAGGTGTTCAAAATCATGAAAGGTTTTGGTAGTGTAAATAAGGAGAAATTGTTTCCAGTGGCAGAAGGGTCAGTAACCAGAGGACACAGTTTTAAGGTAAATGGCAAAAGAACCAAAGGTGACATGAGGAAAAAATGTTTACGGAGTGAGTTGTTATAATCTGGAATGCACTGCCCGAAAGGGTGGTGGAAGCAGATTCAATAATAACTTTCAAAAGGGAATTGGGTAAATACTTGAAGTGGAAAAATTTGCAGGGCTATGGGGAAAGAGCAGGGAGTGTGACAAATTGGATGGCTCTTTCAAAGAGTGGGCATAGGCACGATGGGCCAAATGGCCTATTTCTGTGCTGAATCATTCTCTGATTCTATGATGTGGGGTTTAGAGAGAGGTAAGAGTTGTTGAGGAAACCAAGCAACTTAGAGGCAGCTTTAGCAATGGAGAAAATGTATCAATTCCGTTTTGATCAGAGGAGATCGTGAAACCGTGAGTGCCAATAGATGAAGCAGAACAAAGGGTTGTGGCATAGCATGCAGGAAGTGATAATTAACTTTTGTGTGCTATAGTTAAAAGCGAGAAAACCTTATACGTTTTGGAAAGAAGTCATGGAAAGCATAGATGAAGTAAATTAATAACTGAGTGCTACAATTTTACTGCAGAAGCAGCCAATGTAATAGGTCCCAAAATTCCATGCATTTTCAGCATTTCAACATTTAGGAACCTAAAATCAGGGCACCTCACTTTACTGACACGGCAGAAGCTGTTTCCACCAGTTTGCTGCACCAAAAACAACATATTTGAATTTCCAAAAGCGATTTGGCCCTCCCCATGATCTGCTGTTAAGTCCCCCTGCACCTGATTGGACTATATTTAAATGAGGGCCAGTGGCACTGTTGTCCCGAATTTCCTGTATTTACACTCACAGTACACTGGGGGCAAGTTAAAAAAAGAAATATAAGACACAGGTGTTGCCAAGATCAGCTGAGACAGACAGAAGTAAAGAGTTTTTGAGCCTAAGGAGTACTCAAAGTTTGAATAGCGATTACAGAGGCTGGAACAACTGTATCGATGGTTATTTCTGCTTTGAGCCTGGACAGCTTCAGACTGATTGTGGGAGTGTGGGACCAAAAGAAGATTTTGCCCCCCCGCCCCCCCGCCGACAAGATTGATAATATTTAATACGGCATCATAACTAGATAATTGTTATAATTGTTGTGCAAGTAGTATTGTTGTATTTAAATTGATACATTAATCTTATTTTGCTCAGATGAGGAGTACATGAATTATTTTACCAATAATGCATTTTATGTGAGCCACATGTGTGAAAGGAATGGAGGTAGATTAGTGGTGCTTGTGAATATTGTGGATCGCCTGGAAAATGTGAACATTGGTACAAAAGAGCAGTGTGGATGGAGGAAGATGTGGTCCTGATTGTGGAGAGGTTCTCAGACTCTGCCTCAGTCCACGCTGCTCTTTTGTATATTTTCCAATCAGCTCTGTTAGCATAATTCCCATTTGCTGAGTTTATTGCATCAAGTACTTTGTTTCCTGCCTATTTAGTTGTTTAATTCTGATTATTGCAACAGTGCAATGACTAGGTATCTTATCACCAGTAGTAAGTTTAGATGCTGTTGATCATTTACATATATTTATAAAATATATATTTATACACCTAATATACTGGGCACCTACTTTTAGTTAAATAAGATTATTATGGCAAATTGACACACAAAAAATCAAGAATATTAAGCAACCGGATGATCTTGCGAACTAAAGTTTGGGATAATGGTTTCTTTCTGTTCCTAAAACTTCTTGGGCACTAAATTGGGCCGTGTAGCGCCGTTGTGTTGTGCTACATGGCCTCTTCGACATCGAAGATGGTGTCTTGGATGCGCATGCACATTTCCACGTGACATGCGCCAGGCACCACCTTGGTATAGGAGTTTGTGCAGGTAAGAAATGCTGGAATCATGTGAAGTAGGGAGAAAATGGCTTCAATCAGTGTGCAACGCTGATTTAAAGTGATAGACACCATTTTGGGACTTAACACTCAACTCAACGCACAGTCTTAACCCCGACCATATGAACGTTTCTTAGAGTGTCTGGAGGACCCCCAACCAGCGCTATTTAAAGGGGCCATGCAGGATTTACAGGTTAGTGGCTGAACTATCGCATCTGGCTGCCAAGACATTTGTAACTGTATTTGGATGTCTCCTAGACTTGAATACTAGGACGCGGGGACATAGCCTAACATGTAGAGCCAGGACATGCAGGAGTGAAGTTAGAAAATGCTTCTACAAACAAAGGATGAGAGATGTTTGGAATGCTCTTCTGTAGATGCTAGCTCATTTGTGAAAGTTAAATCTGAGATTGATAGATTTCTGTGAACCAAGGATATTAAGGGATATGGGGCTAAGGTGGGTACATGAAGTTAGGTCACAGGTCCACCATGATCACATTGAACGGCGGAACAGGCTCGAGGGGCTAAATGCCACTGCCACTTGCTGCCTCTTGATATGCGCCACCATCTCCTCCAAGAAAGCAGGACGTGTGTATGGGTGATGTGCCTGTCATGGTTGAAAAGCTGCCAGTGTGTGTGGCCTGTGAGTTGTGGGTGGGCAGTTTGAAACAATGGTAATGTGTAAGGGTGAGAGGAAGCATCTGATTGGAAGAGTTGAATACCGATGGAAAGAGTTTGTTGGTGTGTGGGGGATGGGGGGTGTGGTACATGGTGCAGTGGATGTGACTAGTGGTGCTGTTGGTCGGAGATGCCACTTGACAATTGACCTCACTTACCTTGACCACTCATGTCAAAGCATTGAACTTCTTCCTGCACTGCATCCATGTTCATGATGCTGTGTGCCTGGCATAGACTTTGTCCCCTACTGCCTCCCACTGCCTTTTGGGTATATGTCTGGAGGACCTCTTGCCCGCCCCCCCCCCCCCTGCGGATATAGGATGCCCCTCTCTCTGTCCACCTCTTGCACCAAGGCCCCTGGTGCATCAGCAGAGAACCTTGGTGCATGCACTCTCGCAGGCCTGGTACAAACTCAGATCAGCAGATTGGTGAGGTCTGGCGTGCAGATTGGAGGATGTGGGATTTAGTGGTGCACAACCTTTATTCAATGTTTTAGCATAACTCATCAGTGTGTAAACATTAGGGACGGGACCTGCATCTGTGCTTTATATGTGCGATGTCTGATCTCCGTTCAGACTCCGTGCATACAGCAGACTGTTATTTTCAGCAAATAACAGGTACCAGCTACCTTTAAGAGATTTCTAACAGACAGCCTGCCTTTAAGAGGGTGGAGCTCTCCCTGCTGGTGGAAAGTGTGAATTGCATTGAATCCTAGTTCAACACTGATTTCCAACGCAGATTGCAAGTAAGTCCTCCGGCGTGATGAAAGTCTCATCCTGCCTGCACAGGGGCCATTGGGCGCGGGGTAATAGCGGATCGTGTTACCCCTGACCAAAAACAGGCCCTATTCAATTTTCCCTCCTACGTTCCTATCATACAACATGGATTTCTGCTGGATGTTAGGACAGGAGTTTCATAAAATAGCCAAATGATTTGGAATTGATGTCTTTTTCCTGCCTTTACACCAAGACACTACCCCTTCCAAATCATGCCCGTGTATAATGGGCATCCAGGCTTTCTGGGGGATCTGCTGCAGGTTAAGCCATGTGAGAAGACAAAATGATTAATTTTAAGGCTGTTTCTGCACTGGTTTTCTTTTTTTTTGTTTCTTTTTACTGCTGTCATAGAGTTCTCCCATGAGCTTTCGCAGTATTTGCTCTGTTGCTTATTACTTTATCTTCCAGTTCCATAAGTGCCACTAATGAGTTTTCCAGTGGGAATGCCATATATCTGAACTTTTTAGGAGAGGAAGATTAGCAGAGGGATGCCAGACAGGTCAGGCTGCGCCAATGTTTTCCTGCCGATGCTCTCACATCAACATCTGTGGACAGAGGTGCACTTATCTCACTTTGACAGAGCATTATTGCACATGAAAGTTCCAGCTCTAAAGATACATTGATAGTCGGCCTGATAACACATGTTGGCCTGACTAATCATTATGCTGGATGGTTCTTCAGAAGCACCACAATCACAATATGTCTTGCCTTCAGTGCTGCTGTAGGAAAGATGACCATGACAGGTTGATTATCAGCAGGCACAGCCAGGTAGGCTTCACCCACCAAGATGCCGCCAACCATATTTTCAGGCACTGTCACCCGACCTGGCAATGACTGTAGGGAGCTATCTTCACATGTCAGCAGAGAGCCAGATGCAGATCTGTACCATCTGCTGTCAGGACACATGTTACTAAAATGCACATAGGACTGGCATAGCCAGCGACACTCTCTAGCCTAGTTCCACCTCCTTCTAAGCATGCAGCACTGCTGACTTATGTGTCAACCTGGGCCTTCCTCCCCACAATCACGCAGCAGAAGCGTCACTTCAGCTGGCACTGAGTTACTCCATCACTTGTCTGCAGAGTCTGCCTGCACATTTGGATTTCTTTCATTTCATTTTTGCCTGTTATTTCTTAGACCTCTCTCCCTTCAGCCTTGGGGATAGGCTACCATTGGCTTGAAATGCCTTTTGAGCCTTTCCAAAATTGGTTAGAATTTATGCAACCCCCCCAACTCCAATTCTGTCACTTCCCTTTAATTGTCTGCATCCCTACAAATTTCACCTGCATACAATTGTCTGGTCCAATCGTTAGTGTGCCTCCTGCAGCATTCAAATCTGCATTTGGAGCTGTAAATAATTATTATGCAAATGGCCTGACCCATGAAAATTGGGTGCTATTAGCACATTACCATTCTGGTGAGATTCTTAACTATTTACAACAGTACACAAAAAACGACCCCCTAGTAATGGCAAGGTTCTTCCCAAATGATAAAACTTCAAAGCATGCAGTGTTTCCTTGTTACTTGTTTATTGCAAGAAATTAATAGTTAACTTATGAATAATTTACATTGAAACAATGGGCGGGAAATTCCTCGGAGCGTAAACTGGGTATCTGCCGCAACTCTGGCGAAGTTACGGAGGTGGAGTGAGAGCTACTTCGAGGAGTTTCCTGGCCGATGTTTGTTTTTATTTTAATTTTCTCCATTTCATTTGGGAGTGGAAGAGATTTAAATGTCTGCGTAAAAGTTTTTATCTTTTGAAAACAAGTCAGCCATTAAACAGTGGACGGTACAATACAAATGTATAAAGTATAGAGTCATAATGATGGCATGTTGTTGCTTCTGCAAGTTTAGAATATCTGCTTTAAAGTGCTTTATGGAATTTCCCTGATGGCTAATTATTTTTAGGATCTGTGCATGTGCCAAACTGTTAGGATTTACTACTTTTACAGCAGTGTTACAAAGTCTTTTGATCTTGAAAATGCTAAATGATGAAATTCATGTGTTTAAGCTGATATTATTATATAACACACATGGGACTCGTTTGTGTCTGCCACTGGAGCAGTCTCCAGCATAAAGTAAAATAGAAGTGGTCCTATACCGTGGTTACTTCATATTATGTCTGTGATTTAATAGATTTATTTTTATTCAACTATCCATCTTTACCAGATATAGACAAGTGATTGAAGAGATTAAAACTGAGAGGAAAATCCTGATGATTTAGGCAAATATTCCTTTTATACATCCAGCTGCACAAAATAAAATACCTCATTACTGAAAGTCCACCAGAAATGGAAAATAAGACAACCTGTCTATATAGCAAAAAGAAAGAAAAATAAAGACTTGTTTTCATATAGCACCTTATCACATCTAGCACATGTCTCAAAGTACTTCACATACAATTAATTACACTTGAAATGAAGTATTGTTATGTAGGTAAACACAAAGCAAGATTCTACAAAAGGCAATGCGATGAAGGACAAGCAAATCTGTATTGGCAATGTTGGATGAGACAAGAAATAAGAGCAATCATGACCGAGGAAAAGATACAATATAGTAGCAGGTCCTTAAAAAGCATGGGGCTCGATATTAGCAGGGCGGCTGGTTCTCAGCGGGGGGTCGACTGGGCGCGTGGGTAACGCGCCCGGTGAAATCAGTGTGCTCCGCACGCAACTGCAGGCTAATTGGAGCCACTTACCTTTGCTTTCGGATTTCCCGCTGGTAAGCTGCGCGGCGGGCGGACTGGTCTGTCAGCTGGAGGAGCCCTATTTAAAGGGGCAATCCACCAATGCTCCTCCTGCAGTAAACAACCAATGCTGAACCATGGAGCAGGCCAGAGGGAAGGCTGCCCCAAGATTTTCAGACTCCTCACTCCAGCTGCTGCTGGATGAGGTGAGGAGGAGGAGGGAAATCTTGTTCCCATTGCATGGGAGGAAGTGCCCTCCCTCCACCACAAAGAAGGCCTGGCTGGAGGTGGCTGAGGAGGTCACCAGCTGCGGCAATGTGCCACGAACCTGGGTGCAGTGCAGGAAGAGATTTAATGACCTAACCAGGTCAGGCAAAGTGAGTATACTTACGCATTCTCCCACACTCCATCGTCCACATCACCTCCACCACCACACAACCCCTTCTGCACTGCCACCACAACACTCTCGCATCACTCCTCACATCCACTCAACTATCATCCTCACCGTGCCTGCACGTACTCACCGCCCCGTCCCCATTGGAACACTACCACGCAACCCAATCCTCATACAATCTCAATGCTATGTTGCACACGCACCCTCCCATGATCTCCCTCACGCTCAACCCCACCCACACCAATGCATGCAGCGGCTCACCATGCAACCATCACTCAATCACGCTTCTGTGTTTTGCCTTGATAGGAGAAGAGATGCCAGAACGCCTGGGAGAGGGCACGGACTGGAGGGGGCCCGCCACACCAGGTGGTCCTAATGGACGCGGAGTAGCAGGCATTGGACATCAGCCGCACGCTGGAGTGCCTGTTCGTGGCGGATGCCGAGGCTGGGATTGCACAAGCGGCCGATGACAGAAAGCTAACACTCAGCACTCATGATAGCGAATGATCTTACCATCACTTGACATCTGCAGCACCTCAACATCTGTCCACATGCCTAATATTGCTTTCTGTTCTCTTGCAGGGCCATCTGCGAACGCCGTGACCGTGGAGGGCGATTCCTCAGAGGACCTGCCGGTCTCTGAGGGTCCATCGTCACATCCGAGCCATGCATCCACCAGCGCAGATACACACACCTCGGTGGGTCCCCGTCCTCACTTAGTTGGGCTTGCACATGGTGAGTCACCACGCACATGTGAGCATGAGCAGACCCTGGTGGCTGGGGCAGCCGTGGAGAGTTCGTGTCGGTGGGAGCACTCTTCTCCAGGCTCTGCTCAGCTGGACACAGATGCTGAACCCTGGGGGCCAGCCGTGAAAAAGAGAGTCGTCGAGGGGCAGCAGCACATTGCCGAGGCGCTGGAACAGGTACCACGCGCACTCTCCACAATTGCGCAGAGGATGGAGGAGTCCAACTCCTGCATGAGGGGAATGGTGGCACAGGTACAAGAGGGTATCTCCGAGATAGTGTCGCAGGGACGTGAAGGCATCTCTGAGATAGTGTCGCGGGTAGGTGTGGGAATGTCTGCGACGGAGGAAAAGCTAGCCTCCATCGAGCATCAAGCACGGCTCAACAATGAGTCCATTCAGGCCCTGACAACGGCCGTTCGGATTCAGAGTGAGCAACATTCTGCCGCCTTGAACAGGCTGACAGATACTTTACAAATGGCCTTCCAAGGCTTCACACAAGTCCTCCAAACTGCCGTCCAGCAGGGTGACAGGGGTGATGTGGGCCTGGGCCACGAGAGGGATGATGGTGAAAGGGGACATGGAAGTGGGGACACCACTCAAAGTGCCCCCATGTCTCACCCGCAATGCTGCCCCCTCTCCAGGTGGCCGAATCTGCCCCTGCACAGGTGCAGGTTGAGCAGTCTTTGGAGGGGCCCTCACGGGCACCCAAACCCAGAGTGCGTCGGCCCAAAGCATCTCATCGGTCAGGGCATGGACAAGAGCAACCTGCCACTACCTCTGCTGAAGCCACAGGGGTAGCACCACGTAGGGGTTTCCGGATACGCAAGGCAAAGGTTTTGTGAGCACAAAGGGAATGCACAAGGGTGTCTGACGATTTGTCATGTTTTTTATTTATATTTGTTTTATTTCACATGCACAATAAATCTTATTATTATCACCACTACTGCCATGTCTTAGCCCATTCTTGACTGGCTTCTGGAATAGGTCCCTTTCATGGGGCTCGCCATGAACACGCACACTTGATACCACCCATTGTGTCACTGCAGAGTGGGTGTAGGTGTATTTGCAGGGCTCTTTTGTGCAGATGACTGAGAGACGTCAGCGATGTCCCCGGTGGCACCCTGGAAGGATGCGGAGTAGAAGTTGTTGAGGGCAGTGGTGATTTTGACAGCAACAGGTAAGAAGATGTGCTCAGGCCAGCTGGGAGCAGCTCGGCATGAAGGAGGCTGCAGATGTCCACGACTACATGTCGAGTGTCTCTGAGCCTCCATGTGCACTGCTGCTCAGAGAGGTCCAGGAAGCTGAGCCTCGGTCTGTAGACCCTGTGGCGAGGGTAGTGCCCTCTGCGACGCATCTCTCTCTACCCTCCCTCCTGCTGTGCAGGTAGATGCATCACAGCACTGTGTTGTGGAGCTCCAATTGTCAGAGGTGGACAGCGAGGCTGGTGATGCTGTTCGCCCTCCGAGGAGGTCATGACTACAGCTACGGCGGCCCCCATCCGGATGTTTGAGGGGATCCGCAAGGTAGGTAAATGTGTCTGGACACCGGGGTAAGTGTGCAAGTTTGTGCATTTGATTGTTAGGAGGAGGGTGGTGGAGGCCAAACTTTGTCCAAAGTGACAGAGTGGCCTCCTGCAATGAGTGAGGGTCTCCCCCACCCACCTGTCAAATGGACCTTTGCAGCTGCCACCGGCTGATGGCTGCAACACGTCCATTTGAACTGGGCGTGTTTCCCCCAGTACGGGAACAGTCTCAGTTCATTTCAAAATCCCATCCCTCCTAAAATATCAGGTCAATCAGGTCTGTAAACAACCTGAAGTACCTGTTTAAGTACTTTAAGTGGCACCACGCCGGCTTTAATTGCCGGCGGGAGTCCCACATGCGGGGGCTGCGCGCGCATGTCAGTGCATCACTGGGGAACCCGGAAGTGGGCGGGTTGGAGCCGGGCTCCAGACCCGCCCCGGAAATCCCGGACTTTCAAAGCCCCCCCGCCACAAACGCACCCGATTGCGGGTGCGAAAATCGAGCCCCTGGTTCTCAAGAACCATGTAATCAAATAACTACAATTTTGTCAGTATTACAATAATCAAATTAACTATGAGCCTCGTCGAAAGTTCATTTACCAATTTTTTTCGTACTATAATAAGCTTTCCAAAGTTTGTATCAGTGTAAAAGTTTTGCCTTTGAATTGTACTCATTCTCTCCTTATTTATTTGATCTTTTATGTTTTCCTCTGGTTTTCTTATTGTATTTTTACTTTCAGCTGTTACTTTTCTGATTTATTTTAATGTACTGTTTCTCATTTTCAATTTTGTTTCTTTCACATCTTTTTTATATTCATATTTCTGAATCTGCAGCACTGAAAATCTGAAGCTTTCGCTGATCTCCCACTGTAACTCCGGCAGGGAACAAACAGAGCCCACCAGGAAATGGCAAGGATCCAGTTGTGCCAGGTCTCTGCTGTTACCAGGATTTTCTGGCCTGCCTTGAATGGAACCTCTGCCCGCCCCTTGGAAGCTAGGTGCTATCAGACAACAGAGCCAGGTCAGTGGTCACTTTTACCATTACCAACTTTAAAAAAAAATTAAACTCAAATTCTGATATGGTTGGAATTGAACTCACATTCTCTGGACTATTAGTCCTTTTCGGGTAGGTATTTAGATTACTAGTCTAGTAACATAACCACTACACTACTGTAACATAACCACTACACTACTGTATCCCGTTAACTATCCACTATTTGGCATTAACATCCCTTCTATGCATAGGGCATTCTGGTCCTGATTAACATGTCTGTCAACTGGAATTACTGTTGAGCTGTTCAAAGGAAGAAATATGTCTTAAACAATCAGTACTGTCTGTAATACCCAGAATCATCAATAACCCGGATCCTAATTAATGTTAGAGTTTGAAGATCCAAAATTGAGAATTAGGCCTCTAGACCTTCACTAGCATTAACTCTTGATATAGTTGGCGTTTTATATTGTATCAGTATTGCTGATCAAAATAATGCCCAAATATTGGTTATAACTCTAGCTATGTCTTTTATAAGTTTTTAATTCAAGTACTCGCAGAATATTAAAACAAAAGCAAAGTACTGCAGATGTTGGAAATATGAAATAAAAACAAAAAGTGCTGGAAACATTCAGTGGGTCAGGCAGCATCTGTGGAAAGAGATACATAGAGTTAACGTTTCAGGTTGATGAACTTTTGTCCATTCTGAGGAAAGGTCATCAACCTGAAATGTTAACCCTATGTTCATCTCTCCACAAATGCTACCTGATCTGCTGAGTGTTTCCAGCATTTTCTGTTCTTACTCTCCGAATATGCTTGTATTGATTTTCTTGGCTGGGAACTCTTAATTCTACGCTGAGTTAGCTCTGATTTGTTCCTGCTGGTTCTCATGCTGCCCTGAATTCTGTTCCACTGCTGGCAAATTACCTTTGCTGTGCCACTTTCCACCTGCTTCCCATTGTCGCTGATGCCATTCATCCCTGCGCTGGTATACGTGATCTGCTAATGTGCATGACTAATCACTGAGGCCACTACTCACCTCCACTAGACCCTGCATCCACCTATGCTGGCTCATGGTCAATACTCCAAGCCTCCTTGGTCTTCAGTGTCCACGGGAAAACCTCTCTAGCAGTGCACCCACCGATACCCTGCCCTCAAACAGCTCCTGGATTCACTTGCCCTTCAACCTGTATCTGAACTTAGTCATTAGTTCGTCAGTGCTCCAAGCTGACTCCACCCGATCTACATGTCAACTTCATCCCACCACGGGATCTCTGACTTTGGACTCTCCCATTGTCTCCTCCCTATCCTCCATTTACAATCAGGACATATCTCTCCTAATCTTCTCCATGCCTATGTAACCTCCATTTCCTCTGTGTTCATTCACATGCACATTTTGGCTGTCGCTCCAGATGCCAGCCTGTTACTTCTATCTCCCTTTTTCTTTCTCTTCTCTTTACCCCTCTTGGGCCCTTCTCTCCTTTCTCTTCCCCTTTCTGTTACCCAGTCATGCTTCTTTTCATTTCTCCTTTCTTGGTTACTTTGCCCCCCTAAATCCCTACCCCAGTCCTTTAGTATTCCTCTACCTTCCTACTTTCCTGCTGACGTCCCAGGTTTGACTGCCTCTTGAATAAGCCCACAACTTCCCTCTGAGCCTCTCTCAGCATTCTCTGAAAATCCCATCGAGGCACTCATTGCTGCTTCCTTAAGGGCAAAAACCGCAACTGCCCCATCCACTTCTCTTGCCAACATTTCCACCCAGCATGTCCACTGGAGGTAACTTTGTCAACCTCATTCCCATTCCACTTATCCCTCCCACTGCTAACCCCTACAACCCTCCAAGAACTGCATTCCTCCAACTCTGGCCTCTTGTGCATCCCCCACTCCCACCATTGGCGGCCGCGCCTTCTGCAGTATAGGCCCTAAGCTTTGGAATTCTCTCTCTAAACCTTTCCATATCTCCACCTCTCTCCTCCTTTAAAACCCTCCTACTTCTTTGATCAAGCTTTTAGACCTGATAGCTCCTTCTTTAGTCTGGTGTCAAAGAAGTGCCTTCGGACATTTTCCTATGTTAAAGGCGCCAAATAAATGCAACTTCTTGTTTTTATTCCACCTTGCACTGGTTAAGAACCAAAGGCTGTAATAAGAACGTAAGGGGGGGGGGCGGAAATTGGATAAAGCCTGTTTTTGGGTGGGGGTAGCTGAAAATAACAGTCTGAACGGAGATCAGAAATCGCACACGTAAAGTACAGATGCAGGTCCCGTCCCTAATGTTTACACACTGATGAGTTATGTTAAAACATTGAATAAAGGTTGTGCACCACTAAATCCCACATTCTCCAATCTGCATGCCAGACCTCACCAATCTGTTGATCTGAGTTTGTACCAGGCCTGCGAGAATGCATGCACCAAGGTTCTCTGCTGATGCACTAGGGGCCTTGGTGCAAGAGGTGGACAGAGAGAGGGGAATCCTATATCCGCAGAGGGTGGGGGGGGGCGGCGGTGGAGGGGGCAAGTGGCCCTCCAGACAAATACCCAAAAGGCAGTGGGAGGCAGTAGGGGATGAAGTCTATGCCAGGCACATAGCATCATGAACATGGATGAAGTGCAGGAAGAAGTTCAGTGCTTTGACATGAGTGGTCAAGGTAAGTGAGGTCAATTGTCAAGTGGCGTCTCCTACCAACAGCACCACTAGTCACATCCACTGCACCATGTACCACACCCCCCATCCCCCACACACCAACAAACTCTTTCCATCAGTACTCAACTCTTCCAACCGGATGCTTCCTCTCACCCTTACACATTACCACTGTTTCAAGCTGCGCACCCACAACTCACAGGCCACACACTTTAGCAGCTATTCAACCATGGCAGGCACATCACCCAGACACACGTCCTGCTTTCTTGCAGGAGAAAGTGGCGCAAATCAAGAGGCAGCAAGTGGCAGTGGCATTTAGCCCCTCGTGCCTGTTCCACCGTTCAATGTGATCATGGTGGATCTGTGACCTAACTTCATGTACCCACCTTAGCCCCATATCCCTTAATACCCTTGGTTCACAGAAATCTATCAATCTCAGATTTAACTTCCACAAGTGAGCTCGCATCAACTGCCATCTGCAGAAGAGCGTCCAAACATCTCTCACCCTTTGTTTGTAGAAGCATTTTCTAACTTCACTCCTGCACATCCTGGCTTTAAATGTTAGGCTATGTCCCCGTGTCCTAGTATTCAAATCTAAAAACAGTTACAAATGTCTTGGCAGCCAGATGCAATAATCCAGCCACTAACCTGTAAATCCTGCATGGTCCCTTTAAATAGCGCTGGTGGGGGGTCCTCCAGGCACTCTAAGGCATGTTCAGATGGTCGGGTTAAGACTGTGCATTGAATTGAGCGTTAAGTCCCAAAATGGTGTCTATCACTTTAAATCAGCGTTGCACACTGATTGAAGCCATTTTCTCCCTACTTTACATGATTTCAGCGTTTCTTATCTGCGCAAACTCCTATACCAAGATGGCGTCTGGAGCACGTCACGCTGGAAACATGCGTGTGTATCCAAGACGCCATCTTGGATGTTGGAGTGGCCGTGTAGTGCCAAAACAATGGGCGCTACACGGCCCAATTTAACGCCCATAGTGTTATGAGTCCACACCCTTTTCTGGCTTGTTATACCCTGTGAACTGGCGTGAATGGGCGTAACTAACACGAAAATTGGCCTCATAATATCTTAGTTTTAGTCAAATATGATGGGAGGCTTTTTAATACAATACTTTATTTTGCTTTTATTAACAAGTAACAGTCATTTATTTAAATTATGTTTATTCTTCTGTGCTTTTCACATGTGCAGAAACAGTTTCTAATGTGGGATCTCTGTGTGCAACAGTCTTCTGTTATGAAAATATCTGAATTGCTAATGAAGGCAGAAGATGAATATGACAAGTCGGGCACCCTCATGCCACAAATACTGTACAGGTGTGTCACCATCTGGCTGTATTGCTGCTCGTATTACACTACAGTACTAAACCACTATCGTTTCTGCAATGCTGTTTCTCGTCTTATAATGACAAAGGTTTTAAATAGAAATATACAGATTCAACATCAAATCAGTTTACATGGTAGGCTGGTACTAATTGTAGTTGTATATTAATCCACTGAGAATTTGAAACACATGAAAATAAATAATGATTTGGAAGTATGGCATGTAATAGAATCGAAGGAAACATAAACCAGAAGTACAATGAGATTTAAGCAATAATTATGCATGTCAATATACTGTCCTGGAATTGAGGGTTGGACAGCCAATCAAAGAAAGGCTAGGTCTTTAATAGACTGAATTATCTTCAATTTCCCGTTACAGTACACACACAAGTACACCACTGCTATTCAATCCAAATACAGCCTTAAATAAAGAAACTGTACAGATTTTTAAAAATTTAAATGAGTGATTGTTGGGAGTTTAGGCTCGTGTTAATTGTGTTAAAGTATCCTCAAATGCATTTCAAACAATGGTCAGCAGTCAAGCAAAACAGAGGACAACGAAAATTGAATTGGTTAGATATCTTCCGAGGAAATTAAATGTAATATTAAGGCCTCTTAATTTCAAAAATTCAAGAACTAAAATATTTTGAAAAATCACATGCAATAATAGCTGCTGAGCTAAAAACTGTTCACTTCCACTTTTTAAATTCGTTCAACATCAGCAGAAAATAAATTCCTCTGTAACAGATGGAAGCATTATCCTCATTATTCAGCTGTACGAGTGTTTGCCTACCTCTGCCAAACATTGACTGCAGCCATAAAAAGAACAAACTCTTCTTTAGTCTCTCTTGACACACACACACTGATACCTCATATGCTCCCACCACCATCTGGCACCTTAATATGTAAAACATTATCCCTGAGAAGGAAAGCTCATCTTTGACTTAATGGTTTACCTCCTACCTGTTCAGTAGCAATGTACCATCACTAAGATAAACTCAGAATAATTTCTATCTTTGTGTATCAAGGGTGCATTTCAAAATATTTGTTTTATATCACAGCAATACAATATAAAACATACTAAATGGTCCCACAGCAGAGAAATATATAATAAATAGCAAAGTTGCAGAGCAACTCAGTAAATTCCAATTATCACGAGACTTGCACAGCCTAGAACAATCAACTCAGATTTAAGTGGACATATTTATTTTGCTTTTTGTAAATCAATTTGTTTGTATAGTTTAAATGGTGCAGTTTAGGAAGGAACAAATCTCTCATTATAGGGGAAGATTATAGCAAAACTATAAAAGCATATATAAAAAATACATTTGCAATGTTGCTACACATGGTGCACTGAGGAAATATTTCCCTTACATACACTGCACATTTGTTTTTTTTCACGGGTGGTAAGAACATAAGAGCATAAAAAATAGGAGCAGGAGTAGGCCATACGGCCACTCGAGCCTGCTCCGTCATTCAATAAGACCATGGCTGATCTTCAACCTCGACTCCACTTTCCCACCCAATCCCCATATCCCTTGATTCCCTTAGAGTCCAAAAATCCATCGATCTCAGCCTTGAATACACTCAACGAATGAGCATCCACAGCCCTCTGTGGTAGAGAATTCGTAAGATTCACAACCCTCTGAGTGAAGAAATTTTTCCTCATCTCAGTCCTAAATGGCCAACCCCTTATCCTGAGATTATGCCCCCTAGTTCTAGACTCTCCAGCCAGGGGAAACAGCCTCTCAGAATCTTATGAGATCACCTCTCATTCTTCTAAACTCCAGACAGTATAGGCCCATTCTGCTCAATCACTCCTCATAGGACAACCCTCTCATCCAAGGAATCAATCTAGTGAATCTTCGTTGCACTGCTTCTAAGCCAAGCATATCCTTCCTTAGGTAAGGAGATCAAAACTGTACACAGTACTCCAGGTGTGGCCTCACCAACGCCTTGTACAATTGCAGCGAGATCTCTTTACTCTTGTACTCCAACCCCCTTGCAACAAAGGCCAACATACCATTTGCCTTCCTTATTGCTTGCTGTACCTGCATGTTAACTTTCTGTGTTTCGTATACAAGGACACCCAAATCCCTCTGAACACCAACATTTAATAGTTTCTCACCATTTAAAAAATATTCTGTTTTTCTATTCTTCCCACCAAAGTGAATAACCTCACATTTGCCCACATTATGCTCCATCTGCCACCTTCTTGCCCACTCATTTAACCTGTCTATATTCCTTTGCAAACTCTGTGTGTCCTCCCTAGGTGGGAAAGCACAACTTACTTTCCCACCTAGCTTTGTATTGTCAGCAAACTTGGATACATTACACTCGGTCCCTTCATCTAAGTCATTAATATCGATTATAAACAGCTGAAGCCCCAGCACTGATCCTTTTGGCACCCCACTTGTAACAACCTGCCAACCTGAAAATGACCCTGAAAAATGAACCTGAAATGTAACACTCCAGTCACAAGGATGATACCAAAACTTAGAGGATATCCTTATCAGGAAAAGCTGAACAGGCTGAGGCTCTTCTCTCTAGAAAAGAGAAGGCTGAGGGCTGACCTGATAGAGGTCTTTAAGATAATGATAGGGTTTGATAGGGTAGACGTAGAGAAAATGTTTCCATTTGTGGAGAGTCCAAAACTAGAGGTCACAAATATAAAATAGTCGCTAATAAATCCAATAGGGAATTCAGGAGAAACTTCTTTACCGAAAGAGTGATAAATGCAGAACACGCTACCACAAGGAGTAGTTGAGGCAAATAGCATAGATGCATTTAAGGATAAGCTAGATAAGCACATGAGGGAGACAGGAAATAGAAGGGTATCCGGATAGGGTTAAATGAAGAAGGGAGGGAGGAGGCTCGTGTGGAGCATAAATGCCGGCATGGACCAGTTGGGCCAAATGGCTTGTTTCTATGCTGTGGTTTCGATGTAACTCAGTCTGCTTTAAAAAACGGCATGTACGATGGATTATCTTTTTCAAATTAGTGCACAATATATTTAGTTTAAGTCAGTATTATTTCTTGCCAGTTTATCTCGGGTTTCTAAACACAGCAGGGTAGAAATTGGTCCTTGTTGCACCCATTTTTTGGGGGGAAAATGCGGGCAAAAATGCCCAATTTCACAGGGTTATGCCCTGCATCCCCAGAAAGGATATTATTAAACTAGAAAGAGTGCAGAAAAGATTTACTAGGATGCTACCGGGACTTGATGGTTTGACTTATAGGGAGAGGTTAGACAGACTGGGACTTTTTTCCCTGGAGAGTAGGAGGTTAAGGGGTGATCTTATAGAAGTCTATAAAATAATGAGGGGCATAGATAAGGTAGATAGTCAAAATCTTTTCCCAAAGGTAGGGGAGTCTATAACGAGGGGGCATAGATTTAAGGTGAGAGGGGAGAGATACAAAAGGGTCCAGAGGGGCAATTTTTTCACTCAAAGGGTGGTGAGTGTCTGGAACGAGCTGCCAGAGGCAGTAGTAGAGGCGGGTACAATTTTGTCTTTTAAAAAGCATTTGGACAGTTACATGGGTAAGATGGGTATAGAGGGATATGGGCCAAGTGCAGGCAATTGGGACTAGCTTAGTGGTATAAACTGGGCGACATGGACATGTTGGGCCGAAGGGCCTGTTTCCATGTTGTAAACTTCTATGATTCTATGACTCTATGACGCCATATTGGCCTCGGAAAATTTTCAGGCGCCCTGAGCAGACGTCTTAAACAGGCATTAGGCCCCTTCCATATACTAATGAAGAGTTTAACGCCCATTTAAGGATCTCTCAGCAAAATTCGTCAGCATTGAGCGGAGAAGGTGCCAGGTCTGCTCTGTTTAGGTTTTGATGGGATTGCTGCAGCCTAACAAGCATCCGCCACCAATTAGTACGTTTTTTTAAAAAAACTTACCTTCCTATGAAGCCGGGGGAAGCAGGAGTGGGCTCCTCTCAGCTCTACAGCACTCCTGAGAGCCACTGTTGACCCGCGATCACCCCCCTCCTGTTCTTCTTTCCCTCCACCCCCCTTTTCAGCACTTACCTTAGTGCCACTGCTAGCGAGGCAAGCGGCCCAAATTGGATCGGGCCACAGGGTAAGCTGCCACTTGAGGTGTGACAGGCACCGGCAGCTCATTCCGATTATTAAAATGAGGCTCGAGGCCCAATTTCAGGCAAACTTCAGGCCTCCTGGTTCAGGCATGTCGTCACTTATGCGCCCGAAAATGGGTCAGAATGAATTTTTACCCCAGTGCTGTTTTTCTTTAATAAATCACAAAATAATCTAGAGGTGAAAAACGCTTTTGATTGTCACCCTGGAACATAATTCTTAAAGCTATATGGAATGAATAAATTGTAAAATTTAAAGTTTGCTGATTCATTTGGAGATTTGCATTTTATAAACCACCGTGAATGCAACAGATTTCTCATTAATGTTTAACATGTTAGGTTACAGCACATAGCAACAGCCTGCCTAAAGAACTTGGTTAACTTTAATATGGAATGCAGTGAAAGGCAATTTCATTGAATTTGAAAACAAGCCAGCCATTTCAAGCCTAATTAAGCCCTTCACACTGCATAACTTCAGTAAGACAGTATCGTAAGGTGTCAATCCACAGCATATGCTGGAAATATATCACATTCTATTGCCACATCAACAAGATATAAACTTAAGGCACATGCCTAGTGAGAATGTGTTTATCCCAGTGCCTCTAGGGTCTTTAGATGGCAATTAGTTGAATCTAATAGAAAAAAAAGGGTAAATTACTTCAACATAAAAAAATCAAAAACCTCAAACTAACAAATTGTATTTACTAATTGCCATTAAAGCTCTTAGTGTAAATCTGACAAGAAGCTGTTTTTGATGTAAGATATACAAAAAAGCTTTCTATCAGTTACTTGGCTGAGTAAACATAGCTATCAGTTGGAAGTGGGGGAAGAAAGGAGAAATAGCATGAGGCTAGTTGCTCCTCTGGAGGAAAAATCTGCACCACTCTCCGAACACATATGTCATTATGAACCAGCTGGGGTGCTGGCTCACTGAACCAGGGACCATATATTAGAATTATTTTTAAAGAGAGTATTATTTCCTCTATGTAAAACACTGAGAATTTCTGTTAAATGGTTTTCAACAGAGGAAGGAATATCCCATTCCTTAACTCCTTATTACCTCACTTAGCTGATGCCTATCTGTATGCTGCCGAATCTTTTAATGAAAGACTGCCCGAATTGTGACCCATGAGCTGTGACAATCCAACCTTTGAATCCCAGGCAACTCAATCCTATTTTGTACTTAGATTTCCAATTCACTGTTTTCATGGCCCTAGAGGTTTGGAAAGAGCTGTTCTTATTGCTATTGTTGGATAAATCCTAAAACTCAACCTATTAATATCGCCAACTTGGGATATATGTGAATTAATGGATACATAGATTTAAACTTTATCCCATGTACACCGAAGACCAAAATCAGGGCCAACTGGTCAGTAGTCTACACTTTTTACAACAAATGTAGGAAATTGAAATGAATGAATAAATTCCTAGTTGTCATTCAAGCACCAGTTTATTATTTCTCAACAACTTTATGGCCTTGTGAATTGTGTGAGAAATTAAACAATTGTGACATTTTTTTGAAATGTAAATATTGAACAAAAATTCCAAATATATCAAAACAAAAATATGAAAAGCAAAACACACATCTTTTCCTAACTTTTTTCCAAGACTAAACTAGAACTAAATATATTCTGAAGACTATAAATAAAATTAAAACTTGAGGTAAAAACAGAAAATGCTGGAAATACTCAGCAGGTCAAGCAGCAAGTGTGGAGAGAGAAACAGAGTTAATGGGCTCGATTTTCGCACCCGCATTCGGGTGCGTTCGTGGCTGGGGGGCTGCGAAAATCGGGGATTCCCGGGGCAGGTCTGGAGCCCGGCTCCAACCCGCCCACTTCCAGGTTCCCCAGTGACACGCTGACTTGCGCGCGCAGCCCCTGCATATGGGACTCCCGCCAGCAATTAAAGCCGGCGGGGTGCCACTTAAAGTACTTAAACAGGTACTTCAGGTTGTTTACAGACCTGATTGACCTGATATTTTAGGAGGGGTGGGATTTTGCAATTAAGTGAGACTGTTTCCCGTACTGGGGGAAACACGCCCAGTTGAAATGGACATGTTGCAGCCACCAGCCTGTGGCAGCTGCAAAGGTCCATTTGACAGGTGGGGGGGTGGGGGGGGGAGACCCTCACTCATTGCAGGAGGCCATTCTGTCACTTTGGACAAAGTTTGGCCTCCACCACCCTCCTCCTAACAATAAAATTCACCAACTTTCACACTTACCCACCCGGTGTCCAGACACAGTTAGCTAACTTGCGGACCCCCTCAGATGTACATCTTCTGGATGGGGGCCACCGTAGATGCAGTCATGACCTCCTCGGAGGACGAACAGCCTCACCGGCCTCGCCGTCCACCATTGACACGTGGAGCTCCACAACACAGTGCTGTGACACATCCACCTGCACAGCAGGAGGGAGGGCAACCACAGAGAGAGATGCGTCGCAGAGGGCACTACCCTCGCCACAGGGTCCACAGACCGAGGCTCAGCTTCCTGGACCTCTCTCAGCAGCAGTGCACATGGAGGCTCAGAGTCACTCGACATGTAGTCGTGGACATCTGCAGTCTCCTTCATGCCGAGCTGCTCCCGGCTGGCCCGAGCACCATCTTCTTACCTGTCGCTGTCAAAGTCACCACTGCCCTCAACAACTTCTCCGCTGCATCCTTCCAGGGTGCCACCGGGGACATCGCTGATGTCTCTCAGCCGTCTGCACAAACGACCCCAACAAATACACCTACACCCACTCTGCAGTGACACAATGGGTGGCATCAGTTGTGGGTCCTCGTAGTGATCCTCAGGAAAGGGCATTATTGCACAAACCAGACAAGATTCGCGAAGACATGGCAGTAGTGGTGACAATATAATATGTAATGTGAGTTGATCAGAAATTAAATATAGGTAAACACCATGACAAACCCTCAAACACCCTTGTGCATCCCCTTCATGCTCACGACACGTTTGCCTTACACTTCCTACTGTACATATGTGATGCATGCCCTGTGGCTGACCGTGAAAGAGATGCATGAGAGGGTGAGTATGAGATAGAGCCATGAGACTGTATGAGGATTGGGTTAAGTGGTAGTGGTGGGATGAGAACTGGCGAGGTGAGTAAGTGCAGGTAAAATAAGGATGAGCTTTGAGTGGGTGTGAGGGGTGATGTGATAGAGTAGTGTTGGCAGTGTAGAAGGAGGTGTGGGGTGAGGGCGGTGAAGTGGCAGATGGAGGGGAGGGGAATGAATAAGTGTACTCACTTCGGCTGACCTACTTAGGTGATTGAAGCGCCTCCTGCACTGTATGCAGGTGCGCGATATGTTGGTGGTGCAGGTGACCTCCTCTGCCACCTCGAGCCAGGCCTTCTTGGTGGCAGAGACAGGCTGCTTCCTCCCGCCCGCCGAGGGGAAGATCTCTGTCCTCCCCCTCCTCCTCACCCCATCTAATGATACCTGGAGTGAGGCATCATTAAACCTGGGAGCAGCCTTCCCCCTGGGCTGCTCCATGCTGTAATTTTTCCTATTTTCTGCAGCATCAGTCAGTGGAGGACTGCCCCTTTAAATAGGGCTCCTCCAGCTGACAGACCTTGCTGCGCATGCGCAGCCCGCCCGCTGCGCAGCTTACCAGCGGGAAACCCGGAAGCACAGGTAAGTGGCTCCAATTAGCCTGCGATTGCGTGCCTGACCTGCTGAGTTTTTCCAGCATTTTCTGGTTTTGTTTCAGATTTCCAGCATCCGCAGTATTTGTTAAAACTTGAGGTCAATGGGAAGATTAAAATTAAGGAATAAATTGTCACTGGTTATAATTCTGTTGATAAACCAAAGGCACTTGCTTCATTAAAGCCCTTTATATACTAGAGTTAGAAACTAATATATAAATAATATTTTCTCATATTTGGAGCAAAGCTTCTCACTTCCTCCAATCTCCTTTGATTTTTTAATCCCCAGCAGTGCAAACAGGTTTGGTGCAAAGGGATTAAAGTAGATGAGGGTTGGTCTTCCACAGGTCGCAATAACCTGAATTTGCTGCTCAAGCACAAATAGGGTATAAATTCTTAAGAACGAAAAATGAAAAATGACCGAGGTTTTGGCAGAAAGCAATCCAAGTTTGGAAATCTCCGACTCCAGCGACTTAAGTGGGAATTTTAACCTTCTCCGCCGAGAGAGAACGAGGCGAGTGCACAGTTGGAATGGTGAAAAGAATTACCGTCCCATTCCCGCTCCATTCCTGCCTGCGCCATATTGGGGCAGATATCACACGTGAAATAATGGAGAGCTCAACAGCGCTCACCGTTGTTAGTGGCGAAATGGAGGCGCTTGTTCCGGCGTTTGCACATGCTCAGTGAAATGTGGGAATCTGGAACTTGCTCCTAGTGGTTCGCCGGCGATATGACAGATTGGAATTAAAGGGCCATCGTATGCTGCAATCAGAGAAATCATTGAAAAAGTGCCCAGCTGAAAAGTAACTAATTATGCCACCAAACAGTCACACTTAAAAAAAAGGTCTAAGCTAAGTTTTAACTAAGTCTTAATGATTGCCAAACAACTACAAATTAACTTTTAAAAATGTGGAGTCTCATTACTCCTCATTTTAATAGTTAATAGTGATTTTTTAAAAATTAACTTCTCCCTTCTGTCTCTTTTATATAATTCAATTATTTCTTACCCTCTCTTTTTTTGCTGTATATAACTGTTTTTACAGTGGGTTAGAATAAATCTATTGAGCGGTTCACCACCCCAAACAATTTCTGCCCCAATAACTGCACAATTTTTTTTCAGGTGTCTGCGGCGCTCACCTGAAGCAAATATGGATTTGTTAAAGGTGAATCATGTTTGACTAACTTGATTGAGTTCTTTGATGAAGTAACAGAGAGGGTTGATAAGGGTAGTGCGGTTGATGTTGTGTATATGGACTTTCAAAAGACGTTTGATCAAATACCATGTAATAGACTTGTTAGCAAAATTGAAGCCCATGGGATTAAAGGGACAGTGGCAATTTTGGTACAAAGTTGGCTAAGAGACAGAAAGCAGAAAGTAGCGGTGAACGCTTGTTTTTCAGACTGGAGGCAAGTATACAGCGGTGTCCCCAAGGGTTGGTATTAGGACTACTGCTCTTTTGATATATATTAATGACCTGGGTATATAGGGCATAATTTCAAAATTTGAAGATGACACAAAGCTTGGAAATATAGTAAACAGTGAGGAGGATAGTAGCAGACTTCGGGAGGACATAGACAGACTGGTGAAATGGGCAGACACATGCCAAATAAAATTTAATGCAGAGAAGTGTGAATGATGCATTTTAGAAGGAAAAGTGAGGAGAGGCATTATAAACTAAATGGTAACATCTTAAAGGGATTTCAAAAACAGAGAGGCCTGGGGGTGTACGTACACAAATCTTTGAAGGTGGCAGGATAAGCTGAGAAAGCTGTTAAAAGGCATACAGGATCCATGGCTTTATAAACAGAGGCGTAGAGTACAAAAGCAAGGAAGTTATGCTAAACCTTTATAAATCACTGGTTTGTCCCCAGCTGGAGTAATGTGTCCAATTCTGGGCATCACATTTTAGGAAGGATGTCAAGGCCTTAACGAGGGTACAGAGGAGATTTACTAGAATGGTTCCAGGGATGCGGGACTTCAGTTTTGTGGAGAGGCTGGAAAAGCTGGGGTTGTTCTCCTTACAACAGAGAAGGTTTAATAGAATGTTCAAAATCATGAAGGGTTTTGATAGAGTAAATAAGGAGAAAGGGTTTCCAGTGGCAGAAGGGTCAGTAACTAAACAACACAGATTTAAGGTAATTGGGAAAAGAACCAGAGGCGAGATGAGGAGAAATTTTTTTATGTTGCTTCTAACACCCTTTCAGCCAGTGATCTGGAATGCACTGCCTGAAACAGTGGTGGAAGCAGATTCAGTAATAACTTTCAAAAGGGAATTGGGTAAATACTTGAAATGGAAAAATTTGAAGGCCTATGGGGAAAGTTTAGGGGAGTGGGACTAATTAGACAGCTGTTTCAAAGAGCCAGCACAGGCACGGTAGGCCGAATGGCCTCCTGTGTTATATCATTCTATGATTTTATGAAGCTGGAGCCTCATGAATATATTCAAATGAGGTTCCGATGATGCCATTGGGAGCTCCGTGTGACTTTAACACATCAGATCGAAAATCTAGCCCAGTGCTGAACCTGCTCAGTAAAACCTAGTGGGAGTGTTTTACAGGGCCATAGGAAGCAGCAATTAAAGGGGCACTCACCCGCAAGCCTTCTGATCACATGACATCTGCAACTGTTATTGTATGTACCTTATAAAGGTTGGATCCCTGTAGTTGAGTACAGCTACCCACCACCCCCCCCCCCCCCCCAAATTTCCCAGTCTCCTTCTATCTCTTCCCCCCCTGCCCAAGCCTAATCTCCAACCCCCAGTCCCAGTCTCCCCACCCAAACCCCAATCCTCTGACCCACTCCCACTCTCCCTCTGTCCCCCACCCAAGCCCCAATCCCCTCCCCCAGTCCCAGTCTCCCTCTCTCCCCACCTGACTCCCATTCCCTCAATCCCTAATCCCAGTCTCCCTCTCTCCCCACCTGACTCCCATTTCCTCAATCCCTAATCTCAGTCTTCCTCTCTCCCCGTCCAACTCCCATTCCCCTGACCCCCGGTCCTAGTCTCCCTCTTTTCCCCCCCCGAGCCCCTATCCCCCAACCCCCAGACTCCCTCTCTCCCCTGAGCCCCAATCACCATCTCCCTCTTTCCCCCTGACCCCATCTCCTCTCCCCCCATTCCCCCTCTCTCCCCTCTGAATCCCCATTTCTCTCTCTCTCCCCCCTGAGTCCTCACATTCTTTTCTCTAGAAAAGAGAAGACTGAGGGCTGACCTAATAGAGGTCTTTAAGATTATGAAAGGGTTTGATAGGGTAGACATAGAGAAAATGTTTCCACTTGTGGGGGAGACAAAACTAGGGGCCATAAATATAAAATAGCTACTAATAAATGCAATAAGAATTCAGGAGAAACTTCTTTATCAAGCGAGTGCTTAGAATGTGGAACTTGCTATCACAGGAGTAGTTGAGGCAAATAGTACAGATGAATTTAAAGGGATGATAGATAAACACATGGGGAAGAAAGGAATAGAAGGTTATGCTGATAGGATTAGATGAAGTAGGGTGGGAGGAGGCTCGTGTGGAGCATAAACACTGGCATGGACCAGTTGGGCCAAATGGCCTGTTTCTGTGCTGTACATTCTATGTAATTCCCCAGTCTCCCTCTCCCTCCTGAACCCCTATTCCCATTCTTTCTTTGCTCTTGAACCCCCAAAAGGGTTTCCAGTCATATGATCAAGGCCTAAACTGTCAATCACTGAGATATGTTAATGATTGAGGCATAGCAACAGGGAGCGATTGGACAAAAAGAATGACCCTTCCCAATCCTACGGCCTATTGGTAAAAAAACAATATAAAAAGAAGACTTTGAGAGGAGAACAGTCTCTTCACCACCCGGCTGTCACAAGGAACACACACTGCAGTTGAACATCACGCAAGAAGAAGACCTCGAGTACTGAAGAGCTGATCAACCTTCAGGCCCGATGAGCAAAATCATTGATTTAAAGGTTTTATATGTATTAATGATTTGCCTGATGTGTGTATGAATTGTTAAGTCATTACATAATAATGTTGTGATGGTTTGATTTTACTTCATGAATGCTTGTATGAATGAAAACGTCATTAAATAATTACTTTTGATTAACGAAACTACTGTGAGTGAGGGTGACTTTCTTTTCTTGACTATTTGTCCAGTGTCCAAGAATCACACGAATTAAGGAATTCCCTACATAGTGGCACCCCAGATGGGATGCTGACATAGTCAGACAAAGAAAGTGAAATACTGTGTGTATAACAGAAGGGTTAAAATATTGTGTCCTAGCAGAAAAGGTTATATTGGAACTAACTTTTGACAGAAACATATTTTTCTGGACAGGGACAGGTGGAAGGTATAACAGAACAAGTTAAAACAATACTGGAGCTAATGTTTAGACAGGAACATAGTTTTCTGGGCAAGGATAGGTGGAAGGTATTACAGAATGATACTGGAGCTAATGTTTAGACAGGAACATAGTTTTCTGGGCAAGGACGGGTGGAAGGTATAATAGGAAGGTTAAAGGACAACGTTTGAGAATCAGAAACAGGTAGAGACGGGTGAGATATAAAAATGGAAGCGGCAATTCAAAAATACATAGCAAAGAAGTTAGTAAGGAATAAGGAATGGTTCCAAGTGGAGGGCCATCAGTCAGATCCTTTTGAAGCATACCATGATAGGTGGGCATATATGATAAAAGAGCGGCCGACATTTAAAAAATGGGCTAAAGCCGTATGGCTACTTGCCTTCAGTAAACAAAAAGAAAGTGATGAAAAGGCAAAGCAAGGGTTAGAAATAGAAGTATCGGATCTAAAGTTGGAATTGGAAGAAGTAAAGAAACAGTTGGGAAAGACACTTGATAATTGGAAATCGGAGGGACAGAATAGTGAAAAATGTATCCATACTTTAAAGGGCCACGTAGAGTACTTTCAAACTTAAGCAGTGGTCAAAGAAAATGATTTGATCCGAAGTCAGGCAACTCAAAATGAGTTATTAGAGTGATTAAAAAAAGTAGAGCTGCAGCAGGATGATCTAAAAGCAGCCATGCGAGTACAGATGAGTGCCAACAAAGAAAGCTGTAGAGGACCAGAAATATCCCTTTCCCATTGTAAACATAAGATAGCTGAATTAGAAAGAGCGTTTCAAGTAAAACAAGGAATTATCGACACCATGAAGGGAAATGATAGTGATAGTGAGTTAGATGAACAAGGGTGGGATAATTTAAACAGGGAGGCTACTGAATATGGACACCATGATGACCAACCCTCACGGGATGCAGTTCCCCCTATGACAAGAATGGAACAGATTAAATATAATATGGATCCCGCCACACATGAAAGAACAAGCATATCAAAGAGATTTATTGTTCCATATACCCCCCCAACAAATACAAGATATGGCTAAAGCCATTCCTAAATTTGATGGTAAAGGTGATGTGTCTCAACACTTTGCCCAAGTTGAGCAAACCCCGACAGTAAGTGGAATGGGCACGGCTGAAAAAATAAAATTATTACTATGGACGTTAGGTCCAGAGGTATTCAGCGGACTCCCACAGGAAAGGAAATTTGGACAAGGAACTTGGGCACAAATGCAAGAGGCCGTACTGACAGCCATTGGATTTGATAGGCATGATCCCAGTGAGGTGTCTACAACCTGTAGACAAGAACCCAATGAACATCCCGAAGTATATGCCCAGCGCTTATGGCAATACTATGATAAAGCCTATGGGCTAGGATTAGACCGTGGTAACCTGGGGGCTCGTCATAATGTTACCAGGTGGTTCAGGACTTTGATTAATCACGCACAGCCGTACTTACAAGCAGCATGGGGTGACTTTGACCCAGACAACGCAGCTCAGATGGACGCTGTAGTCATGAGTCGGATGGTACTTAAATGGGAGAATAGAAAATTGGGTAAAATAAAACAACCATTCAAGCTCCACCATGGAAAAATGAGGGCCCTAAAGCAGAGGGACCCAGAATGAACATTTATGCTGATAAGAAATGCCACAACTGTGGTAAAATGGGACATTTTGCCAGAATGTGTAAAAAAAAAACCCATGCAGGAAATCCATGGCACCGTGTGGGAAGCCGGGCCCAGGGGGAAAAGAACCAGCCAAACTCCCAGTTTGACAGACATGGAAAAGAGTTTTAAGGATACAATAAAAGGAATGATAATAGCCACCTATGGCTATATGTTCGATTGAACAACTAGGGGGTTCGGAGGTCAGTTTGTCCCCCGGTCCCCAATGACGGGACAGGCCCGTTACAGTATGACTTGCATGGACGACTGTGTGTAATCGCTGAGGTTGGGGGCCACTGCGGCATATATTTGATTGACACAGGAGCGTCCAGAACTGTCATATCTGTGCGACAAGCGAGGGAATCTCCTTTTTCTAGTGGAGAATCTTCGAGATTAATTGGATTCACGGGAAACTCCCAAACAGGTGTTGAATCCCAGCCAATCCCGATCAAAATAGGATCTAGTGAGGGAACGTGAGTATGCATACTAATAAACCTAGTGCAGAAAATGCAGGGAGTACTAGGAGTGGATATACTAATGGAGAGCTGTCTGATTGATTGTGGATTTAGCAAATAGCATTCTTTGGCAGGCTGAGGAGACAAAGATAGAGAAACCGGTAGTGATTGCAGGTTACGGGGAGATCTGTGCAATCACCAAGATAAAGGGGCATGACTTGGATGAAATATTCTGCAATTTATGCCCTGAGATACAACAGGTAGTAAAAGAGAATGAGGCAGCATTTGCCAAACTTAAACATGATTTTGGCAGAATGAAAGGAGTGGTAGATAGGAAGGGGCCAGACCTGCCACATCCACTGAAGCAATATTGCTTCCCTCGAGAAGCAAATGAGCAATTCAGAAAAGCGATAGACTCGCTCCTCCAGCAAGGTGTCTTACGCCCAACAGCGACTGGAACAAACTCACCTATTTGGCCTGTTAAGAAACCAGATGGCACCTGGCGATTGACTATCGATTATCGACAGTTAAATAAGGCAAAGTCCTCATGCGCCCCAATGTTGGCATCAGCACCAGAGGTATTAATAAGATCCACACCAAAATCCACTGTTTTCAGTGTTGGACATATCAAACAGCTTTTGGTCAGTTCCCCTTAATCCGGAACACCAGTACAAGTTTGCCTTTACATTCCAGGACCAACACTATACCTGGACTTATTTACCACAGGGGTTTCACAATTCTCCCTCTATTTTCCACCAACAAATGTCTAAAGCCATAAGTCAGTTTAGCCAGCCTGAGTGCTTAATACAGTATGTGGATGATTTATTGTTGCATACCTGGACATGGAAAGTCATGCAATATTACTAAAAGAACTATTGCAATTGTTAACGAGAGCAGGATTGAAGGTTAATCCAAAGAAGGCACAGATAGCACAGGATAAAGTAACTTTTCTGGGAGTAAACATTCGCAAAGATGGGAGGGCTAGCAATGAGATTAAAATAAAATCTGTGCAAGAACTACCCTTACCAACATTGGTTAAGGCGGTACAGTCATTCTTAGGATTGGTGGGATACTGTCGGATTTTATAGAAGATTTTGCCACGTTAAGTGCACCCCTCTATGCTTTATTAAAGAAGGATGCTAGTTGGGAATGTACCCACTCCTGTACGAAGGCAGTTACAAAGCTAACGGAGGCTTTACAGAGAGTTTCTGTCCTCGCCCCAGCTGACCCAGAAAAGCCCTTCTACTTAGAAACAGCAGCCAGTGAATATTCTGTATCAGCGGTCCTGACTCAAAAGATCCATGACAAACAGAAACCAGTCACTTATGCGTCCTAAGTCCTTAGCCCAGTAGAAGTAAATTACTCCGCATGTGGGAAACATTTGCTTCCCACATGCTCACCGATGCTCAGTTTGGGTTCCGCCAGGACCACTCGGCTCCAGACCTCATTACAGCCTTGGTCCAAACATGGACAAAAGAGCTGAATTCCAGAGGTGAGGTGAGAGTGACTGCCCTTGACATCAAGGCAGCATTTGACCGAGTGTGGCACCAAGGAGCCCCAGTAAAATTGAAGTCAATGGGAATCAGGGGGAAAACTCTCCAGTGGCTGGAGTCATACCTAGCACAAAGGAAGATGGTAGTGGTTGTTGGAGGCCAATCATCTCAGCCCCAGGACATTGCTGCAGGAGTTCCTCAGGGCAGTGTCCTTGGCCCAACCATCTTCAGCTGCTTCATCAATGACCTTCCTTCCATCCTAAGGTCAGAAATGGGGATGTTCGCTGATGATTGCACAGTGTTCAGTTGCATTCACAACCCCTCAGATAATGAAGCAGTCCGTGCCCGCATGCAGCAAGACCTGGACAACATCCAGGCTTGGGCTGATGAGTGGCAAGTAATATTCGCGCCAGACAAGTGCCAGGCATTGACCATCTCCAACAAGAGAGAGTCTAACCACCTCCCCTTGACATTGAACAGCATTACCATTGCCGAATCCCCCACCATCAACACCCTGGGGGTCACCATTGATCAGAAACGTAACTGGACCAGCCACATAAATACTGTGGCTACAAGAGTAGGTCAGAGGCTGGGTATTCTGCGGCGAGTGACTCACCTCCCCAAAGTCTTTCCACCATCTACAAGGCACAAGTCAGGAGTGTGATGGAATACTCTCCACTTGCCTGGATGAGTGCAGCTCCAACAACACTCAAGAAGCTCAACACCATCCACGACAAAGCAGCCCGCTTGATTGGCACCCCGTCCACCACCCTAAACATTCACTCCCTTCACCACCGGCGCACTGTGGCTGCAGTGTGTACCATCCACAGGATGCACTGCAGCAACTCGCCAAGGCTTCTTCGACAGCACCTCCCAAACCCGCGACCTCTACCACCTAAAAGGACAAGGGCAACAGGCACATGGGAACAACACCACCTGCACGTTCCCCTCCAAGTCACACACCATCCCGACTTGGAACTATATCGCCGTTCCTTCATCGTTGCTGGGTCAAAATCCTGGTTCAAAAAGGCAGCTCACCACCACCTTCTCAAGGGCAATTAGGGATGGGCAATAAGTGCTGGCCTCGCCAGCGACATCCACATCCCATGAACGAATTTTTTAAAAACTTGCTTGCGACCTTTTGGGCCATTAAGCATTTTACTTACATTTGTGGGATTAATACCAATACATCTATTAATCAACCATACTCCAACGGAATTGTTGTTAGACGGGAGATTGAAGGACGGTTCAGTATCTAACGTCCGTTTAGCTCGGTGGACTCTAGTATTGCAGGGCAGAGATATTAAAGTCCACCACAACCCAGATCGGCCTAGCTTGGCAGGAAACCTGATGTATCAGGGAGAGAAGCAAAACCACCAAAAAGGTCCAATAAAGGTAGGAGTGTTACCAGACATCCAAAATATATATGTTGATGGATCCAGTAGAGTAGAGAAGGCAGAAAGGAAGACAGGATGTGCAGTATATGACTTGGACAAACAAACAGAATTATCTATTAAACTGCCTGAACATATGTCTGCACAGGCAGCCGAGTTGGCAGCTGTAGCGTATGTGAGTCACACATCCAGTTGAGTTCCCAATTCCCTTCACCATACATTCAGACTCCATCTATGTGTGTAACAGTCTGACGGAATACATTTCTACATGGGAAAAGAGAGGCTTTATATCAGCCGATGGGAAGGCATTACCCTCCACTCCCACTTTGCAGTTAATTTTTAACAGAGTACAGGAAGTACCCGGAAAAATAGCAGTTCAAAAAGTCCGGGCACATACTAAAAATGAGCCTGTATGGGAGGGAAATCAGAAAGCAGATGAATTGGTTAAGAAAGGAGGTGAGGAGGGAACGGATTGGGATCCAGTAGAAATGTTTCCTCCAAAGGAAGCCAATCCACCCAAAAAAATACCTGACCCAATTGATTTAAAACAATTACAAGGCAGGGATCCTGAAATAAAGGCAGTAATGGTGAAGTTAGAAAAGAAAGAAAGCCCAAGGGGAGAATATGCTAATCAGTCCAAATTAAAGATGAAAGTTGGGATCCTGCTGTATGATCAAAAGTGGGTGGTGCAACAGAATGAGCAAAATGCTTTACTTTACCAAGCCCATGATGCACCCACTTCTGGACACCCCGATCCACGGGGAACGTTAGAAAGACTCCAGCAAGTAGAATGGTGGCCAAGAATGAAAGACCAGGTACAGCATTACTGTCAAAAATGTTTAATTTGTTTACAACACGACCCAGATGCAAATACCAAGAAGGCACTGTTGTGCCACACTCAGCCGACAGCCCGCCCTTGGATAGATCTACGGATAGATTATATTGGGCCCTTTCCCCAGTCCTCTCAAGGAAATCAGTACATATTGGTGTCAGTCGACACATTCTCAAAGTGGGTAGAAGCATTTCCAACTCCCAATGCGATGGCACAGGCCACTGCTAAGATACTGGTGAATCACATATTCACCAGATGGGGATTCCCGAAGTCCATTGACTCAGACTGGGGAAGTCATTTTACTGGGGGAGTAATGGAAGCTGTAATGCAGCTGTTAGGAATCAAAACAAGATTCCATATTTCCCATAATACTACCTCATCAGGCATAGTGGAAAGAATGAACCAAACATTAAAAGCAATGCTCAGGAAGTTGATTGAGCAATCCCGCAAAACCTGGGACCAGTTATTGCCCTTGGCATTAATGGCTGAGATCTACTGTGTCACGTACCACCAAGGTTTCAGCCCATGAGTTAATGACAGGGAGGGTGATGAGAACCCCTGAACATTTGATGTATCAGGATATGTCTGAGCCACAGTATCAGGCCTTGACTCAGGAGTGGTATGTTAATCAATTACGTGACCAATTGCAACAGACAACGGTCTTTGCAGCCATTAATATTGGACAATCTAAAAAGGCCAACAAAATGTATTTAGACACCAAAGTCAAAGCAGTAGACTGGGATGTGGGACAGAGGGTGATGTTAAAAACATACCAACAGAAAGGGCCATTTGAAGCTCGTTTTTCTGGACCATACCCCATTATGGATAAACCCAGTCCATCAGTGTACAAAGTAGTCCTGGGAAAGGGAAAAGAAAAATGGTTCCATGTCAATCAGTTAAAAGAGTATAAGGGAGATATACCTGGTGTGATCAATCAGCTGGAGGAAACAATTCCCCAAGTTTCACCCATGATGTGGGACGAAAAGGTCGACATGATATTACACCCACCTGTGGCAGGACAGAGAAATACTGGCCCATGGCAATTAAGGCCGAGGCCTCGCCCACCGTGGATGGGTGATCCCTCCATCGTGTGGAGCCAAATCAAATGAGACCAAGCAAAAGATAGTCACGATATAGAGATAATCAGGAATAAAAGTAATAAGATATTAACAAAGAGCAGATATTACCCATATGTTTTGTTTTGTCCTAGGTCCTGACTTGAGACCAATATCGGGAAAGGCAAATGAAACATCATCAAGAATGGAATTACTGTTTGTAATGATAATATGTATATGTATGTTAATATTGTGTGTAAATAGATATCAAGTAAAAAGTGAAGAATGTTGCATAACGGCATGCCACGGTTAATAGAAAAGGATAAATGGGAAGTGTTTAAGGTAGAATCCATCGGAACTATTGAAGGGGAAGGGCATAAGGAATTTATACGATTCCCCAAACAGATTATGAAAAAGGGAGCCACATAGAAGACCCCTAGCCTGTACTGTTGTACCAGCTCAAGAGGTTCCTGGATATGCAGGTGTGATAGCTCAGCATAACCCCAGGCATACCTGCCTGTGGATTTACCCTGGATGGCCAGTCTCCTATGTGTACAGTGCAACTGCAGGCATGGGATGCCCACCAGGTGAAAAGTGTTTGGGGAATCATATAAATTCCTTATGCCCTTCCCCTTCAATAGTTCCGATGGATTCTACCTTAAACACTTCCCATTTATCCTTTTCTATTAACCGTGGCATGCCGTTATGCAACATTCTTCACTTTTTACTTGATATTTATTTACACACAATATTAACATACATATACATATTATCATTACAAACAGTAATTCCATTCTTGATGATGTTTCATTTGCCTTTCCCGATATTGGTCTCAAGTCAGGACCTAGGACAAAACAAAACATATGGGTAATATCTGCTCTTTGTTAATATCTTATTACTTTTATTCCTGATTATCTCTATATCGTGACTATCTTTTGCTTGGTCTCATTTGATTTGGCTCCACACAATGGAGGGATCACCCATCCACGGTGGGCGAGGCCTCGGCCTTAATTGCCACAGGTGGGTGTAATATCATGTCGACCTTTTCGTCCCACATCATGGGTGAAACTTGGGGAATTGTTTCCTCCAGCTGATTGATCACACCAGGTATATCTCCCTTATACTCTTTTAACTGATTGACATGGAACCATTTTTCTTTTCCCTTTCCCAGGACTACTTTGTACACTGATGGACTGGGTTTATCCATAATGGGGTATGGTCCAGAAAAACGAGCTTCAAATGGCCCTTTCTGTTGGTATGTTTTTAACATGGTGACCCATGATATCACCATGATTCAAGTAAATATATCAATACAGCATGAGGCCCTGAAAGCAGTGGTCCAGTTTGGACATCCAATACCCCCATTATCCTTGAGTCTTAAATCCATCATAGAACATACTAAAACTTTACAGAAGTACCTTGTAAAAATGCAGCAAGATAATGAGAACATAGAAAAAGTGATAAACGTGCTAGGTGCTCATGAATGGTGGGAGGCAGTATATAATGTTGGACAACACCCATGGATTAGAATGATTTGATATGTGTGCAATGTATACTAATGTTTATTCTGATAATTTGCTAATGTGTAATGTGACATTTAATTAGAAAACATGGAAAAGAAATATTCTTCTTGCATGTCACAGCAAACCTATCCTAAATGGGAATCAATGATAAAAACCTTATAAACAAGGACAATGCTTAGGGTATGAAGTGGATCAGTCAAAAGATTCAACAGACCCACTTGTGGAGGAATGTGGGGTTCAAAACCCATTTAACAAAAGACATTTGAAGGAAAGGGTTAACTGTACCCCTTTTAAACAAAGACATTTGAAAACCTGCAAACACAGTAATGTGGTAAACTGTATTCTCACAAATCCTGTTTTTCCCTCACTGATGCTGATGGTATTGGAGAAGTATGAATTTCGGGATCGAAGACATTGTACGGCAGATAGATATCTAGATTATTAAATAAATAAGCTAGATGGATCATATTGAGCTTAAGGCATTGTCAGGCTTTCAAAACACACAGGCTTTTGGAAACACAAGCTTTTCAACACAGCAGGGGGTAATGTAAGAAAAGGCAACAAGGACATACATCAAAGGCTTCGGATCAGGAAAGCAATGATAGGTGTGAAAAAGCAGTGGGCCTCTCATTCCTATCTGGTAATCTGTTCAAAAGAACTGAGATTTGTAAAACATCAAATAGTATTGCATCCAGCATATGTGGAGTCACAGGTGGATAGGGTGGTGAAGAAGGCATTCAGCATGCTTGGTTTCATTGGTCAGAACATTGAATACAGGAGTTGGGATGTCTTGTTGAAGTTGTACAAGACATTAGTAAGGCCACACTTGGAATATTGTGTACAGTTCTGGTCACCCTATTATAGAAAGGATATTATTAAACTAGAAAGAGTGCAGAAAAGATTTACTAGGATGCTACTGGGACTTGATGGTTTGACTTATAGGGAGAGGTTAGATAGACTGGGACTTTTTTCCCTGGAGAGTAGGAGGTTAAGGGGTGATCTTATAGAAGTCTATAAAATAATGAGGGGCATAGATAAGGTCGATAGTCAAAATCTTTTCCCAAAGGTAGGGGAGTCTATAACGAGGTGGCATAGATTTAAGGTGAGAGGGGAGAGATACAAAAGGGTCCAGAGGGGCAATTTTTTCACTCAAAGGGTGGTGAGTGTCTGGAACGAGCTGCCAGAAGCAGTAGTAGAGGCGGGTACAATTTTGTCTTTTAAAAAGCATTTGGACAGTTACATGGGTAAGATGGGTATAGAGGGATATGGGCCAAGTGCAGGCAACTGGGACTAGCTTAGTGGTATAAACTGGGCGACATGGACATGTTGGGCCGAAGGGCCTGTTTCCATGTTGTAAACTTCCATGATTCTATGATTCTATATGGTCAAATGGTATAAGGGATGGATTTGATGCCATTGAAGCAATCTAAATTGGAGACGACAGGACCATTAAGAATGTCTGCGCATAGAAACGAAAGGGGCTATCTCTACACGAAAGGCCATAAACAGGGATAGTGAAGGGACCTTTTACAATTCATGGTTCGAACACATGCGGCCCGATATTAGGAGGGAGGCGGGTTGGCAGCGGGGGGTCGACTGAGCGCGTGGGTAACGCGCCCAGTGAAATCGGTGGGTTTGGCACGCGATCGTAAGTAAATTGAAGCCACTTACCTTGGCTTCCGGGTTTCGCGCTGGAAAGCTGCACAGCGGGCGGACTGTGCGCCCGCATCATAGGCTGTCAGCTGGAGGAGCCCTACTTAAAGGGGCAGTCCTCCACTGACTGATGCTGCAGAAAATAGGCAAAATTACAGCATGGAGCAGCCTAGGGGGAAGGCTGCTCCCAGGTTTAATGATGTCTTACTGGATGGGGTGAGGAGGAGGAGGAGGAGGGAGATCTTCCACCCGGCAGACGAGAGGAAGTGGCCTGCCTCTGCCACCACGAAGGCCTGGCTCAAGGTAGCAGAGGAGGTCACCAGCACCACCAAAATATCACGCACATGCATACAGTGCAGGAGGCGCTTCAATGACCTAATCAGGTCAGCCGAAGTGAGTACTCTTACTCATTCCCTTGCACTCTGTCTGCTACATCACCGCCCCCACCCCGCATCTCCTTCTGCACTGCCAACACTACTCCATCAGATCACTCCTCACACCCACTGAACCCTCATCCTCATCTTACCTGCACTTCCTCACCTCCCCAGTACTCATCCTATCACTACCACTCAACCCAATCCTCATACAGTCTCATGGCTCTATCTCATACTCACCCTCTCATGCATCTCTTTCACGGTAGCCTCACCCAACCTGCCACTACCTGTGCTGCAGCCACAGGGCATGCATCACGTATGTGTAGTAGGAAGCATAAGGCAAACGTGTCGTGAGCATGAAGGGGATTCACAAGGGTGTTTGAGGGTTTGTTATGCTTTTTACTTATATTTGATTTCTGATCAACTCACATTACATATTATATTGTCACCACTACTGCCACGTCTTGGCCATTCTTGACTGGCTTATGCAATAATGCCCTTTCATGAGATTCTCCATGAACACCCTTGATGCCACCCATTGGGTCACCCTACAGTGGGTGCATGTGTAGTTGCACAACTACTTTGTGAAGATGCCTGTTGCACAGCACTGTGTTGTGTAGCTCCACGTGGCGGAGGTGGACGGCATGCCTGGCGAGGCTGGTGATGTTGCTCGTCCTCCAATAGAGTGATGAATGCAGCAATGGACCCTCCCATCCTGACGTTGTGAGTGTGAGGGGGTCCACAAAGTAGGTAAATGTGTTTGAACAGCAGAGTTTAGGGTATGATTTAATAATTTGTAGTGTGCAGACAACAGTGTGGCAGGCAAAACTTTGTCTGAGGTGACAGAGTGTCCTGCTGCAATGAATGAGGGTTTACCCCGCACCTGTTAAAAGGACCTTTGCAGCTGCCACTGGGCTGCTGGCTGCAACACGTCTGTTTAAACAGGGAGTGTTTCCCCCAGCATGGGAAACACGCCCTGGGTAGTTCAAAATCCGAATCCTCTTAAAATCTCCAACTAATGAGGTCTGTAAACGTCCTCAAGTACCCAGATAATGATCTTAAGTGGGATCCCGCCGGATTTGTTTGCTGGTGGGAGTCCCGCATGCGGGGGCTGCCCGCGCACCGATTTGCACCATTGGGGAACCCGGAAGTGGGAGTATTAATGATTTGCCTGATGTGTGTATGAATTGTTAAGTCATTACATAATAATTTGCGATGGTTTGATTTTGCTTCATGAATGCTTGTATGAATGATAACATCATTAAATAATTACTTTTGATAAACGAAACTACCGTGAGTGGGGGTGACTTTCTTTGCTTGACTATTTGTCCAGTGTCCAAGACTCACATGAAATAAGGAATTCCCTACACCAGGCACTCCTATGTTAGTCTATTACCTGTGGGAAGGAAGTATTTTGTGATTATTTACTAGCCAATCATACTTTGTTGCCAGAAAAAAGGTTTAATATAAAAAGACTTAAACAAGGTGGGGGCTAAATTGAATAACCCCCGAAAACAGGCGCTGAGATCGTGTTACATAATGAACCTTTTGTTGCGAGGCAGACAGCACATAACATTGCTGCCTGCTGTTTTAAATGATTGCTGCATGCAGCCAGCGCTACCTGCACTATTGATTGTCTGCATGCATCAGCAGGTGGCCCCGATATCGCGAGTGGCTCATGCTTCTTAAAGGCAGCCTGTATCTTTTAAAGGGGAGGTGCATGGTGGCTGCAAGTGGTGGGAGTTGCTTGTGCAATGATTCAGTGCTCTAATACTTTAAAGAATGGCTGCGCCTGCAAGAGAGTGTGCACCACTGTTCTCTGATGATGCACTAGAGGCCTTGGTGCAGGAGGCGGAGAGAAGGAGGGACATCCTGTATCCGCAGAAGGGCAAGAGGCCCTCCAGGCATATGCTTAGGAGGCAGTGGGAGGAAGTAATGGAGGAGGTAAATGCCAGAAGCATAGGTCCAAGAACATGGATGCAGTGCAGGAAGAAGTTCAACGATTTAACATGAGTTGTGAAGGTGAGTGAGTTCAAGTTTCAAGTGACATATCGTACCAACTGCACCACTAGCCTCATCCACTGCTCCATGCATTACACCCACCATCACCCACCTACCAACAAACTCTTTCAATCAGTACTCAATCATTCAAATCCGATGCTTTATCTCACCCTCACATATTACCATTGTTGCAAGCCTCACACCCACAACTCACAGTTCACACACACTGGCAGCTATTCAACCATGACAGCCACATCACCCAAACATCTTGCAGGGCACTCACTGACACACTTCCCTCTTGCAGGAGGAGGTGGCACAAAGCAGGAAGCAGCAAGAAAGAAATGGAGGCAGACAAACGCGCCTATACGTCTTAACTCCCATGGAGGAGACAGTACTGGCCATCATTGGAAGGGCCATCGCTGAGGCCGTGGCCACTAGCAGTGCTGGAGGTATCAAAGATAAGGGTCTCTGCATACCGAATCCTCCTTCTCACTTCCCATTTCTCTCTCATCCCACAATCTTTTCTGACTCATGTGCTGTTGATGGTGTAAGCTCGCATGTCTTACTTTCTCCTCCCCCCTCACCACAACTCAACCCATGTCCCTTTGTCATTTCAGATGCTCAAGAACTGGAACCTGCCCAGTCAGAGGAGGCAGAGGAAGATGACAGTGATGATGAAGAAATATCGTCACTCAATCTTACACTCGCAGCCACCAGCTCAGATATCGACACTGCACTTAGTTTAAAGGAGGGATCCGCACGTGGTGAGACAGGTGCACAGGAGTCAGGGCGGGGGGAAAGGATACTGCAGGCGCCAGCTCGCCGGACGGCGAGGTTGCACACTTGTTCTGCTGCAGAGGATTCAGATGATGACTTTGAGGGACCAGGCTACAGAAGAAGGCTGATGGGCATCGCAACCAAATGCTTGGTGCACTGGAAAGCCTGCATACAATGTCAAGGGGCATGGAGGAGTCCAGCTCCACCTTGGCACAGGGCTTTGCGCAGAGCTTGGAGCCCATCCTTTCCAACATGGAACGGGTGGTCACCTCCATCAGAACACCTGTGGAACTCACCATGATGCAGCGTCTGACGACCGATGTCACAGCTTCCATTGTAGCACAAACATCTTCCATCAAATGTCTGACTGATGCATTGGGAGCTCAGACTGCTGCTATCATGGCTCTGGGTTCCACTGTTGAAAGGGGCTTCCAGGACATCACAGCAGTCCAGCAATCGAATAGACCACCAGGATTGCTGAGGCGCTGCCCCGGAAGAGTAGCAGTGGCGCCATGGAAGACGAACCTGCTGTCCTCAGGATGACAGCATTCCTGCTCGCACTCCTGCCACTCCACCAGTGCCCTTGCTGATGCCTGTCAGCCAGCCAGCCCAGACTGCTGCAGCCCAGGCCGAGATGGTGCAGTCTGAAGCCGGGCCCTCTCGGCCCAGAGCTTCTCGAGGTCGTTCTCCAAGACCATCTGCAGTCTCCTCAATTGAAGGTCAGCAGCCTTCCACCTCCCATGCTGCAGCCACTGGGGGTGCACCTCGTAGGAGCACTAGGAAAGATAAAAGCACATGAACGACAGCCAATAAGGGAATGCACAAGGGTGAATAGTCTCATTTTGTTTGCATAAGTTCATGCATTTATTTATAAATGTGCATTTGAATTTGCATTTAGTGGCACCTTTTATTTCTGCAATGAGCTGAGGGGGGAAGCAATATGTAATCATAAGGAGGACGATTTGATGGTCATGTGGGAGAGGAAAGGTGAGGAGTGTGGGACTGTTGGCGAATGGGGAGGTGTGTTGAGGTTAATGGTATCGCTCATAAATAATCTGATCACGCAGAGCCCTGGCAGAAAGGGTCTGTCTACGTTGTAGCCTCCCATCCTCTTCCTCCACTTCCTCATCCTCCACCTCTTTCTCTTGCTCAGGTTCTCGCCTATAGGCGGTGGCAGGGGCTGTTCCCTCATAATGGCTCTCATTGTATGCCTGTTGTGCACGTGTGCATGCGTTCCGGACCGGAGTCATGAGCCACTTCAGAAGGGGACAACCCTTATTGCCTAGTAGCCAGCCTTTGACTTACCGTGCTGGTTAAAATATAAGTGGCACGGAGGACTGCCGCAGGATGAAGGAACCGTGACTGCTGCCAGGAGAGCAGGCATTCACCTGCCTGATGCGCTGCCTGTGGTCACACACCCGCTGCACATTGAGGGAGTGGAATCCCTTTCTGTTCATCAATATGGCCGAGTTCAGATGTGGAGCACGCATGGCAATATGCGTGCAGTCAATGGCACCCTGCACCATGGGAAGCCTACAATGCGAGCAAACCCTCATGCTTGCTTTTGCTGCTTGTCTCTGGCAAGAGGAAATGAGTTGAATGTGTTTCTCATTATATGGAGAGCCTCAGTTACCTCCCTTATACTGCAGTCCACTGCAAACTGCGAGGTGTTGCTTATACCTCCAGCAGCAGCCTGAAAGGAGCCAGGGCATAAAAATTAAGAGCCACGGTGACCTTGACAGCCACAGGTAATGCTGTCGTTGTCTGGCTTTGAAGCTGCAGTTGTGGCTGCAGCAGTTGACAAATTTCAATCACGACCTCTTTTGTGAACCGAAGACGTCTGATGCACTAGTCATCGCTGTAGTTGAGGTAAGAGAATTGCTCCCTGAAGACCCTCCGCGGATATGGCCTGCTGCTGAGTGCCCGGCTCCTCCTTCTCCTCCTCCTCCTTCTTCTAGCAGCTTGTCCTGCACTGCATGGCCTCTCTTCATTCTCTGAGTCATTCCTAGAGGAAGCCCTACCAGGCCATGTCTGGAAGCAACATTTTTCAGCACACTATTTTAAATGCTACCAACAGTACTGCAAGACCAGCCAGACCACACTCCATAGAATATTGCAACTTTAACCAAGTATAGGAAACTTCCAAAAACATGTACAATTGCACCAGCAACCGGAAAAAATAATCCAGCAACTAACGTGTAACTCCTGCATGCTCCCTTTAAATAGCACTGGTGGGGGTCCTTCATGTCGTTTAACGTCGTGTTCAGCTGTGCGAGGTCAAGACTGGAGTGTGATGTTCCAAAATGTCACCGGTTGATTCAAATCAGTGTTGCACACTGATTCGCATCATCATCTCCCTACTCTACATGCTGCCAGCGATTGTTAGGTGCGCGTGCGCAAACTCCTTTACCAAGATGGTGTCCTGCGCACTTCCCGTCGGAAGTGTGCGCGTGCACCATTTTCAGGACGTAGCGCATACAAAACGAGCGTTAAACCCCCATAAACTCCTTATTCAAAGCAGTAAAGCTGGATTTGTGCAATGACAATTTACATTTTAGTAACTCAGCCTGATTTTGGCTATAATACCTTCACATTATTCATTGATTAGGTTATGACAAGTTAAATCTCAAGACTATTTGCCCCAAATGTTCTTAGAAAAATATCTGAACTGTTTTAAAGCACATCCATATTTTAATAGGACCAAAACCATGTTGCAACAATTCAGAATATGCAGTGTAACATATGCCAAATTGGTGAGAGTATATGGGCCCAATTTTGAAATGGTGGCGGGTTGGCAATGGTGGGGGGGGGGCAGTGAAGGTGCACATGGCAAACCTGAAAAAACAAAACTTACTGTTTCCAACGCGATCGCATTGTAATTGATGGTGATTAACGTGCTGTCCGGGTTTCAGAGAGGGGATAATCGGGGTGGGGGGGGGAGAGGGGAAGATGGGGGGAGAGAGAGGAAGATTGGCGGGGGGGGTGAAGAGGTGGAGATCGGGGGGACACCGGTGGGGTTAAGGGGGGAGAGATTGGGGGAACACTGGGGGGGTTAAGGGGGGATATCGGGGGGATAACGGAGGGGGGGTTAAGGGGGGGGAGATGGGGGAGAGATTGGGGAGACACCAGGGGGGGTTAAGGGGGGGAGATGGTGGGGGAGATTGGGGGGACACCGGGGGGGGGGGTTAAGGGGGGAAATTGGGGGAGAGTGGGGGTTAAGCAGGGGAGATCTGGGGACATCGGGGGTGGTGGTGTTAAGGGGGAGAGATCGGGGGGACACTGGGGGGGGGGCGTTAAGGGGGGGGGGGGGGAGATCGGGGGAGTGGTGGTTAAGCGGGGGAGGTCGGGGGACACCGGGGGGGGGGTTAAGAGGGGGAGATCGGGGGACTGGTGGGGGAGATTGGGGGGAGATTGGGCGGGACACCGGTGGGGGGGGGGGGAGATCGGGGGGGGGGGGGAGATCAGGGGGCTCACCGGGGGGCTGGTGGGTGGGGAGATCGGGGGGGGACACACCGGAGGGGGGGGTTAAGGGGGGGGGAGATCGGGGGGGGGGACACCGGAGGGGGGGGTTATGGGCGGGAGATCGGGGAGGGGCGGGCACCGGAGTGGGGGTTAAGGGGGGGAGATCGGGGGGGGGCGGGCACCGGAGGGGGGGTTAAGGGGGGGGAGATCGGGGGGGACACCGGAGGGGGGGGTTGGGGGGGGGCAGGATAAGGGGGGAGATCGGGGGGCGACACCGGGTGGGGGCAGGATAGGGGGGGGGCATCGTCGGGGGCATCATGGTTGGGTGAAGAGGGGGAGATGGGGGGGTCACCTGGGGGGGGTTGGGGTAAAGAGGGAAAGATCGGGGCGGACTTCGAGGTGGGGTGGTGAAGAGGCGGACCTCTGGATTCGGGATACCCGCGCGCACACAGGTGCGTCCTTGCAGAACTCGGAACTCGGCGGGTTGGAGCTGGCTTCCGAACCCGCTCTGCATTTCTGCAATTTTCGCAATGCAGGTTTGCAGCACTCTAAAGGCAGGTACCAGTATTAGATGGTATCTGCAGTATAATAGTTCTCCTGTCCAAAATTGGGGAAATCCTTTATGCTTTTGGCACAAAGTCAAAACGACACCCATTATCTCACCAAAATATTTTCACGGTTTTTCACTCAGTGTATGTGTGTATATGTGTATATGTGTGTACGTGGGTATGTGTGTGTACATGTGTTTGGTACCAGGATTTCACAATGTTATTCAGGATGGAACACAGAATAAGGACAATTTCAAACTTCTGTGGTTTGCTAACACAAAAACAAATAACTACTGACAAACATTCTCATCAACATAATATTTCAAAGAAATGTGCCTTGTGTTGATAAAACTACAAATACTTTTCCACGAATATTTGCTGAGCCCTTAAGTCAATACTGCAGACAGATTTCCTCCAGATGTACAAAGCAAGTAAATAGTACCTTTTATTGAACCAACATCGGCATAATAATACATAATCTTTCAGTATTGTGTAGGTTCCTTCATTCCTTTTCCTGATAAAGGCACCTATTGTACATATTTTTGAATGTTGTGTATTTTGCCTCTGTTGAACCAATGAAGGGTATCACATTAATGTTTCCTAATCTGATTTCTGTGGGGTAAAGCATTTGTACTACTTCTTTCATACATCTGAAGGGATGAAATTACTATAAACAGAAACACCTACATAATTACATCGAAGCAGCACAGACTCTTAAGAAATTCTTGTTTAAGACAAATTCCTTTTGTTCAAATTAAAACCCGTTACTACTAGTGCAAATGGTGATGCTAATAAAAGTAGTTTCTGATTTTTAAAAATAATAATCTCAAAGGAATCAAAGTGCCATTGTGGGAGCACTATTGCCATAAGGACTGCAGCAGTGCAAGAAGACAGCCCACAATCACCTTTTCAGGGCAACTAGGAATAAGCAATAAAAATGGCTTTGCCAACATCATCCAAATCCCGAGAGCAAATAATGAAAAAAGGAATTTCAGCACAGTGGCTTATATATTAAGACAGGAGAAGACAGCTCAAATAATTATCGTACAGTCACGATAAAAAAATATTAGAAAAAGGAAAATAAGGAAAATTTTCATCCAGTGCTAGAAACAAGTTGCAGAAACCAGTACATGGTGTTAGAAAAGCATGTCAACGTAAAGGCATCCTTTAGTTGGCTGTTAAAATGGGTGGGGAAAGAATGAAGGGAGGAGAGAGGGAAGAATGGGAGGAGTACCTATCCTTTTATATAAAAAAGGACCCCTCCATTTTATTTTCATAGAATCAGGATTTTCAAGTTTGTGGACTATAAAGTGTCAAATCCTCCTTTATAATATTTCCTTTAAAGGGCAATTCTCTCTCGAGAGTCAAGGTCTAGAAACTTTCTTCCACTCTTTGGAAAGAATATTGATTCCGTACTTCCATTATTTCAGTCAGCACCAATCATACCATAAAGGGGGAGGGGAGTGGAAGAGATAAAACCAAGATCTTCTACTATTACTAGGTCAGCAACCAAGGAATCCATAGAGGAAAAAAATGCTATCGAGACTCATAGAAACATAGAAAATAGCAGCAGGAGTAGGCCATTCAGCCCTTCGAGCCTGCTCCGCAATTCAATATGATCATGGCTGATCCTCTATCTCAGTACTATATTCCCGCTCTCTCCAAATACACCACATCCATAAGTTCTCCTTTATCTATTCTACCAGTTACATCCTCAAAAAACTTCAGTAGGTTTGTCAAATACAATTTCCCTTTCATAAATCCATGTTGACTTTGTCTAATCCCATCTAATCAGTTTATCTTACTGTACTCCCCCCAACAAATCGCCTGGTGTTAACGGGGCAGTAATGGCCTCAACATGGAATCTTACCGCCCATCAACATTGACGAAAAGGCCGGCAACATTTTGAAAGGGGCCTACCGCTGGGTGTCCAAAGTTCCTGCCTGTCTTAGGCAATAGGCCAAAGAGCAATATATGTTAGGATGGTGGCAAAACACCCCTTGATATGTTGTGACAAGTTTAGGGCCTGTCTTAGATATTCTCTTGGGTATAGTGGAGCTCGTCACTCCCATAAGGAATCCAAGCATCTTACGTTTAGGTGTGTGGTCATACAGCCTAATATCTTCCAATATTTCCTTTCTATATTCAAAGAAGGGTAGTGACAAGAGTAGGGACAAGTGTGCCTGTTTAACGATGTTAAAGAGTTGTATGCAGCGACAAGCGGCTTAAAAATACCCCCAAATGTATATCTTCATTCATTTATTCATTCGTTTGGCGTTAAACCAGGGGTGTAACAATAGGACCCCCCTTATGATTTGAATTAGATATTACATCTTTTGCACGTACCTTACATGCAATTCCTGGGGATGAAAAACGGACGATAGAGAATTGGCAGCGTGTTTTACATGCCGACCGATATTTTTTTCCATTGAAGTTAATGGAAAAGAAAATCAGGCGGTGTTTAAAACAGGCTAGAATTTGCTATCGCCCTTTTTGCACGACTGCTTATGACCGATTTCATCCCCTCCCCGTCTTTTTGAAGTCGGACTGAGAAACACTTGGTAAGAAAAATCCAGATGCAAATAGTTAAGCTGCTTCATTACATAGATAGCAAGTGAACATACAGAGTAACAGTCAAAGCAAACTCCACTTACTTAGCTCCATCTCACTTCTCTCCTCAAAAACATGGAACAAAATAAGAAGCCACACACCCTGCCCTTTCCGTAGACTGATTTATTTATTTTTGGCACGACCTTTCTTTCAAACTGTTATAGGAACATAGGAACAGGAGTAGGCCATTCAGTCCCTCGTGCCTGCTCCGCCATTTGATAAGATCATGGCTGATCTGTGATCTAACTCCATATACCTGCCTTTGGCCCATATCCCTTAATACCTTTGGTTGCCAAAAAGCTATCTATCTCAGATTTAAATTTAGCAATTGAGCTAGTATCAATTGCCGTTTGCGGAAGAGAGTTCCAAACTTCTAACTCTTTGTGTGTAGAAATGTTTTCTAATCTCGCTCCTGAAAGGTCTGGCTCTAATTTTTAGACTGTGCCCCCTACTCCTAAAAATCCCCAACCAGCGGAAATAGTTTCTCTCTATCCACCTTATCTGTTCCCCTTAATATCTTATAAACTTCAATCAGATCACCCCTTAACCTTCAAAACTCTAGAGAATACAACCCCAATTTATGTAATCCCGAAGGTGCGGTGCCCAGAACTGCTCACAGTACTCCAGGTGCGGTCTAACCAGGGTTTTGTATAGCTGCAGCATAACTTCTGCCCCCTTGTACTCTCGTCCTCTGGATATAAAGGCCAGCATTCCATTTGCCTTCTTGATTATTTTCTGCACCTGTTCATGACACTTCAATGATCTCTGTACCTGTTATGTCCATTAATCATTTGGTTGGTGTGGCACTATAATGGCTTCATTATTCAATTCATTCTGGAACATTCCTCTCTGGGTATATTAACCAGTATCAAGAGGGGACCCTGGAGTTTTTTTTTACACTACGCTTGCTCCCATCAGTGGCCCTCTAGTGTTCAATTAGTAATATTCAAGTACAATACAAACTATTTCTAACTGCAAAAAATTAGCCTCATGCATTTTCAGCTTCCAGCATAAGGCCCAGGGCTGCGTGCCACAGTCCCTTGCCTAAAACTTGTAGGCCCAAGTGGCCATTTTGTTCCTTTGTGTCCCCAGCCATGGAAAGGGTTGATATACTGACTTACTCCCTGTAGCAATCTGCCAGTAAGCCCCTCAATAAAACCTTCTAACTCTCCTCCTCTCTTGGAGTATGTATTTTAATAAGCATGTCTCCTGCTGTTCTCAAGATGACTTGAGACCATGGTCTAAATTTTAACTAGGAGGCGGGATCTCAGCAGGGGAGTCAATAAGCGGGTGAGAAACCCGGAGAAAAAAATTGTGCAGTTTCCCGAGCGATTGCAACTCAATTGAAGCCACTTAACCCAACTTCTGGGTTTTGCATCTTCAAGCTGCACAGCAGGCAGACTGTGCACCCACATGATACGTTTAAAGCCCACTATTTAGAGTGCCACTCCAACAATGCATTTTGAAGGAGAAAGGAGGCTACAATGACTATGCAATGTTCCAGAGCCAAGGCTGCACCTAGGTTCTCCAACGCCACCCTGGAGACATTGCTGGGCACAGTGAGAAGCAGGAGGGAGGTACTTCATCCACCAGATGGGAGTAAGAAACCTGGCTCTGTCACAAAGAAGGCGTGGCTGAAGGTGGCAGACCAGATCAGCAGCAGGAGCACGGTGCCCTGGTCGTGGCTGCAATGCAGAAAGAGATTTAATGACCTAACCAGATCAGGAAAAGTGAGTACAGTTACTGATTCACCTGCAGTCTGTGGTGAACATTACTTCCCCTCACACTGCCCTGTGAAGCCTACTCCATCACATCACTCCTCACACCCACTTGAGGCTCAGTGGCAAATTGCCTTCACTTTCTGTGCACTTCTTCACCCTCCCATTTGTGCACCCACCACTCCCACTCACCCCAATCCTGATCCAATGTGATCAATCTGTCTGATCGTCACCCTCTGATGCATTTGCTTCCATTGACATCCTGATCCAAAGCAATGCATCCATTGGGTGATCACTTCACCCTCACTCACTCACACATCTGTACTTTCTCCCCTTGTAGGAGAAGAGAGCACATTATGCAAGGGAGTGGAGTTGGACTGGAGGGGGGCCTCCACAAATCGTGGCCTTCACAGTGGAGTGCCTGGTCGTCGGAGATGCTGAGACTGGCACCCCGCAAACGTCTAGTGACAGAACTTTAACATCCCTCACACAACATGGATTGATGTTATCAACGATTGATTTGTTGCACACCTCAGTATGCTCATCGCAACATTTCTTCTGCGATGATTATTAATATTGCTCTATGTTCTCTTCCAGGGGCGTCACGGATTGAAGACGTGGATGAGGGTGATTGCACAGAGGAGCTCCCTGCCTCTGAGGGTGCACCATCACATCTTAGCGAGCCATCCACCAGCACAGATACTCACACCTCGGTGGGTCCTATTAGAGAGGTAGTTGGGTTGTCACCTGGTGAATCAACACACACAAGTGAGCACGAGCAGACACTGGTGGCAGGGGCAGCAGTGGAGAGTCCACGTCAGTGGGCACACTGCTCTCCCAGCTCTGCTCAGCTTGGCACAGATGCTGAACCCCGGGGGCCATCCTTGAAAAGGAGAATGATAGAGGTACATGAGCAACTTTGCGAGAGAGTGGAAAATGTGCCACTTACACTCTCCATAATAGCGGAGAGGATGGAGGAGTCCAGCTCTATCACCAGTGGATTGGTGGCACCAATCTCTGCGATGGAGAGAATGACAGCCTCTATTGAGCTTCAAGCACGGGTCACAAATTAGTCCATTCAGGCCCTGGCAATGGCCGTGCGGATTCAGGTCAAACTACATTCTGCTGCCTTAGACAGGCAGACAGATCACTAGCACTGGCCTTACAAGGCTTCATACATGTCCTCCAAATCCTTGTCCAGCAGAGTGGTAGGAGTGATGTGGCCCAGGAGAGTGATGATGGCGAAAGGGGATGTGGAAGTGGGGATGCCACTCAAAGTGCTCCCACGCCTCACCCACCCCCCCCCTCGACTGGTACCAGCAATGCTGCCTCCGCTCCAGATGGCTGAATCTGGTCCTGTACAGGTGCAGGTGTAACGGTCTTTGGCGGGGCCCACAGGGGCTCCAAAACCCAGAAGTCGTAGCCGAAGCATCTAAGCAGTCGGGGCATGAATCTGAGCAACCTGCCACCACCTCTGCTGCAGCCATAGGGGATGCACCATGTAGAAGCGCTAGGAAGAGGAAGTCGAAGGTTTTGTAATCACCAAGGAGATGCACAAGGGTGTCTGACAGACTAACATGTTTCTCATTTATATTTGGTTTATGTTAACTTCACATTAAATATTATGATTATCACCACCACTGCCATGTCTTGCCCATTCTCAAGTCCCTTTTGTGAAAGGGCCCTTACATATGGTTGCTCATTAACAGTGAGACTTGATGCCCCCATTGGGTGCGTTTGCAGTGGGTGTATGTGTCGTTGTATGACTGTTTTGTGCAACCTGGGTGGGGGGTTTGTGGCTGTGGTGGTCCTTACAGGTGGTATGAGTACTTGGCTGTAGTCACTTTGCAGATCTTCCTATTAGAATCTATCAAATATGAGTGACTGCCTGGCATAACGTGCAGCCAGGTGAGATGTTGCTCTGCCGATGGTTTGCCCATCGTTGTCCTCCTCATCCTCATCAGCTTCCTCATCTTCTTCTTTAAAGTTGATGACAGGTGCAGCTGCCTGTGGAGCACTTGGGACCTCATCCACTGGTATCCCTCTCTGGCTGGCTTCCCACGGTACAGGGCGCAATTGATTGCACGTACGTAGCAATCCAAGGACCTCCACTTGAGCCAGGACTGTTCATCAACCGAAAGGGATATCACTCTATCAATGTGCAGCTGGTTTGCAACCACCAGAAGAGATTTCTGCAGGTGTGTACCAAATTCCCGGGAAGCTGCCATGATTCGTTCATTCTGTGCAAATCCAACATCCCAGCCCTCTTCCATGCACAAGACGCACTTAAGGGATGGCTCCTTGGAGACATGGGATACCCCCTGCAGATGTGGTTCATGACACCTGTGAGGAAGCGTTACAACGACAGTCGCAGCACCACCAGGTCTGTCATAGAGCAAACCATAGGAATGCTGAAGATACGCTTCCAGTGCCTGAATCGACCTGGGGGAGCCCTTCAGTACTCACCGGCCTATGTTTCCATGGCGTGTTTCAGAGGCCACAGGAGACACATTCAGGCAGAGTTAAAATCATTTCTCTGCCTCAATCCCCACATATTTAATTGATTTTCTGTACTTCAACTATCGTAATTCCCCCTTTAAACGTCATCCCGCCGGTTTTAATTGCCGGCCAGATTTTTGGGTTTCTGAAGCCCGCGTGCACCCAGATGCGTCTGGGTGAAACTCATTTTTTGGTGTGTTGGAGTCAGGACTCGTTCCCGCTCAAAACTTTTAAAACTGCCCCCCCCCGCCCCCTGCCCCCTGCCCCCAACCCCCAACCCACCCATTCTTTGGGGTTAAAATCATGCCCCATATGTCTAATGGGCCTGGGATGAGATGATTGATCCTTAGTCAGTTTGAAGTAGAATGTGAGCCATGACATTTTGCAAACTGGCCCATCTGGTTTCAATACACGCCTTCAATGTTTGCAGTCTGTGGCTTCCACCACTCTAAACCTGTGTAAATTCACAACACAACAATGAAACACAATTCAATCAGAAGATCCTTTCCATGAAGAAAAAAAAATCAGAAATCCTAAAGTATGACAGATGTCAATGTGTGTTATGCTATTGTGTTTGTGTGTGTGTGTGTGTGTATGTGTGTGTGTGTATGTGTGACAGAGGGAAAGAAAGAATGAGTAAATAGGGGAGAAAAATAATGGGGAAAAGATGGTGCCAGCTCTAAACTTGGGGGAAACCTCCAGCTTCATTCTCCCCCACTCCCACAATGCTCTTATTTGCCAAGATTTTGACTGTGATTTCTTCAAATGGCCTTAAGGACAGAAAGTTTCTGGGCCCTCCTCCCATGTGAGTTTGCTCCCTCCTATTGTGTGCTGTTTTGTCCTCTATGCAGAGTAGTATTGAGATATTCAAAGTTTGAATATCTCAATACTCCAAGTGGCCAGCCTGCAACCCGATGTGCAAGCAAATAACATGCATCATGCAACTAGATTTTGTTGGAAGCCTTCTTTATGGGGACACCTTTACAGATGTAAACGTGACAGTAGTTCCAGTTTTAAATTGAAGCTAGAATGCTTGACCTGCTACAGTATATGTAAAGCTCAGAAAGAGCTGTAAGATTATCTGAGTGCTTTGCATACTGCCTCAGTGAAATTGTAACAGGCTCGGAGGAAATCCATTGCGTCGTGTATTCTTTGCCATCTACTTTACATGAGAAAATGTGGTGTAGTATTACCATGGGAAATTTTCTGAGGTTGACAAAAGTTTCTCTCATCTGCCTCTGAATCCTTCATCTGCTCCTGGATCTGCCACATGTTGAACACTGTATTGAATCTTTCTGCCACTTTCTCCTTCATAGTACATACAGCTCCCTTGTTGGCGCCCAACTGTGCCAAACAGGAGAACCTTCCTTTTGCCCACTTCATGAAGGGGCAGTTTGATAGCTGCATTATTGAATAATGAGGTTTTTGTTGGCATGGAGCCATTTGTAATGATTGTTGCCCGAGATCTTGTTGCAGAAATTGACAGTTGCAGTCCTTTAGGAATTGCACCAGAAATTCCGCCCCATTCCCTATGATGAGCTCCTGTTGGGAGGCACAATCCAAGCTGGCAGCTCACTCTGCATATCTAATTACGGCCCACCCTGGAAGATTCGGCAGGGTAAACATTTTCTACTTTGGGTGAGTGGAAAGCTCTCAGTCTACTAGTTCCTTAACTTGAATGATGAAAAAATCTACCTTATATATCTTAAAAATTATGCCTCTATCCCTGCCATTGGTTTAGAGAAAGTAAATCCGCCTAGATGAGATGGTAGAAGCAATAAATCTTTCTACCATCTCATCTAGGCGGATTTACTTTCTCTAAACCAATGGCAGGGATAGAGGCATAATTTTTAAGATATATAAGGTAGATTTTTTCAAAACAGACCATCAAACAGACCATCGTTCGCAGCAAGTTACCCAGTTTTCAGGAGAACAGCGTCCACGACACCACACAACCCTGCCACGGCAACCTCTGCAAGACATGCCAGATCATCGACACGGATACCACCATCACACGAGAGGACACCACCCACCAGGTACATGGTTCATACTCCTGTGACTCGGCCAACGTTGTCTACCTCATACGTTGCAGGAAAGGATGCCCCGGAGCATGGTACATTGGCGAGACCATGCAGACACCGCGCCAACAGATGAACGGACACCGCGCAACAATCGCCAGACAGAAGGGTTCCCTCCCAGTCGGGGAACACTTCAGCAGTCAAGGACATTTAGCCACCGATCTTCGGGTAAGTGTTCTCCAAGGCGGCCTTCGAGACACACGACAACGCAAAATCGTCGAGCAGAAGTTGATAGCCAAGTTCCATACCCATGAGGATGGCCTCAACCGGGATCTTGGGTTCATGTCACGCTACACGTAACCCCACCAGCAAAAAGGGAAAAAAAAGTTATGTTTTTAATATTCTCTCTCTCTCTGCCATTTGGATTTCTTTCTGTCTGTCTGTGTAATTGACACAATGTATATCCAGTGTACTGGGACGTGCTATTCTCCGTGACTGGCCTGTTTGAATAACAACGACACCTTTTGATTGGTGTGATGCTGTCCCAGCCTAGTATAAGATATGCGATTTGAGAACCTTTTCACTCATTCACCTGACGAAGGGGATAATCTCCGAAAGCTTGTGATTTTAAAATAAATTTGTTGGACTATAACCTGGTGTTGTAAGATTCCTTACATTTGTCCACCCCAGTCCATCACCGCCATCTCCACATCAAAGCATTGAGATAGAGTTACCCATAGCACCACAGCTGTGATTTTGGAGTACAATTTTTGAATTCAGTCCATACAATTCCCTTCAAACCCAAAAGGTTTTGAGAATTAAAATGAGTTAATACTACTCCATTCCAGCTTTCTCAATTCCTAAAGGCGGTGCCACGACTGCTTCACAGGATTTCCTGCATCTTTACGACGTCAAAGGTAAATCAAGCAAAATTCTAGAATACACACATAACCTTCCATCCTACATTAACCTTGGAAAGGATTGTGTCAGCTTCCCTCAGTTGGTATCACTCTCACCTGCGTCAGAAGGTTGTGAATTTAAGTCCCTTTACGGCTTTAAGCACATAATCTATGCTGGCACTTCAATGTGAGGGAGAACTGGAAATGGTTTCACTTAAGTTTTTGAAAAAAAGAGATTCAATGTATTTTTCTTCCATAGGCTAAGCACCCTTGATTTCAGCTGAATAATCCTGGAATCTCTGCAGCTTCTGCCAATGCTGCCCCTTAGTGAGCCAGTAGAAATGTAACCAAATGGAAACCTGCCAAATTTGCCTTATGCCTATTGGTAGACACCTTTCCTTATGTTGGTACTGAGTCTGACAACCTAGCCAAATGCGGCAACTTGCCATCTGGAGGAAGCTTGAGTATGAATTTCAACTTGCCACGTTATTTTCAAAACAATTGTTTTCCTTAAGTGCCTCCCTTATTTCATGATGTGGAGATGCCGGTGATGGACTTTGGCATAAATTATCCTATAAGCACATAAAAGGAAGTCTCAGCATAAATGTAAACATCTGTAACTGTCCATTGTGGTTCCAAGATTACTGACACTGAGGGGGAAAAATTGGATAAGGGTCCATTCTGGGCGATGGTGGCGCATCCCACGCCCGATGGACCCTACGTAGGCAGCATGTGAACTTCGTGCTGCCTGCTACTTACCATGAAATCTCCATGCAGCAAGCGCAGACCTCGCTGCTGAGAGACTGCACGGAGAACGAGGAAGTTGTAAATGGGGCATGCATAGCGCACATCATCAGCAGCCTGCACTACTTAAAGGTGCAGGCACATTTCAAATGGCAGATACACAGCCAAGTAGGAGAAGGGAGAATGGCATTGCGAGTAGCTGTACCGGCAAGAGAGAGGGCTCCACAATTCTCGGACAATGCTCTGGAGGCCCTGGTGGAAGGCGTGGATCAAAGGAGGGCAAGCATGTACCCGAAGGGTGGCTGGAGACCCTCTAGACTACAGCTGCGTAGGCATTGGCAGGCTGTGGCGCAGGAGGTGAATGCTAAGAGCATTGCAACACGCACATGGGTGCATTGCCGGAAGAAGTTTAATGATTTGACACGAGTGGTCAAGGTGAGTGAATGCAAGTGTCAAGTGGCAGATCCTACCAACTGCACCAATACTCCATGCACGACACCTCCTGTCACCCACCTACCCACCAACAAACACTGCACATCCATACGCAATGCTACATCTCACCCGCACATAGTGCCACACTTGTAGGCCACACAACCACCACTCACAAGTCACACAAATTGACAGCTATTAGACCATGACAGGCACATCACCACACACCTCACCGACCCACTGTCTTGCAGGAGAAGGTGGCATATAACACCCGGCAGCAGGAGGGACCTGAGGCTGGACGGGCACGTCTGCAAGTCCTCACCCCCCTAGAGACGACGATGCTGCGGATCATTGGGTGGGGTGTCGCTGCAGCCGTCACAACGTGCCGCGCTGGAGGTCCTGGTCAAAGGGGTCTCTGCATATCTAATGCTCCTTCTCCTTTTCCGCCGCTCCCTCCTCCCATAATCTTTTCTGACTCACGTGCTGCACATGCTGTCAGCACACCACCTCTTAATTGCTCCTCTCCCCACTCCACAACTCACCCTGTTTCCCTTTTGCAGATACCCAAGAACACGTGACGGCACCCAAGGAGGAGGAGGAAGAGGAGGAGGACGAGGACACTGAAGCCACACTGTCACTCGATCTGACAGTTACTTCCACCAGCTCAGAGACTGACACTGCGCGTCCTTTAGAGATTAGGTTAAAGGAGGGATCTGCACGTGGTGAGACACTGAGCACAAGTGCGCAGGAGCCGGGGCGGAGGGAACGGAAGGCGAGGTCGCTCACTAGTTCTGCTGCAGAGGAGTCAGATGAGGACTTCAATGGGCCAGGCTACAGAAGATGTGCATACACCAACAAATTGTTGGGGCACTGGAAAGCCCCCACAATGAGAAGGGGCATGGAGGAGTCCAGCTCCAACTTGGCACAGGGCTTTGCGCAGAGCTTGGGGCCCATCCTTTCCAACATGGAACGGGTGGTCACCTCCATCAGCGCACCTGTGGAACCCACCATGATACAGCATCTGATGACTGATGTCACAGCATCCATTGCAACACAAACATTTGCCATCCAAGGTCTGACTGCTGCCTTAGAAGTTCAGACTGCTGCTATCGTGGCTCTGGGGACCACTATGGAATGGGGCTTCCGGGGCATCGCAGCACTCCAGCAATCTGTTCTCCAGCCGATCACCAGGATTGCTGAGGCACCGCCCTGGGAGCGTGGCAGTGGTGCCATGGCAGTCAGACTTGCTGTCCTTTCTCAGGACGACAGCATTCCTGCTCCCAACCCTGCCACTCCACCAGTGCCCCTGTTGTTGCCTCTCGGCCAGCCAGGCCAGGCTGCTACAGCCCTTGCTGAGATGGTGCAGTCTGAAGCCGGGCCCTCCAGGCCCAGAGCTGCTCAAGGTCGTTCTCCAAGGCCATCTCGACGTTCCTCCATTGAAGGCCAGCAGCCTTCCGCCACCCATGCTCCAGCCACTGGGGAAGCACCTCGTAGGAGCACTAGAATAGGTAAAAGCACACGAACAACAGGCACTAATGGAATGCACAAGGGAGAATAGTTCTGTTATGTTTGCATAATTTCATTTATTAATCCATAAATAAGAGTTTGATTTTACATTTGGTGGTGGATTTTATTTATGCAATGAGCTGAGAGGGACATCAATGTGTAATCAGATGGAGGGCAATTTGATTGTGTTGTGGGAGGGGAAAGGTGGGGAATGTAGGACTGTTGGTGAGTTGGGGGATGTAGTTCCAATTATTGATCGCGGGCACGGATCAGGCGAGCACGCAGAGCCCTTGCAGACATGGCATGTGGTTCCTACTGCACCCTTGCGTCTTCCTCCACTTCCTCTTCCGGCTCCACCCTCTCCTCCTCAGCCTCTTTCGCCTCCTGCTCCTCCACTTCTTCCTCCTCAGCCTCCTCCTCCTCCACCTCTGGCTCAGGATCTTCTGCAGTCATTGGTGGCAAAGGCTGGTCCCTCATGATGGTGAGGTTGTGCAGCATGCAGCAGACCACCACAAATCTGCCCACTCGCTCAGGGGAGCACTGCAGGGTTCCTCCAGACCGGTCTAGGCAGTGGAAGCATTGTTTGAGGAGGCCT